>NC_080539.1:255881540-256194977 GCF_028640845.1 Ahaetulla prasina | reverse complement strand
TCACTATTTCTTTTTTAATATTAATTTTAACGTTACAATTAAAAAAACTAACAAACTAAAAAAAGCTGCATATAAAAGAAAAAGAAAAATTATAGTGAAAAATATATATAAAGAAATGACTTCACTCTTTATCACAACATGTAAATATTTTAGTAACTTATTGCCTCTTAAACTACAACAAATGAACTTTTCTTTCCATATCCCATTTCATATCTACAAATGATCCTTAATGCCTCCTGGTTTAGTTGTGGTTAGCAAAAATTCATTAAGGGTTAACAAAGGTGACAACGTAACTTTAACCTTGATCAAATAAACAACTTTATATTTCTTCTGTTTATTTTTAACAAGTAACAATCAGATGACTGTAAAGAAATACAATCCTTCCACTCACCCCCCCATCTTATCAAACCTAATCTTCCAACTCTCCACCATCCAATCTCAACTGTCAGTACCTATCCTTCCATCCCACGCCCCCCATCAGAATTGATGACGTTTCTTGGATGAGAAGCAAATCCGTTTCTTCCTCAAAGGAAAAAAAAAAAGTCCAGTTGCCTTTTGAAGAAAAAAGCACTTTTGAGTTAATACAAAGCATTCTTAATAGGTAGGTGCAGTGAATCTGATATGTATGTTCAGGATTTTTTGATTTGAAGGGAGCTAATTGAGAGATTACGGTCCACCTGTAAAAAACACAAGATCAGGACATTTGTATTGCTGAATGCTTACTAAGAAAAAATATAAATAAAAATAAGGTGTAGTCCTTTAGGGTTTATTTCTAAATGTGCATATGCATAACTGTCAGAAATCTTCCTGTTTTAGAAAGGCAGCATGCTACGTTAAGATTCCTGTCTCCTTGTTTACTGAATACCTACTGAAGCCTTGGAAGCATGGACCTTGAAGGTTATTTCATCACCCAATTTTTAATTGATATTCCCAGGGCCATCTCCCCTGAACCCGTAGGTCAGCTGACTATCAAAAAAAATAGATACCTAAAATTGTAGAGCATTACAAATAAACACCAAAAGGAGGTTTTCTTGAAGGAATCTTGGTATCCTTTTTCAACTCTGTTGTTATATTATATTAAACGCAATTTGAGCTATAGGGTTTTGTAGCCCAGGTAGCAGCAGAGTAAGCAAGTAAGAAAGAACTTTCTCCTTGAAGCCATCAAACAGAATGATGCTGTTGTTCGTTTTCCTCCTGCTCCAAGAAATAATGTGACTTGTGAGAGTCATTGTAGTGCAAGTATAGCAATAGCACTTAGACCTATGTGTCACTCCACCATGCTTTACAGCAATTTGTAAAGGGTGGGATGGGGACAGAAAAATGGTGCCAAGTGCTTTGGATGAGAACAAAAGCCATAGTGCTGTTTCCTTCATGCTTTATCCTGTGGTTTTCTTTTATATGTTTTTTTAATGTGAATTAAAGGTTTCTCAGAGATTTGGGGGAAAGTCTGATTCTCAAATTCTAGACATGTTCCATGTGTCAGTCTCTTTCTACTTTCCAGTTTGCCCCCTCCCACCTTACAATAATTTCATCTGCCGTTCAAATATAGTTTTTGAAGGAGAGAGCAATAAATTCCCTTTCCTGCCTTCTTAATCTCACTAGTGGAACCAGGAGGCAAGTACTGCAGTATGCAGATAAACATCATACATCCTAATTGGAAGAGAGCTCCTCCTGGTAATAAGAATACAAAGTATATTTTATGCATGCAGTTTTATATTTGAGAGAAATCAACAGAAAATAAGTTTGATGGATTAGTCTTTCAGGCGGTGAAATAGATGTCCAAAAGGGTTTTGCTTGTTTTTTTGTAAGATACAGTTTCATGAATTTGACCACAATCTGCAAAAGCTTACCTGAGAATAAGTCTTTTAGCCTCTAAAATGCTAATAGACACTTAATTCTGCAATAGGATTGTTAGTGCTTTGAACATTTCCAAGTTTAAGGGTTACGATGGAATGCTCTGCATCATCTGCTAAGCATAAAAATAAAACTTGTTTACATTCCTCAAGTTGCATAACCCTGACGAAGGTTGGTACTGGATTGCTTATTACCTATAAGAGTTGCCTGTGGTGATAACACTAGTTGAGCCAAGAACAGCTGTTTAGACAATTCCAAATGATACATTAGGAGAGGAAGGGAATCCTTGTTATTAGAGGGGGGGGATGCAATCTCTGGATGAGAATACGCTGCTGGTGTAATTATTGAGACAGCACAATAGTTTCCTTATGTCTACCCAGCAAGACTTGCTATTTTTCATTAAGAAGACCCAACTCCCGTGGGTTTAGTCTTCCCATTGCTTGCCCCTTGAGAGAATCTATCTTAATTTTCATGCTTTTCTCTCTGGTGAATTTCCTTCTTGAATGGCTGAACTGGATTAGAGTGAATCATATTAATAGCTACGATTATTTCTGCTATGTGACAAGTGTACTATTTTTCTTAATGACGGCTATTAAGGATTCTATTGAAGAATATGTGAGGGCTAAGCTCTTTTTATATGTTCTTATTCAAACATTAATGTGCACTGCTTGATAAGTCTCCAGTCATGGAGCAGGCATTACACTAAAATCTTAATGTTGGTTGCTTGGTTTTGACATAGTTCATGTGAATCACTGTCATTTGCATACCGAACAAATAGATCAACAGATGATGCTGTTAATATGGCTCTGCACTACATCCTACAACATCCTGAGTCTCCAAAGTCCTATGCAAGGGTCCTCTTTGTAGACTTTAGTTCAGCATTCAATACCATCATTCCAGACACTCTTCTAACTAAGCTAAACCAGCTACAGGTACCGGAACAGACTTGTAAGTGGATCACAAGCTTCCTAACAAACAGGAAGCAGCAGGTGAAGCTAAGCAAGATCACATCAAATACCTGTACAATTAGCACAGGGGCCCCCCAAGGCTGTGTGCTCTCCCCACTTCTCTATACCAATGACTGCATCTCCAACGATCCATCTGTTAAGCTGCTGAAGTTCGCAGATGACACAACAGTGATTGGTCTCATTCGAGACAATGACGAATCCACATATAGACGAGCGGTCGAACGACTAGCCTTGTGGTGCAACCAAAACAATCTGGAACTGAACACACTCAAAACCGTAGAAATGGTGGTAGACTTTTTAGGAGAAACTCTTCCATACTTCCACCTCTCACAATACTAGACAACAAGTATCAACAGTAGAAACCTTTAAATTTCTAGGTTCTATCATATTGCAAGATCTCAAATGGACAGCTAACATCAAAAACATCATCAAAAAAGCACAACAAAGAATGTTCTTTCTGCGCCAACTCAGTAAGTTCAAACTGCCCAAGGAGCTGCTGATTCAGTTCTACAGAGGAATTATTGAGTCTGTCATTTGCACCTCTATAACTGGTTCGGTTCTGCAACCCAACAAGAAAGACACAGACCTCAGAGGATAATTAGAACTGCAGAAAAAATAATTGCTACCAACCTGCCTTCCATTGAGGACCTGTATACTGCACGAATCAAGAAGAGGGCCGTGAAAATATTTACAGATCCCTCACATCCAGGACATCCAGGACATGTTTCAATTCCTACCCTCAAAACAACGCTATAGAGCACTGCACAACAGAACAACTAGACACAACAGTTTTTTCCCCCGAAGGCCATCACTCTGCTAAACAAATAATTCCCTCAACACTGTCAAACTATTTACTAAATCTGCACTACTATTAATCTTCTCATCGTTCCCATCATTAATCTCTTTCCACTTATGACTGTATGACTGTAACTTTGTTGCTGGCAATCCTTATGATTTATATTGATATATTGACCATCAATTGTGCTGTAAGTGTTGTACCTTGATGAAGGTACCTTTTCTTTTATGTACACTGAGAGCATATGCACCAAGACAAATTCCTTGTGTGTCCAATCACACTTGGCCAATAAAAAATTTATATTCTATTCTATTCTATTCTATTCTATTCTATTCTATTCTATTCTATTCTATTCTATTCTATTCTATTCGTAAACCAGGTTTAATGGTTTAGTGTATAAGGATAAGAAAAGCATCGGTTATTCAATAAACCAAGCTTATGCAAACCCTGCTTAACATGGACTGCTGGTATTTCAGAACGCGGTTTTGTTAACCTCCTGAAGGAACACCTGTTTTTTGTTTTTTTTTCACCAGTGAAAAATCCGAAACAACAGCTGGGCAACTGAAACGATTTTGGTTATGTTTTGTTTTGTTGGTTTCTGCTTTTTCTCTCTCCCCGCTTTTCCCCTTCCCCCCTTCCGGCCCCAGCTTTGCAGCTTCTCTCTGGAACACGGCCCCCAATGTATTGCAAGAGGCAGCAGCCTAGTCTGTTATTCACATCGGATGCGCCTCGGGTCCTCATCCCCCTCGGAGCCGCTTGGAAGCTTTTATCTGCCGCGGCTCCTCCTCGGTCCAGACGGGAATAGCAGCCCAGGGAGGGGAAAGGGGAGGAGGGGGACATTCCACATGCCAGATGTGGAAAAGGGAGACTCCTAAAAAAAAAATGGGGGTGGGGGAGTCTTCTTAGTGCAGCAACAAAGCTGCTATGTTTTGAAGGGGCCTCCCCGGTTTCTTTCCTCCCCGCCTCCCCCCCCCCGGAGGGTGGGGCGAAGCGAGTACCCTTTTGTACACACGCACGCACGCACGCCCTCGCACACACAGGCAATGCTTCCCCCCCCCCCTCGGAACACCCGGCTGGGGAGCCCCGCCGCAATCTGAGCCTGCTCGTGGGGAGGAGCTTTCTCCCCACGCCGCTGCTGCCGCCGCTGCCCCTAGCTCGCCTGCGCTGATCCTCGCTCCCCTCCTCTGCCCTGAAAGCGCCCCCGGCCGCCTCTTTTGGTGGGAAGAGTCCAGACAGTTCAAGCCATGCTGTAGGGGGCCTGCGGGGAAAGGGGCGGGGAGGGACGGGGAGGGCAGGGAAAGAGGCTTCGGAGGGAGCAAAGCATCTCTGCGGACTGGGAGACGCTGTCATGTTGGCCGGGCTCCTCTTCCAGGCTGCTTGGGTGGCTGTGCTCCTTCATGGCGCTCAGGGGAGAGTCTACACGGGACGAAGGAAGCTTGCCAACTTCGCCGTAGAGAGGTACCCCCTCCGCTGCCCTGGCCGCCGCCAATATCCGTCCACCAAACGGGGACAAGCCCTTGTCGTAGTAGAGCTACACTTCTCTCCCTCCTCCCCGCCCCAACCCCCGCCGCTGAATCCCCCTGAGGCTGACTGGAGAATGAGACAACGACGCCTCCTCGCCATCCCTCCCCGCACGCCACACGAGCTGGGCAGTGAGCGCTTCCACCGCTTTCGACGGCGAGTGCTGAGGGAGGAGGAGGAGGAGGAGGCGCCGGAGGGAGTCGGTGCCTTCTGGGGCAGCGTTGGTGTGCATGCTGGGAGACTGTGTCGCTTGCTTGGGGAAGCGGGAATTGGCCCTTCCTTCCTTCCTTCCTTCCTATTTACTACTTGGTGTCTCTGTCGGCCATGCCCTCTCCAGCTTGGCAGAGTTCTGGAAGTGACCAAGCTGTTGAGCCTTGTGCTATCCAAAGTTAAACCAGTCCAGTTAAACCAGTTTTTCAAAAGGACAAAAAAAAAAAAGTTGGCTACACCACTGGGGGACTGTGTTTGGGAGCAAGATGGAGGGGGCGATGGTGTGTTTCCTTCACTGAACGCCCTGATTTCAGGATGCTAGCTCACTCCATGTTTCTGTGCATCTGTGGCAATGGGCAGCTTATTTCCATGGATGTGCTTCTGTTCATGTTAGCGATGATGATTAGTTATTATATTTTAGTCTAAGGGAGAACTTCTGCTCCGATTATCCATGCCATGTGTCTGCCTTTTCTTCCTTGCATACTCCAAGCCCTCTTTTGTGTCAACAGTCTTGTCTCATTTTATTCATGCAATTTGTAAGGTGGGTGCTCCGTTTTCTTTTGTGTGAGAAGAGAACCTTATCCTGCAAGCCCACCAGGGCACTTTTCTATAGTACATGAGCAAGCTGAACCCAGGGCAGGGAATAGTTGCATCACTATTCTATGCATGAAGATAGTCCAACTGAGTCTGTGCAATGAGCAAAATAACCATTAGGAGTCATTGAGTGACTTCTCTGTTCTCTGGCACATCTTATGCACCAACACCTCAGTGTCCCTGTCACACTTGTCACACTTGTCACAGTGTAACTTAATTCTTTTAGAGCTGGAGGTGTATTATAAAGATAGCAATTGGCACAAAAACAAGCAGGGGTGGGGGAGGGGGAAGAAATGTGCTGGATTTATTGCTAGTATGCTTAGCACTGATCACCTTCCCTTCCACTGGGGAATCTCTTCAGGGTCTTCTGACTAATTCACCCCCCAGGACTTTGTGAATACAGTTGCCTCTTTCCTCCCTTCTTACTGTCTTGGGTCATATATGAGCATGTTATCATTTCCCTTCCTTTCTTCCACGAAAGCCTCCTGTAGACTTTTCTTCTCCATCCCCCTACTGGAAATTGACAACTGCTCCTCACATTCCTTTGTCTTCACTCTCCACCTTTTCTCTCCAGCCACTCTGTTTTGCAGCCCTTTCCCCCCTCTTTCTTTCCTCTTCAGGAAGCTTTCTTCCCAACTTTGGGTCAGACTGGCAGCAGTACCCAAGCAATTGAGGAGATGGGGTTCCCCCCTCCCCAGCTCTAATCTACAATACCTATATAGTAGCCTGAACCAATAAGACTGCTGTCTCAACACTTCCCTATAATAGCCCTGGCTGGCAGCCAGGTCAGCTCATCATCTTGCCCGACAGTGCAGCTGCACTTCAAGGCTAGAAAATGAGCGTCTTCTCCCCTGTTCTGTCTCCATTTGTTGGACTCATGCCAGCCCAACAGCAGCCATGCCAGGTCAATAAAAAACACATGCCCCAGTCTCCACGATGCTGCCAGTCTCCCCCAACTCTTCAACATTGAACAGATTAACTTCCATCTTAGCTCTTACTCCAGAGGGAACTCAATGAAGACAGTTTGTAGCATTTATTCTGGTGCTGCAGGGCAAGAAATTTTGTATTGGTGAGAATTCCTGCCTTATCTCCCTCTTGGAATTTCTCCTACTCTCTCTGAAGCCAAGCACCATAACGCCTTACATTCAGCCCCTTTCACATTAATCAAAAGAGCAGCTGCTTTCCTATATATGCCCCCCCCCACCGCATAGTTCTATAAGCTGCAAATGCAGTCAGGAAATGATGAGATGGGGTGCTTGCTGAAAGAGCGATTTATTTGTTCCCCCAGATTTTCTTTTCTTTCCCTGTCCTCATCCTCTATCGTCCTGGAGAGTAGACACTTGCACAACAACCAGAGTAAGAAGGGTGAGGCTGGCGTGCAGGGTTGAAGTTTAATTTCTTAATTACTTAAGATCTTACTACTAAGGATGAAGAGAGATGCTTACAATGTTATCCCTCTTGTGTAAAAATCACTTGTCTGGCTTTGGCTGCTGTGGTCCTCTGACTAGGCTGGATAGGATATTATCTTTTGTTCTCCAAAATGTTTTGGACAGCCACCAAATCTAGCTACTACAAACTATTAAATTGATAACTTCTGCAAGTCTGTGTTCCTTCCTGCCAAGAAAAAAATGGTTTCTCTATGTAATTTGATCCACTGTACCTTTCATCCAAATAGTTTTGTAGAGTCTTGAACACAGCCTCAATTATATTTTTAGTCCAACATGCTGTTATGTTTTGCTTTGTGCCAGCACTGTGTGGCCCGCTAGAGAAGCTCTGTGGCTGGCTTAAACAGTTGCAAATCAGATTGCAGTTTCCACTTTATCCACAGTATTTAAATCTCTTTCTGCATACCTAATGCTCAATTACTATGTACAAACAAAAAGGGGGAAAGAGAAGGAAGGAAGGCAGGGAGGGAGGGAGGGAGGGAGGGAGGTTGGATCTCAAACTGCCTCTTCCATTGTAGGCGTCGCATTGGACCTCATATTTGTCTTTCTGGTTTTGGAAGTGGATGCTGTCCTGGATGGATACCATCTCCAGGGAGTGGACAATGCACACTGCGTAAGTTTCTAGAACCTGTGGCAAAATCAGCCAGCGCTACATTATTATTACTTTTAATCCTTATTAGCAAATTGATGCTCATTAACGTTTTGCTGCAAGGGTTATCATAATCTTAAGAGAACACACAAAGGGTTTCAAAGGAAGGCAGCCAGAGAACAACAGCAACAGATAGTCCTGCAACTGATATGAACAGTGATCAGCAGAGCTGCCCTTTATGAGACAAGTAGGACCAATGCTCCCACCATGCTATAGATGATTGCACTCCAGTAAAGTACTTAGCACTGAAGCTCAACTTATAGATTTGCTTTTAGGGCATTATCTTCTTCCAACTCATCTGGGAACTCTAATTTTACAATTACTCTATGGATAGTCTTACCTACTTTTGATGAAGTGTTGCTTATTTTAGAGCTAGAAAACTACAGTCCTCCAGATATTGCTGACCTATATCTACCAGCATCCCTTACCACAGCCATTCTGTCTGCATTTCTACACACACACACACACACACACACAAACATACTTCTTGCCAAATCAACTGATGTTTTCTTGGTTCTTCTCCTAGCACTGTGTTCGTTTGGCTGTGGCAGTGGCTTCTGCATAGCTCCCAATGTCTGTGCTTGCCGGGATGGAAGGCAGGGTATCACCTGTCAAGGTAAGCTGCATTTCCGAAAATGCAGTACTGTTTACTGTAGGATGCATGATTCTTATGAAGGGTTTGCCTGGTACCACAAGGAGATGATCAATTTGTGGCTTTAGGATGTATTTTAAAATTTGGGAGCTATAACAGAGAGTATATGGAGTGGATTGCAAACTTTTTATATCATTCTATATCTTAGTTATTTTTCCATAATAACAAAGCCAAAAACACCCTGTGATGCAATTACTCCATCATTATACTGTAGCTCTCTAAAGGGAGAACTATATTAGGCAAACTCAAAGATGACAGAAGTGAAAAAACTGGGAAATGGGGAACAGTTTTCTGAGATAGGATGAGATCATCTGTAGTACAAAATGACTGGGAAAAAGTTCTGCTCTATATGTGCAGGAACATGTATCTAGCTTGCCATGGTGTAGGTCTACCAAGGATCCTGTACTTCTTCTACACCTCAGTATATGGCTCATATGGCCTCTTGGACACTTTAGACAGGAGGGAAAAATGGGTGCCTGTCCAGATACTGTTAGGCTACAGTCATCATCAATCTTAGTTAAATGATTAATAATTGTGGGCGTACTTGATTTTATTGGTTAATATTGTGATTATATCTTATTGTAATAAAAGTTGCTATAACTTTTAAGTTTATATCTTGCCTTTCTGTATTTAGGAAAGTAAAATATATGAAATGTACCAATAACATCAGTGCATTTAAATCGAATTTAAAGACTAAAAAACTAAACTCATTATAACTGAAATCATGAAATTGATTCTTTGATTATGGGAACCACAATTCATAAACTTGTGGATGGCCAGATATTCCTAGACTAGAACCAGTGCTATAATGATCCCAGCAAGACATATATTCTTAGAATCAAATTTCCATCTTTTCCATTTTCAATGCTTAATGTCAGTGATCCGGTTTCATTCATCCTTTAATATGACAATATATGTAAATCATCCCTGGAAAGCCATAGACTATTTTGCATTTCCTTACAGTGGGGATTTTTCTATTGTTCACCATTGAGTGATCATCGAGTTGGTGTTGATTCTGGGATGTGTATTGCTTTCTTTTGTTTTGATAATCTATCTTAATAGTGTAACAGCCAAATAGTGCTTGTTGTTTTCACTAAAAGCAGACCCAAGAACAACTGAATGAAAATAATGTTGGAGCTCGTGGGCTTCTGGGTTTCTCCTTTCTGTGGGCTCTGCCAGTGCATCAAGCCTTTTCCATAAGATCTTTTCCAGGACTGCCAGTTCTTGGCTGCAAAACTACAGAGGAACAAAGGATATCAGCAAAAGGATAACAGAAAATCCTCTTTGTGGGCTCCTTGGTGATCTTTGAGTTTGGTTTTTTCCCCTCCAGATATTTCATTACCAAACTAGGTAACATTGTCAATTAGTGCATCATCATCATCACAGATGATGTTACTTAGTTTGGTAATGAAATGTCTGCCAGAAAACAACAAAGCTTAGAGAGCACCAAGGAGCCCATAGTTCAACCTTGAGCTACAAACATTAACTTCTGTCAAAACCTTCCTTGCTACCATTCTAGTCATTCCAGGTTTTGCAGCCCTTTTTGTCCTGAAGATGCTGGAATAGACATTTCTGTTCATGCAAGCAGTAAAACTGGGGATGCTTTCTGTTAAGTTCTGGAAGTAACGAGGCTGGAGACCAGGGTAGTGACAACAGCTCTTTAATATATGGTGAACCCAGCAGCAGGCTGGGGGAAAAACCTCTCCTTTTATACAGTTCTACTGGTGGCTTCGTCCAATCAGCAACGTGCTGATTTCCCGCCCAAATATTTAAAGGTACAGACAAGAATACATAACACTCCTCCCCTCCCAGAAAACACTTTGCCTCTATTTACATTTTATTTACATGTTATTTTTCGACGTAGTCACGCAAATAACCTGGGCGTCTCCTAGTTCTTTCAGACCTGCGCGGTTCAGTTCTGGGTGGTGTTTTGAGCTGTTCGGAGGGTCTGTTTTCTCCTCCCAGCTCTTTCTCTAGGCCATCGGGCCCTGGATTATTACAGATTCTTTTCTTGGCCATCCGGCCTGGATTACTTTGAATTTTCCTGTCGTTTCCCTCGGGAACCTGATGGCGTCGCTGGACCTCCGGGACCTCAGCTAAGTCTTGCGCCTCCCGGGTCATTGTCAGCTGTGGGTTCAAATAAGGAGGGTCATAATTTGTTTCCTGTGGCTTAATTTGTTCAGTTATTCGTTTCCTTATCTGATCTATGTGGCGCCTCCATACTCGGTTGTCTTGTAATTCGACCAAGTATGACTTTGGGCGGTTGTTTTATTATTTGCCCTGCGAGCCAACTTGGGCCGTCCCCATAGTTCGGGCCCACACTCGATCGCCTATGTCCAATTCCCTTGTTTTTCTATTTCCCCTTGTAACCCTCTGGTGTGTAATGGGGACTCAAGCAGTCAAGTGGGCACGGGTTTCCGTCCCATCAGTAATTCGGCTGGGCTTCTGCCTGTAGCAGTGCTTGGGGTTCTGTGCTGAGCGGCCAGAAAAGTCTATCTTTGTTTGCCAGTCACCTGGCTTGAGCCTGGACAATGCCTCCTTAGCGCTCCGGACGGAACGCTCTGCAAGGCCATTCGGCGCGGGGTGGAAAGGCGCAGAGAGGGCATGTCGGATGCCCTCCTCTGCCAGGTATTCTTCAAACTGGGCTGCCGTGGTGCGGCCCGTTGTCGGACACCAGAGTGTCCGGCAACCCGTGAGTTGCGAATAGGTGGCGCAGGGCTGCGATTACTGCCTCGGCCGTGGTGGATTTCATGAGTATGATCTCCAACCATTTAGAGAATGCATCGACAACCACTAGGAAAGTTTGGCCATGGAAAGGGCCAGCAAAATCAATGTGGATTCTTGACCAGGGCCCTTGGGGTTTTCCCATTCCTGACTGGGGCCGTTGGGGTAGGGGTCTGGACTCTTGGCAAGCCTGGCATTTCCCTACCCTCTCAGCAATCTCTGAGTCCATGAGTGGCCACCACACATAGCTTCTAGCTAACCCCTTCATCCTTACGATCCCTGGGTGGCCCTCGTGGAGGAGGTCCAGTACCTTTCCCTTAATTTATCTGGGATTACCACACGATCACCCCATAACAGGCACCCCTTGAGCCGAGAGCTCATCCCGTTTTTAACAAATTCCTTAAAGCGTTAACGCGGCGAGTACCCTCTTGTACCCAACCGGTACAGTCCTTAACATAATGTCGGTATGATGCCGAGCCACTTCCTTAGATGTGACTGGGCCAGAGTCAAGAGTCAATAAGCAGGATGGGCGTCCCGGGTGGGGTCTTGATCGCCCTGGTAGTGGGCATCTGCTTAAGCGTCTGCATGCCCACTTCTTTTCCTGGTCGATGCTGCAGCTTGTGCGAATAAGCGGCTAAGAAAATAGTCCATCGGGTCAAGCGTGGCGAAAGTGCCACAGGCGTTGGGCGATCGCCAGCCAGTATCCCTAGTAGCGGTCTGTGGTCAGTCACGATTTCAAAATCCGCCCAAAACATATTCGTGGAATTTTTAACCCCTGACACAATGGCTAGTGCTTCTTTATCTAATTGGCTGTAGTTCCTCTCTGGGGAGGACATCGTTCTAGAGTAAAAGCTATAGGGGCTTCTGTGCCGTTTGGAAGTCTATGGCTGAGTACAGCCCCACCCCATAAGGGAGGCATCGCAAACCAGCACTAGGGGTAATGAGTTGTGATATTGGATGAGCAGGCTATCACTTGAGAGCAGGTTCTTTACTGCTTCAAAGCCCTATTTTCCGACTTTCCCCAAGACCAAACAGTATTTTTCCTAAGAGCCTATGCAGCGGTTCAGCAGTCGCTTTGTTCTTTAAAAGACCGCGTAAAATTCACTAGCCCAGGAATGCCTGCAGCTCTGTTTTGTTTTTGGGCGCTGGAGCCTTTCTGATTGCCTTGACCTTGCTCTCAGTGGGGTGAATTCCTTTCTTGTCTATTCGGTAGCCCAAGAACTCGACGGATTCGACCCCTATCTGGCATTTGTTTACCTTGACTTTTAATCCGGCTGTCCGGAAAATGCCCAGAACCTTTCTTAACGCTCCCCAATTCCTCTAGGTTCTCCCTGAAATCAAGACATCATCAGTAGGAACTACCCTGGGAGCCCTTGCAGAAGTCGTTCCATTAGGTTTTGGAACAGCCCTGGTGCCACACTCACCCCAAATTGCAATCGGGTGCACTTGAAGGCCCCCTGTGCGTTACAATCGTTTGGGCTTGGCTGTGCGGGCGTCTGGGCAGTTGTTGGTAGGCTTGGGCCAAGTCTAACTTTGCAAAGACTTGCCCTTGCCCCAAAGAGTGCAGCAAGTGTTGCACCACGGAACCGGTAAGCGCTTTTCTGTAAGGCTTTGTTAGCGTCGCCTTGTAGTCAGCGCAAATTCTAATTGACCCGTCTGGTTTTATCGGGGTGACGATTGGCGTCTCCCACTTTGCGTGATCGACTGGCACCAAAATCCCCTGATTTATGAGCTTATCTAGCTCCTTATCGATTTTTGGTTTTAGGGCAAAAGGGACTCTCCTCGCCTTAAGCCTAATGGGAGCTACCTGGGGGTCTAAGTTGAAGGAAATAGGGGTCCCCTTGTACTTGCCCAGGCAGTCCTTGAAGACATCTTCGAACTCGTTAAAGAGAATGTCTTTCAGGTTACAGTCACTTCTGTAGATGCCAGTCACTCCCATGCCCAGGGCACGAAACCAGTCTAGTCCCAACAGACTGGGCAGGGTCCCTTCGACGATCGTGATGGGCAGGGTCTTCTTGTGTGGTCCGTACTCGACTCGGACGGAGGTGGTCCCTCGAACAGGGATGCGATTCCCTTGGTAGTCGTGGACTCGTAGCCGTTGTGCTTGCAGGTGGCGCTTCGCGACTGACGGCAGTGACTTCGCCAAAGTGTCCCAGGACATGATGGTGATCGCTGATCCCGTGTCTACTTCGAGCCGGCACCGTACTCCCTCTATTTTTGGTTTGGTGAAGATCTTCTTCTCCACTCGGGTCGAGGCGCGGCCTATGACCACAGTTGTTTGGTTTGAATCCGCGCCTTTTTTGTTTGAGCCAATCGCGGGTCGCCTTGCCGATTCCGCGCTCTGATTGGCCGATTTGAATTTTCGGCGGGAAGGTTGGGCCGCTCGACAAACTTGAGCTAGGTGCCCTTTCTTCCCACACCGCCGACATGTCGCGTCCTTAAACTTGCAGCGTTGGCGCTGGTGTTGACCCCCGCAGCTTCCGCATTCGTCTCGGTCCCCTTTGTCGCGTTTCTCGGTTCGGCAGACCCCTTCCTCATCTTCACCGTCGGATTCGGTCTGAACCTCCTCCTGGTGCACTGGGGTTGGCTTCGCGCTCGCCTTTGGTGGGACCGGCTTTTGCAGTGTCTCCGCCGCTTGGGTGGACATTTCATGTGCTCTGGCTTCGTCCAGAGCGTTGGCCAGCGTTAGGTTGCTCTTTGCTAGCAGCCGCCGCAAACGGATGTCTCGGACCCCTCGGATGAGTTGCTCGAGGAGCACCTCGTCTAGGTCGCGGTATCCGCAGTCCTTGGACGCTTTCCTGAGGGCGGCCATGTAGTCACCTATGGATTCGCCCTCCATCTGCCTTCGCTCTCCAAATTCAAACCGCCGCACGTATTTGGACGGCGTTGGTGCGAAGTGGTTCTTTAATAAAGTCTGTAGAGTTGGCCACGACACCGATTGTAACGGCGTTGGCTCTGCCAGGGCTTCCGCGATATCAATGACCTCCGGACCACAGTGGCTTAAGAAATAAGCCCTTTTGCGGTTATCTGGAACTCCTTGCAGTTCGTTGGCTTCTAGAAAGCTTTCGAAACGGGTCATATACGTTCCCCATTTCTCTTTAGCCGGGTCAAACGGTGCGGGCGGAGTGTAACTGGCCATCTCCGTTTTTCTGCCCTGTGTTTGCTGGGTTCGGGTCTATCGTGCTTCAGCTCGGTTCTGGTTCTCCTTAGCCTCGAAATCCCACCCTCGTCGCCAGGGTTAAGTTCTGGAAGTAACGAGGCTGGAGACCAGGGTAGTGACAACAGCTCTTTAATATATGGTGAACCCAGCAGCAGGCTGGGGGAAAAACCTCTCCTTTTATACAGTTCTACTGGTGGCTTCGTCCAATCAGCAACGTGCTGATTTCCCGCTCAAATATTTAAAGGTACAGACAAGAATACATAACACTTTCCTTTGCCTCGTCCCTTCTCACAGTCATTGCATTCTTATTACCTTACAGATTTCCCTTAATCGAAATCTCTCTGTGAAACTGTCCCATCTTGTTTTTTAACAGACCTGCCTGGAGCCTGTGGGGAGTATGGCTGTGACCTCACCTGCAACCATGGGGGCTGCCAGGAGGTGGCAAGAGTGTGCCCTCTGGGATTCTCTATGACCGAAACAGCTAATGGTGTACGTTGTGTGGGTAAGCCAGAAAATGGGGTAACTCCCTCCCTGGCAGTCAGGAGAAATGGACCTTTAACACAAGAGTCATAGGGAATTTTTACACTTTTACACTGAGCAAGTCATTGCTCTTTAGCTATAGCAAGATTGGTCAACATTTGGCCACTGAGCTATGGCTCCAGAACATCCCCAGATCCTGCTGCTGAAATCTGGTATGAGCAATCATTTTCACCTTTTTGCTCCAAATGAGAAACAAGTCACCAGAAGGTCCAAAATTTTCAGTTCTAACCATTCTCTTAACATCACATGTCACATGAGTCTTACATATTTCAGAGCGCTCCCTAAGGGGTGAGGGTGTGGAGGAAAGGAGAGGAGAGGAAAGGAAAAGGGGTCACCCTCATCCAAATGATTGCTTGCACCTTCATTAAAAGTTGGATCAATAATTGTAATACATGTTGGCTGGTCCAGCATTTCAATATCCTGAAATATAATTTTTGAGCATAAGACTTGTGACTTGAGGGGAAGATAATGGATTTGGCATTTGCTCAGTGGCATGTTTTCATTGAAAGCCTTTCTCTGTATACAGACACACAAATACATCAGCAACAAAGCTAAACCTGCACTGACCAAAATAATAATATTGAGGTTGTGCTAAGGGGAAAATGTGTGGTAATAGGATTAGTGTTCTAAAATGATTCAAAATTAAATCAAAAAGTAAAAGGGACATCTTCTTCAAGTCAAGCTCAACTGCTGACTTCACAGACATGACACTAGGAAAGTGATTTGCGCTGCCTTCTTCTGTAATGTTTTTTTCAAGTTCTCCATCCCACACACTACTCTGTTATACCTAGCCCACCTTCTGATCACTCAGTAGTGTCCTCCTTGGGCACTTTGACTTGTGCTATTGGAGAGACTGGATGCCTGATTTCTACAGGCACTGGCCAATCACTACATAGGTGACTTGTATGCATGACTTTAACACTTTTTCAAAGAGCATTAAATCTGTCTTTTAAAATAATGATTTAACATTCTTTGCAAAAAAAAAACCTCTAGCCCTATGTTTAAGAAGCAGAACTAGTATTCTCTTTTTCTACATGGCACAGAAGTTTGGTTTACATCAGATGGTATCCTGCCAGCTCTAAGTTGTTGGTTCTGTCCCATATGAATACATAATAGGTTTTCCACTGATTCTGCAAAACCTCACCCCATACCGGGGAAGGAATGGGGGGAATGTCTTCAAATGCACTGCTGTCATACTACCTAAGAGAAGTCTCGTTCTTCAACTATGATCATTTAGCCCTCCATTTTGGTCTTTTGGTGCAGCTGATCTCTTCTCCTGACTTCATATTTGCTGATCCACAATATTTTTTCTGCAGATATTGATGAGTGCCTGAGTGCTTCCTGTGAGGGGCTTTGTGTGAACACAGAAGGGGGCTTTGTGTGCGAATGTGGCCCAGGGATGCAACTCGCCACTGACCGGCACAGTTGTCAAGGTGGGTCAGACTGGAATTGCAGGAAGGGAGGTCTGGCTGAAGTTTTTAAAAAAAATTTACAGAAGGAACGTTGGTAGGAGAGATTGTCATGGGCCAATGATGTTAATCATCTTGATCCCAGATATTGATGAGTGCCTAACAACACCTTGCCAGCAGCACTGCCAAAACAGTATTGGCAGCTATCAATGTTCCTGCCATTCTGGATTCTACCTTCATGGCAACCGACATTCGTGTGTGGGTGAGTGATTCTGCTTTTGTTGGAGAATCCACCAGATAACTTTCTTCTAAAACAAGTGGTTTATCCTAGCCTAAAAGCTCTGTGGCAGCTATAGCTTTCTGGAGAACAAATTGGAACCGAATCATTCAAAGGATTTATTTTCTTTCATTTCAAAAATGAGGTCCAGGTAAGTATGTTATCATCTCTGCTTTAGTTTGGGGGAACAGCCTGTTTCGACTGAGATTCCAGGAGCCTGCAGTGTGGTTTGCTGCTGCAAGTCAGAGTGAAAACACTATCTGGGCTTCTAAAACTGCACATTTAAAAAGGGAGTGATTAGTTTCTTCGAGTTCTTTGTTCTTTGTATCATACCTGACAGTGTCACACATCTGAGTTCAGCACATATATTTTCCAAAATTGAGAAATAATAATGGAAAAGTTTTCCTGTTTGATATTATGGTGGTGCAAGGTACCCACCCTACACATAGATACATAAGCTGCATTCAGTGTCAGAGCTATGAGATATCCCCTCATGCATATGAACTGTTTAAACAGCAACTGGACTTTCTTGATTTTTCTTGAAGATGTTCAAAAAACTCCAGTTGCTGCTTGAAAAAAGCACCTTTTGGGATAACCATGATCTGGATAAGTGAGAACCTCCATGGCATTTTCTTTAAGGTGTCCTTATAAGAAAATCTTACCGTAATAGCAAGCTGAATTGGCCCTGGGTGGTGACAGGGGAAATACCCTGTTTCCCTGAAAATAAGACTTCCCCTGATAATAAGCATTTATAATAAGCATTTATTTATAAAACATATGAAGAACGATTGCAGGAACTGGGTATGTCTAGTTTAATGAAAAGAAGGACTAGGGGAGACATGATAGCAGTGTTCCAATATCTCAGGGGCTGCCACAAAGAAGAGGGAGTCGGGCTGTTCTCCAAAGCACCTGAGGGTAGAACAAGAAGCAATGGGTGGAAACTGATCAAGGAAAGAAGCAACTTAGAACTAAGGAGAAATTTCCTGACAGTTAGAACAATTAATAAGTGGAACAACTTGCCTGCAGAAGTTGTGAATGCTCCAACACTGGAAATTTTTAAGAAAATGTTGGATAACCATCTGTCTGAGATGATGTAGGGTTTCCTGCCTGGGCAGGGGGTTGGATTAGAAGGCCTCCAAGGTCTTTTCCAACTCTGTTGTTATTATTATTATTAAGCCCAATTGGGCTTTTGAGCACATGCGCTAAAATTAGCCTCCCCACAAAAATAAGCCCTCCCCAAAAATATTTAAATGCAGAGCTGGAAATCAGCTAAGATGGCAAAAGGAGTCCCATCTTGCTCCACGCACCCCAAAATAATAGAACTCCCCGAAAATAAGGCCAAGCGCTTATTTCGGGGTTCAAAAAAATACAGGGTCTTATTTTCGGGGAAACACGGTAATCAGTCAAGAACTTGCAGCTAACTTGTTTCTATTCACTGACCATATCTCTGAAATAGTACAGCTAGCATTCTGACCTAGTAGGAAGGGATATATAGGGACTTCATGGCTAGTATAGAAATTTGATAAAATAATAAACAAACAAATAATAAACAATAAAGTCACTCAGATGGGCTTATCAAAATATTTATCAATGTCATTCTGCAATTTTTACTGTGTCTGACTTTTATTTTCTTTGTGATGTAATAGGCCTAGAGTATATAATTTCTGATTTTGGTTTTGCTCTTGTCTGTCCAACAAGCTACTGCAGTGTTTTCCCGAAAACAAGACCAGGTCTTATTTTCTTTTGACCTCCGAAATAAGTGCTCAGCCTTATTTTCAGGGAGGTCTTATTTTCCCCCCATTTACTGGTATGAGGCAGGGGGCGGAGCAAGTGGCCGCTCATGCCAGCTTCCCAAAGGTTCGCAGCACGCCGTCCCACTACCCACGAAACAGCTGATTTGCAGGTGCTGCTCAGACTCCAGCAAGCATGGTCACTTTTGCAGCCAGTTGCAGCAGCGAAAGCAGCAGGAGGCCAAGTGATGCACCCCACGTGCCTCGCGCTCTCCTTACCAAATGGTGATGGTCACGGCAGGCAATTCCATCCATAGAACAGCTGCCTCATGGGTGCCGCTCCGGCTACTGTCTCCAGCAAGCGTGGCCGCTTTTGCACCGATTGCAGCCGCAAAAGCAGCAGGAGGCCAAGCGATGCGCCACACGCACCTCGTGCCGGCCTTCCAAAGGGTACTATAGCAGCAGCTATCCACAATTTTTTTACCGCTATTTCGTCCTGACCAGTGGTGAAATTAAATTTTTTTACTACGGGTTCTGTGGGTGTGGCTTGGTGGGCATGGTGTGACTTGGTGGGCATGGTAGGGGAAGGATATTGCAAAATCTCCATTCCCACCCCGCTCTGGGGTGTCTGCTGCTTCTGCTTTCCTTGCGTACAGCCAAAAGTTCGCAAAAGGCAGGAAGGTGAAATGCCAAGCTCAACTTGCACCCACACCTCATGTATAGGCCACCCCCAATCAGCACCAGACCTGGGGAGGCCATTGGAGGAGCCCTGCATGACCCCTGCCCATTTCCACTTTGCCTTTGCCAGAGCAGTGGGCGCTAGAAGGGCATTGTCCCGAAGCCTCCCCACCTCTTGCTTTGGGGCAGAAAGTGCCCGACAGGCCCAGGTTCAGTGGGCGGGCAGGCGGGTGAAGTGGCTGCACAGCTCGCTGAAGTTGAAAACGACCGGGGATTTGGGTGGCATTTACATGGTTGGGATGTCTGGAGGATCCCTGGCTTCTGAGGCAGGCAAGGCCCAGAGAGGAGGTGCTGTGAGGGAGCCCATTTCTCACGTTGGCCTCAGTTGCAAGGTCAGCTGGTGCCCTGGGCAGGGCTGGGGCTAGTAAGAGTGCACTGGAAACATCTCCAGGCACCCGGAGAGACAAAACTCCTGATCCTTGCTGGATAAGCTGATCTGCGGGCTGCAATTATGGAACCAAGCAGCCATTGGGTGACAGGGAAGGGAAGGGCTGCCTCCTGTGCTGGGCACGCCCACCCCATTCACTAGGGCTTATTTTTGGGGTAGGGTGTATATTATGGCCACCCCAAAAAAAATCAGGCTAGGACTTATTTTCGGGGTAGGTCGTATTTTCAGGAAAACATGGTAGTGCTTTGCTGGAAGACTGTTTTATTGTTTGCATGCTAATAAAATGATGTACCTTCAAAGTAATTTTGCTTGCTTTAGGTGACCCAGGTTTTGTCTACCACAATGTGGTTGAGCAGTTTTGCATGGCAGCCTATTTTTTTCTCCCCTTCTCTTATGCTGTTCCTGGCTATGTCTGAAGCTGATTTTAAACATTTCGGGTTGGATTTCAGTGGGTGGGCCATAGGGTTGCCTTACTGCTGGGCTAAGATTAATGCAGGAGCAGATTGGCTCTTTGTGGGCCAGCTTGCCAATGGCTGCCTTTTCCTTTTAGAATATGCTCCCCCCCCCCTTATCCCTGATCTTTTCCTTTGCTTTCCAAGCATTTGCACAAAGGCATGTCTTCAGCCCTCACTGTCTCCTTTGATATCAACACAGACCCTTTTTATCCCCTCCCCCCACCACATTTATTGAACCTTTCTTGTTCTGCCGCTACAGTGATTTAAGCAAATGATACAATTTATTGTAAGTTCACAGAAGATTAACTTCCCATTCCTAAGGAAGAATTAAGAAAATTAAAGAGAGCCACAGTTATTCCATATGTATATGCTATCTGTTTCATAGTTTGTTTATACCGGGGTCTCCAACCTTGGCAACTTTAAGACTTGTGGACGTCAACTCCCATCATCCCACAGCCAGCAAAGCTGGCTGAGGAATTCTGGGAGTTGACGTCCACAAGTCTTAAAGTTGCCAAGGTTGGAGACCCCTGGTTTATACTATACTTTCTGGCCCTTTATGGCTAAGCAACAAAATCTGTGCAGCTACAAGCTTGAGCTTGGCTAGCTGTGCAGTAAGCCTGTAGCGCCCTGTCTGTCTGGTGCAGATGTGAATGAATGCCGCCGACCCAGTGACAAGCGAACCTGCCAACACTCCTGTCACAATACACTGGGGAGTTTTATGTGCAGCTGTCATCCAGGCTACCGACTAAGTGTGGACAGATTGTCTTGTGAAGGTAAGGACTGCCATATAGTTCATCGTACAATAAAGCCTTCTCGATCCTTTGCACTGCATCAATTATTTATTTATTGTGATAAAAATTGATCAACTAGAAAAATCCTGAGGCTATGGGAATATGTGTGTGAGCAGTGGGAGAACAAGGAGATGTTGGAAAATGTGTAAATCTAGTCCACATCTGTTTAGTAAGCCAAAGTGATTCAGCCCAGCAGAGATTGACTTGCTGCTATAAACTGCTTAGGATGGTGACTACATCTGTTCCTCTAGAAATCTCAGTTAGCATGCTGTTTCCACTTTCTTGCTCATCTCATCTATGTTGGTAAATGTCCTGCTGAGTTTCACCAGTGATAGTGCTTTTGCCAAATGTATTGTTCCTATGGAACAGAACTATGACAACTATCAATCAAAAGCCCTCTCCTTTCATTACTGAGCTCCCCAATGGTCGTAGTTATGCCTACTGGTTCTTGCCGAACTTAAAAAATCAAGATCGGTTCAAAAAGGCTATTGAAACAGGTTATCTTCTGTCAGCATGTGGAGCTCACCAGTTCAGCTTTCTGGGGCAGAGATTTATTTTTGTAAACAGGCAGGCAGGCAGGAACATTCCATCTTCCAGGATTTTTTAAATGTGCTTTAAAAGATCTGTAAAATAACTTGAAGCAGTTTTAAACAGTATATTTTGCCATGTAGAGTGTTGTATGCAGTCACCCTTGGTTCATATTACATTGATAATCATTTCCAAGAAACATTTTAGTACAAATTTATCTGATCTTGTTTGTTACATAATTTTCCCTGAAGCATAATTTTGCAATACATATTTTATACTCTATACACTTGAATTTGTAAAATAAAAATAAACCTTTTTGTTTGCATCTTTGTAAAACATCTTTTTTCCTTGAGTGTCTCTTAAAAATTTTTTCATGTGAACTTTTTAGCAGATAAACAGAAATTAGTAATCTCTGTTCAAAATTCTACCTGCCCCATAAGCAGTTTGTTTTGACAGATGCTCTCAATTTTTTCAAAACAGGATTTCGTTTACTCTAGAGATACAGAATTTAGCAACCCTTTTCAAGAGCCTCTGTTATTGTAATCAGATAAGACTGGAGTCAAAAGCTGGGTAAAAAGCACAATTGAGAGCACAGTGTAAAAACTATTATTGATGGAGTATTAATACCTTCCTATCCAGTGGTGGGTTGCTACCGGTTCGCCCCAGGTTGGGCAAACCAGTAGCGGTGGCAGGAGGCTCCGCCCACGTACCTGGATGCTTCTGCACATGCACACTCCCACAAGCGAACTGGTAGCGAAAACCACCCCTGTTCCCATCAGTGATTGGAAGCTGTGCATTTTGGGCAAAGTGGGGGGGATGGGAGTTGGGGAGGATTTCTGAATATAATTGGCCATTTCTGTAATGGAGTGTGTGAATGACCTTGGGGAATGAAGGGAAGAGATGCTGCTTAGAAGCAATCAGACAAGCAAAGAAGGAGCCCGCTATGGATTAACTGTCAGAAGAAGTAATTTAGGAAGGAATCTAATGGATTAACTGTCAGAAGAAGTAATTTAGGAAGGAATCTAATGGATTAACTGTCAGAAGAAGTAATTTAGGAAGGAATCTAATGGATTAGCTCTCAGAAGAAGTAATTTAGGAAGGAATCTAATGGATTAACTTGGATTTGGACTATTAATGTTATCCAACAGAACATTCCATAACAGTGGACACCAACTGGTGGTCTGTGGACCACTGGTGGTCCGTGAGAAAATTTTGATGGTCCATGAAAAATTATTTATTTATTGTGATAAAAAATGATCAACTAGAAAAATCCTGGGGCTATGGGAATATGTGTGTGAGCAGTGGGAGAACAAGGAGATGTTGGAAAATGTGTAAATCTAGTCCACATCTGTTTAGTAAGCCAAAGTGATTCAGCCCAGCAGAGATTGACTTGCTGCTATAAACTGCTTAGGATGGTGACTACATCTGTTCCTCTAGAAATCTCAGTTAGCATGCTGTTTCCACTTTCTTGCTCATCTCATCTATGTTGGTAAATGTCCTGCTGAGTTTCACCAGTGATAGTGCTTTTGCCAAATGTATTGTTCCTATGGAACAGAACTATGACAACTATCAATCAAAAGCCCTCTCCTTTCATTACTGAGCTCCCCAATGGTCGTAGTTATGCCTACTGGTTCTTGCCGAACTTAAAAAATCAAGATCGGTTCAAAAAGGCTATTGAAACAGGTTATCTTCTGTCAGCATGTGGAGCTCACCAGTTCAGCTTTCTGGGGCAGAGATTTATTTTTGTAAACAGGCAGGCAGGCAGGCAGGCAGGCAGGCAGGCAGGCAGGCAGGAACATTCCATCTTCCAGGATTTTTAAATGTGCTTTAAAAGATCTGTAAAATAACTTGAAGCAGTTTTAAACAGGATTTCGTTTACTCTAGAGATACAGAATTTAGCAACCCTTTTCAAGAGCCTCTGTTATTGTAATCAGATAAGACTGGAGTCAAAAGCTGGGTAAAAAGCACAATTGAGAGCACAGTGTAAAAGCTATTATTGATGGAGTATTAATACCTTCCTATCCAGTGGTGGGTTGCTACCAGTTCGCCCCAGGTTGGGCAAACCAGTAGCGGTGGCAGGAGGCTCCGCCCACGTACCTGGATGCTTCTGCACATGCACACTCCCACAAGCGAACTGGTAGCGACGGGTTTTGAAAACCACCCCTGTTCCCATCAGTGATTGGAAGCTGTGCTTTTTGGGCAAAGTGGGGGGGATGGGAGTTGGGGAGGATTTCTGAATATAATTGGCCATTTCTGTAATGGAGTAGGGATAACAAATACATGGTGCAAAGAAATGATATCTATGTTTAAATGAATTAATGGGAAAAATGATAAAGAATTAAGATGAGAGAATCGTATTGTTGAAGTTGGAAGATTAGGATTACTTATTTATATTATTATTGTTGTTGTTATTATTGTTATTATTTAAAAAAGATTTGACCCAGTCAATACACTGTCCACAAAAATATGTATGGTGTGAAAAGAAACTGTAAATGAAACATGTTTGTTTTTTAAAAGAAGTAATTTAGGAAGGAATCTAATGGATTAACTGTCAGAAGAAGTAATTTAGGAAGGAATCTAATGGATTAACTGTCAGAAGAAGTAATTTAGGAAGGAATCTAATGGATTAACTGTCAGAAGAAGTAATTTAGGAAGGAATCTAATGGATTAACTTGGATTTGGACTATTAATGTTATCCAACAGAAAATTCCATAACAGTGGTCACCAACTGGTGGTCTGTGGACCACTGGTGGTCCGTGAGAAAATTTTGATGGTCCGCAGAAAAATTATTTGCATTTTTTATATTGCACGAAATCAGGGGTCCTCAAACTATGGACTCTTTCTCATGGTGTCTGTTTAGTTCCAACAACTGGTACCTGTTGGGGCCCTAAGGAGCCTGAGTGGGTAGGTGAGAGTGGCTGGGAAGGGAGGGGCGAGTAGAGGCTGGTTAGGTGCCCCTTGACATGAATGGCATCGAGTTGGCCAAGCTTACCCAGTCACATGACCACTTAGCCACGCCCACCCAGTCACATGACCACTTAGCCACGCCCACCCAGTCACATGACCACTTAGCCACGCCCACCCAGTCGGTCATTAGGCAGATCATATTAATGGTCTGGGATTGATTAAATATTGTTAATATTTGGCTTTATTAATAACCCTACACATTTGGAATATGGAAGTTATAGTGGAATAATTCTTAAAATATTAAGGATTAGAAATTGTGGAGATTTTGAGATACACTTCTGGGATTGATTAAATATTGTTAATATTTGGCTTTATTAATAACCCTACACATTTGGAATATGGAAGTTATAGTGGAATAATTCTTAAAATATTAGGGATTAGAAATTGTGGGGATTTTGAGATACACTTCTGGGATTGATTAAATATTGTTAATATTTGGCTTTATTAATAACCCTACACATTTGGAATATGGAAGTTATAGTGGAATAATTCTTAAAATATTAGGGATTAGAAATTGTGGAGATTTTGAGATACACTTCTGGGATTGATTAAATATTGTTAATATTTGGCTTTATTAATAACCCTACACATTTGGAATATGGAAGTTATAGTGGAATAATTCTTAAAATATTAGGGATTAGAAATTGTGGGGATTTTGAGATACACTTCTGGGATTGATTAAATATTGTTAATATTTGGCTTTATTAATAACCCTACACATTTGGAATATGGAAGTTATAGTGGAATAATTCTTAAAATATTAGGGATTAGAAATTGTGGAGATTTTGAGATACACTTCTGGGATTGATTAAATATTGTTAATATTTGGCTTTATTAATAACCCTACACATTTGGAATATGGAAGTTATAGTGGAATAATTCTTAAAATATTAGGGATTAGAAATTGTGGGGATTTTGAGATACACTTCTGGGATTGATTAAATATTGTTAATATTTGGCTTTATTAATAACCCTACACATTTGGAATATGGAAGTTATAGTGGAATAATTCTTAAAATATTAAGGATTAGAAATTGTGGGGATTTTGAGATACACTTCTGGGATTGATTAAATATTGTTAATATTTGGCTTTATTAATAACCCTACACATTTGGAATATGGAAGTTATAGTGGAATAATTCTTAAAATATTAGGGATTAGAAATTGTGGGGATTTTGAGATACACTTCTGGGATTGATTAAATATTGTTAATATTTGGCTTTATTAATAACCCTACACATTTGGAATATGGAAGTTATAGTGGAATAATTCTTAAAATATTAAGGATTAGAAATTGTGGGGGAATGATTTCAAAAAGTGGTAAATAAATAAATAAATAAATAAATAAATAAAATAAACCTTTTTGTTTGCATCTTTGTAAAACATCTTTTTTCCTTGAGTGTCTCTTAAAAATTTTTTCATGTGAACTTTTTAGCAGATAAACAGAAATTAGTAATCTCTGTTCAAAATTCTACCTGCCCCATAAGCAGTTTGTTTTGACAGATGCTCTCAATTTTTTCAAAACAGGATTTCGTTTACTCTAGAGATACAGAATTTAGCAACCCTTTTCAAGAGCCTCTGTTATTGTAATCAGATAAGACTGGAGTCAAAAGCTGGGTAAAAAGCACAATTGAGAGCACAGTGTAAAAGCTATTATTGATGGAGTATTAATACCTTCCTATCCAGTGGTGGGTTGCTACCAGTTCGCCCCAGGTTGGGCAAACCAGTAGCGGTGGCAGGAGGCTCCGCCCACGTACCTGGATGCTTCTGCACATGCACAGAAGCATCATACGCATGAACTTGCACACTCCCACAAGCGAACTGGTAGCGACGGGTTTTGAAAACCACCCCTGTTCCCATCAGTGATTGGAAGCTGTGCTTTTTGGGCAAAGTGGGGGGGATGGGAGTTGGGGAGGATTTCTGAATATAATTGGCCATTTCTGTAATGGAGTGTGTGAATGACCTTGGGGAATGAAGGGAAGAGATGCTGCTTAGAAGCAATCAGACAAGCAAGGAAGGAGCCCGCTATGGATTAACTGTCAGAAGAAGTAATTTAGGAAGGAATCTAATGGATTAACTGTCAGAAGAAGTAATTTAGGAAGGAATCTAATGGATTAACTGTCAGAAGAAGTAATTTAGGAAGGAATCTAATGGATTAACTGTCAGAAGAAGTAATTTAGGAAGGAATCTAATGGATTAACTGTCAGAAGAAGTAATTTAGGAAGGAATCTAATGGATTAACTTGGATTTGGACTATTAATGTTATCCAACAGAACATTCCATAACAGTGGACACCAACTGGTGGTCTGTGGACCACTGGTGGTCCGTGAGAAAATTTTGATGGTCCGCAGAAAAATTATTTGCATTTTTTATATTGCACGAAATCAGGGGTCCTCAAACTATGGACTCTTTCTCATGGTGTCTGTTTAGTTCCAACAACTGGTACCTGTTGGGGCCCTAAGGAGCCTGAGCGGGTAGGTGAGAGTGGCTGAGAAGGGAGGGGCGAGTAGAGGCTGGTGAGGTGCCCCTTGACATGAATGGCATCGAGTTGGCCAAGCCCACCCAGTCACATGACCACTTAGCCACGCCCACCCAGTCACATGACCACTTAGCCACGCCCACCCAGTCACATGACCACTTAGCCACGCCCACCCAGTCGGACATTAGGCAGATCATATTAATGGTTTGCGGGATTGAAAAATTACTAAATAATTTTAAAGATCATAAATGTAGGGGTTTGGAGGTATAATTATGGGATTGATGAAAATTTATTAAGCAGGAGTTTTTAAATATTGAGATGTTGGCACTATAGAAATATACTGAGTAATTTTATTAAGCAGGAGTTTTAAATATTGAGATGTTGGAACTATAGAAATATACTGAGTAATTTTATTAAGCAGGAGTTTTAAATATTGAGATGTTGGAACTATAGAAATATACTGAGTAATTTTATTAAGCAGGAGTTTTAAATATTGAGATGTTGGAACTATAGAAATATACTGAGTAATTTTATTAAGCAGGAGTTTTAAATATTGAGATGTTGGAACTATAGAAATATACTGAGTAATTTTATTAAGCAGGAGTTTTAAATATTGAGATGTTGGAACTATAGAAATATACTGAGTAATTTTATTAAGCAGGAGTTTTAAATATTGAGATGTTGGAACTATAGAAATATACTGAGTAATTTTATTAAGCAGGAGTTTTAAATATTGAGATGTTGGAACTATAGAAATATACTGAGTAATTTTATTAAGCAGGAGTTTTAAATATTGAGATGTTGGAACTATAGAAATATACTGAGTAATTTTATTAAGCAGGAGTTTTAAATATTGAGATGTTGGAACTATAGAAATATACTGAGTAATTTTATTAAGCAGGAGTTTTAAATATTGAGATGTTGGAACTATAGAAATATACTGAGTAATTTTATTAAGCAGGAGTTTTAAATATTGAGATGTTGGAACTATAGAAATATACTGAGTAATTTTATTAAGCAGGAGTTTTAAATATTGAGATGTTGGAACTATAGAAATATACTGAGTAATTTTATTAAGCAGGAGTTTTAAATATTGAGATGTTGGAACTATAGAAATATACTGAGTAATTTTATTAAGCAGGAGTTTTAAATATTGAGATGTTGGAACTATAGAAATATACTGAGTAATTTTATTAAGCAGGAGTTTTAAATATTGAGATGTTGGAACTATAGAAATATACTGAGTAATTTTATTAAGCAGGAGTTTTAAATATTGAGATGTTGGAACTATAGAAATATACTGAGTAATTTTATTAAGCAGGAGTTTTAAATATTGAGATGTTGGAACTATAGAAATATACTGAGTAATTTTATTAAGCAGGAGTTTTAAATATTGAGATGTTGGAACTATAGAAATATACTGAGTAATTTTATTAAGCAGGAGTTTTAAATATTGAGATGTTGGAACTATAGAAATATACTGAGTAATTTTATTAAGCAGGAGTTTTAAATATTGAGATGTTGGAACTATAGAAATATACTGAGTAATTTTATTAAGCAGGAGTTTTAAATATTGAGATGTTGGAACTATAGAAATATACTGAGTAATTTTATTAAGCAGGAGTTTTAAATATTGAGATGTTGGAACTATAGAAATATACTGAGTAATTTTATTAAGCAGGAGTTTTTAAATATTGAGATGTTGGCACTATAGAAATATACTGAGTAATTTTGGTTAAATTGTTATAAAATGGATTTACAGGGGATAATAGAGACATATGAAGAAATATTCTTGATGCTAAAAAGTGTGCATGAAACTTATGAAGACCAATAAGGAGACAAGGGAATTGTTTAAAGACAGAGAAACGAAATGTAGAAGTCACTCAACAATTGGGGGAAGAAGAGGAACACGATATTCAAGAAATAGATGAGAAATTAGAAGAAGCAGTGGAAGGGAAAAATCAAACAAACTGAACTATAATGTTTGTTTTTCATTCCAGGCAGGCAACATTTCCTGTATTTCTCCAGAATGTACACCCAGTCCGTGTCCTAGTTCTACTCAGACTGATTGTTGTCCCTGCCAGCCAGGTAGATCTCTCTCAATTACTTAATTATTGCCATGCAGACATCTTGTTTTTTTAGAGACAGTGTAAAACAAGAAGGGTGAAAATGGTGGGAAGTCATTCTTAGAAAGATTTCATTCAAACAAGTAAGATATCCTATGAGTAGGTAATGCTACAATTCACAGATAAAGACTTTTCAATGCTTGAGTGCTTCCCTCTATAAGTGAATTGTGGGGGGGGGAATGATTTCAAAAAAGTGGTAAATAAATAAAATAAACCTTTTGTTTGCATCTTTGTAAAACATCTTTTTCCTTGAGTGTCTCTTAAAGGAACCCCATTTCCTTTTCCGCTCATTCCCATTCTCTCTGTGCTTCCATCAACAGCTTCTCCCACTTCCTCATCTCCTCCCCACAGCTCATCTTTTGGCACCTCTTTCTGGCCCAGAACTGCCAGGCCTTCTCTGCCAGTAAGTCCTCTGTCACCGTTGTTACCAAAAAAATTTAGCCCATCTATTTCCCCAAGCCCTCTGACTCCCTCACTTCCATCTGCCTGCTGGCACGGAGGGGTTCTTCATGAAGATAACAGCTCCTGGACAGAGCCACCATGTCTGAATTGCTCCTGCGAGGTATATGGCATATTTTGAGTTCTTACCTTACTCTTCAACTTCAAGTATTATGTTGGTACTGTCTGTATTGTCTTATTTCAGGGTGGACAAGTGTTTTGTCAAACAGTGACATGTGAAGTTTCCTGCTCTCACCCAATTCCCCCAGCCCAGGGAGAATGCTGTCCTACCTGCACAGGTGAGAGAAGTACCCACTAGATCAAGGCTCTATATGCTTGTGTCAGATTGGATCATGTGGGCCTTCCCTTATTCTAGCCACGGAGGATTTTCACCATATACCTCCTTCCCCCACAATTGATCAGAAGCAGTCTCTAATTTTTGGAACTTGACTTAATAAGTCCCCATTCCTATTTTTATTAACATTTTTGTTTCCTGGAAATTATATAAAACTTGGTCTAAGTTTCCTGACTTTGTTATACTTTATGGATCACCTCATTCACTGGAGCACCTGAAAACTGGGCAGAAGGTTGATACATCTTTATTCACATAGGTGCCATATCTTGTGCAACCTGACATTTTGTGTAAAATGTGAGTCAACCTTGACTTCTGGTATCCAGCTATGCAACATTCTGTATACAGTTAGCAAATTGTAGGATAGGTTTTTTTTAGACCACTTTTAATTGATAGCTAAAAATATTGGCACTGTAACACCAATTTTAAAATTAAAAAGTTTAATTGGTCAAAATCTCATGAGATTTTCAGGTCTTAAAAGATTTCAGTAATATCCATTGATTCTAATATTGTTTGAACCTTGTAAGGTTTGGCAATTTCAGCCATTTTTAATGTAGTGAATATATTTCTTAATTAGATTGATATCCCATCTTTTCTTCAGGAGCTCAAGGCAGCATTCATAGCATTCCCTTCATCTATTTTTCCCCACAAAAAGAATCCTGTGAGGCAGGTTGAGCTGAGAGAATAACCAGCCAAAAGACACTACTTAATTTCTATGGTTAAGGATGAACTGAGCTGAACTAAATCCAACCACATAGCTCTCAATCATTATGGATATCCTGTGGAGTATCACAGGTCTATCCTGGTACCTACAGACATTCCTTAACCTAGACTTACTTTAACCTAAAAAAAAAAAATAGCTGTGAAGTTTTCAGAAAAGGAATGAACACAGTAGAGAGAGCAACATTTCCCAACTTGATGGCCTTCTTTAAGACTTTTGGCCCTAATAGGAGGGTATAGTGTGATATATAGGGAGCTTTGCATGTTGGACATAACTGAAATAGAGCTTTTAATTGGGCTCAACAGCCAAGAGGTACCTTGAATTATCTGTGACTTGCAAATGGTGATATTGTTACATGTATTTTCATCTATGGAATATTGGAGAGCATCTAGCAAGTTTTTGAAAATATCTAAATGCTGACCACTGAAATTTTCCCAGTTAAGAGAAAGTGTAATGGGGCCTATTTCCCTTAGTTCTTGTCCCTTCAGAGAAGAATCTTCTCATTCCTGTTTCCTACAGGCTGTTTCTATTATGGGATGTCCAGAATTGAAGGGGACGTATTCTCTCTCTCTGAGGAGAACTGCACAGTCTGTGTCTGCCTGGTGAGCCTCAGGGAGTTGGGGCTGGTATTTCTTTGAGGACATATACATTAATACTTGCTAATACTTTAGATGAAAATAAATACAATGACTGTTGCTTTTGCTAGGAGCCATCTAACAACATTGTACTGAAACTTGTAAATGTTTTGATAGGCATCTGCTTTTTTGATCAATAGCCCAGAAAGCAGGATTGAATTAAGAGATGGAATTATTCCTCCTCCTCCTTCTCCTCCTACTCTGTTTTACTTTATAGTACAAACTATTATCCAATTTAACATGAAGTTTCAGACCCACATGATTTTATAATGTAGCCATATCTTGGGTCACTGATTTTCAACTATTTATCAAAGATGCCAAGTTAAAAAAAAAATACAAAAAGAGGGGAGAAGAATACTATAGTGAAAGACAAAATACTTTCCAGCTTCTATCAAACTTGAATTTTCATGTTGCTTTCATGCCACCCAAATGCCTTTTCTGAACCTGGCTGTTCAGAGGGTTCAAGGAGGGTACAAGGAGGGTTCCCTTTGATGTTAAACCCATACAAGGATCCCATAGGCAGGAGCAGGATATAGTGTGTTAAAGTATATTGTGAATTTAAAATATTAGGGATTAGAAATTGTGGGGATTTTGAGATACACTTCTGGGATTGATTAAATATTGTTAATATTTGGCTTTATTAATAACCCTACACATTTGGAATATGGAAGTTATAGTGGAATAATTCTTAAAATATTAAATATTAGTAATTTAGTAGGGGATAACAAATACATGGTGCAAAGAAATGTTATCTATGTTTAAATGAATTAATGGGAAAAATGATAAAGAATTAAGATGAGAGAATCGTATTGTTGAAGTTGGAAGATTAGGATTACTTATTTATATTATTATTGTTGTTATTATTGTTATTATTTAAAAAAGATTTGACCCAGTCAATACACTGTCCACAAAATATGTATGGTGTGAAAAAACTGTGAATGAAACATGCTTGTTTTTTTTAAAAAAAGAAGTAATTTAGGAAGGATCTTCCCTAATTGTTTGGGCAGTTAAAATTGGTGGCAGGAAGTCTGTACTTCAGAATTAGCAAGATTCTGTTAATATAGTGTTACAATAAAGTAGAATTAGTTTATCTAGTTGTGTTTCTTGTCTGGTTTACCAGCGAGGGCTGACAATTTCTCTCTCTGACTGTCTCTCTTCCTTGTTCCTCCCTCCTACCTCACAGGTTTCTCAAAGTCCAGCCTGGCCCCTTCTCCCATGGCCCTTACAAACCCCTCACTACAAGCTGTACTCTCTTCCTTTTCAGCCTTCATTGTTAGCATTCTTATCCACATAATCACTGGGATGCCTGTCTCCAGTGGTTGAAGTCTGCTATCCAGGAAGAGTGCATAGAATTGATTGGGTGAGCAGAGTTTTTCCAAGGGGTAATTTTATAGGTGAGATGCACTGAGACTCTTTACCAGCCACATCATGGCTAGGAGCAATACTAATCCTACTCTTAGGCAGTAGGTGTCACGAAAGGAGAGCATATTCTCCAGTGTTAATTTAATTGGTATTGTATTTGTTGCCAAAGAAAAGCTTATAGGATGTCTCTGTCTCAAAGCTGAAAATAGTGTTGGTGGTCTTGGAACTAAACATTTGACGTAGAGCATGTGCTTTTTATCTGAGGTGGCAAAATGCACTGAAGTGGTCCAGAGTGAGGAGCATTTGGAATTTAATGGAGACAATGGGTGTGAGCATTTGGGAGGTGAAGGATTATGTTCACAACAACCCATTCATTCTTTGTTACAGTTTTTCTTATCTTGTTGCCTAGAAAGTATAGTGGCTGAAATTTAAATTATCCTGATGCCACAAGTTTATGGAACACATTCACAAATATAATCCAGATGTGTCATCAGGCTGAAACTGCATTGTAGAAAATGAAAAATCAAACAAACTGAACTATAATGTTTGTTTTTCATTCCAGGCAGGCAACATTTCCTGTATTTCTCCAGAATGTACACCCAGTCCGTGTCCTAGTTCTGCTCAGACTGATTGTTGTCCCTGCCAGCCAGGTAGATCTCTCTCAATTACTTAATTATTGCCATGCAGACATCTTGTTTTTTTAGAGACAGTGTAAAACAAGAAGGGTGAAAATGGTGGGAAGTCATTCTTAGAAAGATTTCATTCAAACAAGTAAGATATCCTATGAGTAGGTAATGCTACAATTCACAGATAAAGACTTTTCAATGCTTGAGTGCTTCCCTCTATAAGTGAATTGTGGGGGGGGGAATGATTTCAAAAAAGTGGTAAATAAATAAAACAATAAATAATGGAAATATCAAGTAAATATAATTATCTGGAGTACAACTGTCCTTGAAACATTGAAATGTCCTCTTCACATGCAAATAGGGAGTAAGTGATTATGTCATGATTTGGTGATGGCAGTGGTGGGGAATAATCTGCACATAGAAAGTAAGTACACCAAAAAAAGTATAAGGTTAGAAGTTTGGTCCTAGTATCTAATGTTCTAAGTGGAAGGAACCACAAGTAAAAGAACATTTAGTCATAGAAGTAGGGTATTGTATGCAGCAAGAACTCTACTGCATGATGTAAGGAAAGCAAAACATTTTCTACAAAACTACTGACCAGGGGGGCAATAAATGAAAAGAGCCTACATCGAAATTCTACACTGCTTTCCAGTGTTAAAAACTTCCAAGGCAATTTATTACATTCAGCTGAAGTGAGGATTAGGGCAATGAATGGAACATGTTAAGAGGCACGGAATAGGTAAATGAAAGATTTTTTTCCTGTTGTGAAAAAATAAGTACATTTGAGGGGGATGAATTTCAAGCGAGGATGCTGAAAAAATTAAAATTAAAATCCAAGTGTCTGTGCACTATGACAAGACACGGTAATATAAATTTACATCATAAGAGCTACGGGCACAAGATCATTAGAGCTGTACATTTATAAATGTGATACTATAGATTAATTGGCCTTTTATCTGGTCACCAATGCTTCTCTTTTCTATGGAAAGATCACCTGTGCCATGTTACTCTTTCCTGCTATGAATCTTCTATAGCAGGATTGACCTGTTGCTTTCCTCTGTAGCAGAATGTCATTTCCGTGGGCAAATATACATCCAAGGGACCGAGTTCAACCCAGATGGTGATAACTGTACCATCTGTGTGTGCAGGGTATGTGTTTTATCTACCTTTACTCATCTGCCTTTAAAAAAAATTGAAGTTTATTGTAATATAAATTTACATCATAAGAGCTACGGGCACAAGATCATTAGAGCTGTACATTTATAAATGTGATACTATAGATTAATTGGCCTTTATCTGAGGTGGCAAAATGCACTGAAGTGGTCCAGAGTGAGCAGCATTTGGAATTTAATGGAGACAATGGGTGTGAGCATTTGGGAGGTGAAGGATTATGTTCACAACAACCCATTCATTTTTTGTTACAGTTTTTCTTATCTTGTTGCCTAGAAAGTATAGTGGCTGAAATTTAAATTATCCTGATGCCACAAGTTTATGGAACACATTCACAAATATAATCCAGATGTGTCATCAGGCTGAAACTGCATTGTAGAAAATGAAAAATCAAACAAACTGAACTATAATGTTTGTTTTTCATTCCAGGCAGGCAACATTTCCTGTATTTCTCCAGAATGTACACCCAGTCCGTGTCCTAGTTCTACTCAGACTGATTGTTGTCCCTGCCAGCCAGGTAGATCTCTCTCAATTACTTAATTATTGCCATGCAGACATCTTGTTTTTTTAGAGACAGTGTAAAACAAGAAGGGTGAAAATGGTGGGAAGTCATTCTTAGAAAGATTTCATTCAAACAAGTAAGATATCCTATGAGTAGTTAATGCTACAATTCACAGATAAAGACTTTTCAATGCTTGAGTGCTTCCGTCTATAAGTGAATTGTGGGGGGGGGGGAATGATTTCAAAAAAGTGGTAAATAAATAAAACAATAAATAATGGAAATATCAAGTAAATATAATTATCTGGAGTACAACTGTCCTTGAAACATTGAGATGTCCTCTTCACATGCAAATAGGGAGTAAGTGATTATGTCATGATTTGGTGATGGCAGTGGTGGGGAATAATCTGCACATAGAAAGTAAGTACACCAAAAAAAGTATAAGGTTAGAAGTTTGGTCCTAGTATCTAATGTTCTAAGTGGAAGGAACCACAAGTAAAAGAACATTTAGTCATAGAAGTAGGGTATTGTATGCAGCAAGAACTCTACTGCATGATGTAAGGAAAGCAAAACATTTTCTACAAAACTACTGACCAGGGGGGCAATAAATGAAAAGAGCCTTCATCGAAATTCTACACTGCTTTCCAGTGTTAAAAACTTCCAAGGCAATTTATTACATTCAGCTGAAGTGAGGATTAGGGCAATGAATGGAACATGTTAAGAGGCACGGAATAGGTAAATGAAAGATTTTTTTCCTGTTGTGAAAAAAATAAGTACATTTGAGGGGGATGAATTTCAAGCGAGGATGCTGAAAAAATTAAAATTAAAATCCAAGTGTCTGTGCACTATGACAAGACACGGTAATATAAATTTACATCATAAGAGCTACGGGCACAAGATCATTAGAGCTGTACATTTATAAATGTGATACTATAGATTAATTGGCCTTTATCTGAGGTGGCAAAATGCACTGAAGTGGTCCAGAGTGAGCAGCATTTGGAATTTAATGGAGACAATGGGTGTGAGCATTTGGAATTTAATGGAGACAATGGGTGTGAGCATTTGGAATTTAATGGAGACAATGGGTGTGAGCATTTGGGAGGTGAAGGATTATGTTCACAACAACCCATTCATTTTTGTTACAGTTTTTCTTATCTTGTTGCCTAGAAAGTATAGTGGCTGAAATTTAAATTATCCTGATGCCACAAGTTTATCACATGGTCCAATCAGGCCACCATCCTAACCGGAGTAGCTTCCCAGTCACGCCTTTCCAGGTGCAGGTTGAACGTCCATGACTCCCAGTGAAAGAATGTTGTTGTTGTTATGGCTATACATCTCACTCCATTGCCATCCAACCCCCCTTCCCAATTCCCACAGCATGCCCATCCGCCAAGTGTGGCAGCCCTGAAGATGCAAAGAAAAAAATGGCCTCCAGGGCTGACATCTGGCCCCAATATTTCTTTATTGTGATTGCATCGAGCATTGAGGGAGACAAACAAAATATATATACAGTATTAAGAAACTGGAAAAGTGATATTATTCCAGATGCCAAAAAATGGTTGTCAGAAATGTGCATCTATGTGTTTTGGAAAAAGCAATATTTTCTACTAATCAAAGGATCTTATCATTTTGTGTAGGAATTCCTATGGGAGAGATTTTGTGATATCTTACAATAATATCTTCTATTGTTTACACTGTAATAATGAATTCATTGCTGAACTAGTAACAATTGATAAATACAATATATAAGATACATATTTAATAGAGAAAATGCAATTTGGAGACTGTTTTATTAGAATAATTAAAGCGATTTATGGAGAGCAAACAGCACAGATTATAGTAAATGGTAGCTTGACAGAAGTTATTAAGATTGCGAAAGGAACGAGACAGGGATGTCCCTTATCACCATTATTGTTTGTTTTGACTCTGGAACCATTATTAGATAAAATACGAATTAATGAAAATAGAGGAATTAAGATTAGACAATATGAGTACAAAGTTAGAGCTTTTGCAGATGATGTAGTGGTTACGTTAATCTAATCCTATAGATTCAAGTAGATTTTTGTTGGAAGTAATTGATAAATATGGAAAGGTATCAGGATTTAAAATAAATCAGAATAAAACAAAAGTGATAATTAAAAATATGTCTATACAACAGAAACAAAAACTAGAGGAAATGACAGGATTTGAGGTAGTAAAAAAGGTTAAATATTTAGGGGTCTATATTAGCTCATCGAACAAGAAACTTTATAAGAATAATTATGACTTGCTATGGCAAAAAGTTCAGAATGATATGAGTGGCTGGAAGAAATTGCAGTTATCCCTATTGGGAAGGATTGCGGCTATTAAAATGAATGTGCTACCTAGATTTTGTTTCTGTTCCAGATGATACCAATAATTAAAAAGGATAAAAATTTGGAAGATTGGCAGAGTGGGATTAATAAATTTATATGGCAGGGTAAAAAGGCGAGGCTTAAAATGAAAATAATACAGGACTCACGGGAAAGAGGTGGTTTAAGAATGCCTAACTTTAAATTATATTATGAAGCAGTAGCCCTTTCAGTAATAAGTGACTGGTTTAACTTAACAGAGGAAAGAATTTTGAATATAGAAGGTTATGACTTGTTATATGGATGGCATGCGTACTTATTTTATGAAAAAAAAGTGGATAGGGCTTTTAAGAATCATGTGTTGAGAAGTGCTCTTTTGGTCTGGAAAAATATTCCTATAAATTAGAATACAAGATTCCTATATGGGCGAGCCCTAGGCATGCAATAGAGAATATAAATATAGAACATAAACAGGAAATGATTACTTATAAAGAACTTTTGTATGTTGAAGGAGGTAGATTGCAATTAAAATCATTACAGGTATTAAATGAAGAAGGAGGAATTATACTTGGTTTCAATATGGGCAAATAAGTGCTAGATGGAAAGAAGATCAAAAAATTGGTATAATGCAAAGGGAGGAAAATTTAATGAAGCAAATTAGAAATCAGACCCAGGAGCATATAAAGAGATTGTATAATGTGTTGTTTGAAATAGATTCGGAAAAGGATTTGGTAAAGGATTGTATGATAAAATGGGCACAGAATATTCAGGAACCAATAATGTTGGAAACATGGGAGAAAATTTGGGTTAGAAATGTTAAGTTTACACAAGCACAGAATTTAAGGGAAAATTTTTATAAGATGTTTTATAGATGGCACTTAGATCCCAAAAAATTATCATGTATGTATCCTAATATCCAAGCGAAATGTTGGAGGTGTGATTGTGATGATGCCTCATATTTTCATATTTGGTGGACTTGCAAGAAAATTAATAGAATAGAATAGAATAGAATTTTATTGGCCAAGTGTGATTGGACACACAAGGAATTTGTCTTGGTGCATATGCTCTCAGTGTACATAAAAGAAAAGATACGTTCATCAAGGTACAACATTTACAACACAATTGATGATCAATATATCAATATAAATCATAAGGATTGCCAGCAACAAGTTATAGTCATACAGTCATAAGTGGAAAGAGATTGGTGATGGGAACTATGAAACGATTAATAGTAGTGCAGATTCAGTAAATAGTCTGACAGTGTTGAGGGAATTATTTGTTTAGCAGAGTGATGGCCTTCGGGAAAAAACTGTTCTTGTGTCTAGTTGTTCTGGTGTGCAGTGCTCTATAGCGTCGTTTTGAGGGTAGGAGTTGAAACAGTTTATGTCCAGGATGCGAGGGATCTGCAAATATTTTCACGGCTCTCTTCTTGATTCGTGCAGTATACAGGTCCTCAATGGAAGGCAAGTTGGTAGCAATTATTTTTTCTGCAGTTCTAATTATCCTCTGAAGTCTGTGTTTTTCTTGTTGGGTTGCAGAACCGAACCAGACAGTTATAGAGGTGCAAATGACAGACTCAATAATTCCTCTGTAGAACTGGATCAGCAGCTCCTTGGGCAGTTTGAGCTTACTGAGTTGGCGCAGAAAGAACATTCTTTGTTGTCCTTTTTTAATGATGTTTTTGATGTTAGCTGTCCATTTGAGATCTTGCGATATGATAGAACCCAGAAATTTGAAGGTTTCTACTGTTGATACTGTGTTGTCAAGTATTGTGAGAGGTGGAAGTATGGAAGGGTTTTTCCTAAAATCTACCACCATTTCTAAGGTCTTTTGGATAAGAATTTGGTGGATTATTCAAAATGTACTGAAGAAGAAGATAAAGTTCCTGCCACAATTTTTCCTTTTGGGAATTATAACGGATTGTACAGGGATTGAGACTAAATTGATTCTGAATTTAATAACAGCAGCAAGACTGTTGATTGGACAATACTGGAAGAAAGAAGAGATACCTACAATAGAAGAATGGATATTGAAAGTTATTAATTTGGCTGAGATGGCTAAAATCTCAGCGTTTTTAAAAGACAATACGCAGGAAAAATATTTAATTGAATGGAAAAAATGGATTGATTATCTACAAAACAGATATCAGATTAAGAAATATCAGATTGCCTTTGAATAATTAGAAAGTTATTTTATGTAATGGGGAGGGGGTTGGGAGATGAAAAGCTTTGGATGTGGTTATTTGGATTGGAAGGGAAAATTTTATTCTATGCTTGGTTTATGTATAACAATACCTTGTGATTGACCCGGGAAGCCGGGGGGGGGGAGGGGGGAAGGGGTTTTTTTTGTTTGTTTTTTTTTGGGGAGGGAGGGGGAAAAAAGGGGGAAAATGTTTTTGTTTTTTAAAACTCTTTCAATAAAAAAATATATATATATATAAGATACATATTTTTCCTTCTTAGTTTCATTTAGTTTACATTTATAATTTTTAATATATCTTTTTTGTAAGATATATTAAATTTAAAAAAGTAGTCCATAAACAAGAAGGCAGGCTGACCTGACAGTTTTTCTCTAGATGAAAGGGGATTAAAACATAGGATAATTTTCAAACAACTAATATAAGTTTTTTTATCTGGTAAGTTTTCACAATGCAAACTTTATTCTTTTTTTTTTTTTTTAAATCCACCCTGCCACTGTCCTTACCTCAGGAAGAGTCCTTTATAGCTCTGGCTCAGTCAGAGCCAGTATAAAAGAAGGCAAGTAGAGAAACATTGGATCATAAGCCCTAGAAGCCTCTCTAGCTATCCATGCAGGTCTTGATTCTCTTTTACAACCACGGACATTTTGATGTAAATTGCATGGTTTCCATCAAGCCATAGCAAGCATGTTGGTAAGAGAGAGCCTTTTATCTTTTCTGAGATGTTTCTTTTCATGGTTTCTCTTTTCTGGACCAGGTTGCTTTATCGATGACAATGGAATTGAATTTCCAGTGGGACAACTCTGGTCGCCGGGTGATCCCTGTGAGTTATGCATCTGCCAGGTGAATGATAACCTGCTCTATTTCACTTAGTTTTAACCTTCCAGTCTTCTATTGCATGATATTTTACTATTATTATTATTATCATCATGAGATTTTTATCATGTCTTTGCTATAGTAGCTCCTTAACATTCCACAGTGAAGATTCAGATGGATATTTTAAGGAATGTTGCTCAAACTCCAGTTGTATTTGCCTGTGCATTCTAGGACACACTGGGCAGAGTCAGATAAATACAGTCCTCCAGTATCTGAGTTGGGTATAAAAGTATGCTGGTGTATATTGTGTTGCCTTCTTTGATAATACATAGTCTGCTTCAATAATGAGGCTGTCATTTTACCGTTTTAATGCTGGACAAGTTAAGAAAAGTGAAAGGAAACCACTGAGGCTCTAGTCTAGGATGTGAATGCTAAGATTGTATTCAACTCTCCCAAGATGATACCATCCAACACTTACCTTATCGGGTGTAAAATAACAGAAGACCTCTAGAACTTTTTGAAGACAACTAACAGAAGACTGATACTTCTGTTGGGATGGAGGCAATGGAGGGTCTGTCTGCCCACAACAGACCATTATTTTGTGCTGTGGGTTTCTGTGAAGTTCTTTTCTGTTACAGACAGATGGTTCAGTGAGCTGTAAGAGGACAGATTGTTTGGAGATGTGTCCTCATCCAATCCAAATCCCTGGTCAGTGCTGTCCAGATTGCTCAGCAGGTAAAATTCCATCTTTTCAGAAAGCTGTTTTCTTCTTAGGGAAACCAAATATTTTCCTTCCTAGATCATCCATATTGTAATGAATATGAATACAGCTGTTTTGAAAACCAATATATACATATTTTTTAACATTTTATATCAAAATTGTACAGAAAATGCAGACAGCGGACATATCATTTTGTTCTACTTCTTGCTTCTGCCTTTTGCTTTTAAAGTAGACAGAATATTGTTCTGTTCATCTATAAATGTGAGAAACCTATCTCAAATGAACATTCCTGTTTTTTTAAAAAATGTATCCTGGTACTCATTATGAGAAAACAGTATGTATAGGCAAAGGCATTGTAAGCCGAGCAAATAATTTCCAAAACTATTGCTTTTTGTGGTAGATTTTTTTCAATGAATACTTAAGAGCAGCAGATACTGTCTATGTTACACTTGAGTACTTTCAGATGAACATTTCCTAAGATTTTCATCAAAAAGCTTTGTGCAATTATTTTGTCCACCCACCCCAAACAAGCATCCATCCATATCTCTCTTGTGCTTTCTTGAAATTTTTATAAAGGCCATCTGGTTCAAGCTGACCATGTAATTTTTTTTCCTCTTTCACAACAAAAGGTTGTACCTATGCAGGAAAGATCTTCTATAACAATGAAACCTTCCCCTCTGTTTTGGACCCATGTCTAAGTTGCATTTGTTTGGTAAGTTCTCTAATTCTCTTACCCCAGGCTGAAAAAATGTGAAACCCTGATAATTGTGAGCAAGCAAGAGTAGTGAGTGAGTAGATGTTTGTATAAATTTTTTAAACAAACAAACAAACAAACAAACAAACAAACAAACAAACAAACTGTTCTTTGGGTTAAGAGTCCACTTCCCAAGAGGTTGTACCTATGCAGGAAAGATCTTCTATAACAATGAAACCTTCCCCTCTGTTTTGGACCCATGTCTAAGTTGCATTTGTTTGGTAAGTTCTCTAATTCTCTTACCCCAGGCTGAAAAAATGTGAAACCCTGATAATTGTGAGCAAGCAAGAGTAGTGAGTGAGTAGATGTTTGTATAAATTTTTTAAACAAACAAACAAACAAACAAACAAACAAACAAACTGTTCTTTGGGTTAAGAGTCCACTTCCCAAGAGGGAACCAGAATGGTAGATCTACTCCACCCTCCCATAACTTTTCAGAGACATGCAGATGTAAATTATGTCATGCTTCTATGCATGGGGTTTTACATGACTTAATATAATAACATCCCAGGATATTCCAAGAGAGTAGGGATATACAAAACTGGATAAGACTAAAAAAGGAAGAGTTAACCCCCTGACATTTCTTACTGAAATAATAGGACTTGAGTCAATCCAGGAAGGAATGCCGTAATTTGAAAATTGCTCATAATGTTCCATTTGCACTTTTCTCCTATACTTAATACACCTCTCTTGACTCTTGAAACAAATCTTATTGATATTTTTTGTGAAACATTATTTTGTAATACTACAAGAAGTATATCCCTGACTGCAATTATTACTAAGGAGCTATTTGGGGGGCGGGGGGAGGAAGGGAAAGAAATAGAAATAAGGGAGGGGAGGAAACCTATGTGAAGATTTTAAATTACAGTATAATAATATTGCTTTGCCATTAATATAGATTCCTCTGTGTGTGTGTGTGTGTGTGTGTGTGTGTGTGTGTGCGCATTCTTCTGCATGTGTACATGTACAACTCTATGTATGTATGTGCGTGGATCTTATAGCTGGGCTCCGTAGCCTGTTCTCCTATGGACTGTGTCGTATCCTGTACATACCCTTTCCATCCAGAAGGCGAGTGCTGTCCAATTTGTCATGGTAAGCATCACAGCAATGTGGCTTTTCTAAAATACTATTCCAGATGTAATCTATATACTACTAATTGCACTTTTTGGCCTTGCTTTTCAAGAGAATTTGTGTTTTGGTTTGCATTTGAAACACAATTATTGACTATAATTATTTTGCGATTAAGATGAAAATAAAGAAACATGATAGAGAAAATAAATAACCTTATTTTAGCATTGCGGCATCCTGCTTCTGCCCAATGTACATACGTTGCAGGAGAAAATTTAATAGAAATGCCCCTTCCTTATTGAATAGGAAGCAATAAAAAGAGCAGAAGCTGAAGGGAGGGAATTGCTAATAAAAGACACTAAAAAGCCAGAATAATGCTTTGAAACCAATTTTAGTTGGAATGGTGCAGGAATTGAAATTTTTGGCCAGTCCAGAAGTAAGCAGATCCAGAAGTAAGCTACAAATCAAGTTTGGAAAAAATATAATATATAAAAAAGTGAGCAATCAAAGGACTGCAATTCCAATTTTTTTAAAAAAACAGTTCTTTGTACTGATGAAGAGTTTTGCATAAGTTGTGGGTTTCATATTTTCTTGCAGTGTAATTTATTTAAAACAGTGTGCCTGCACTTGACATTTATTTATTTATGTATAAACTAAACAGTCATCTGTCCAGTTGGTTGGAACTTACGTATGGTATTTATTGCTTAGATGAGACTAAAAAGTAAAATATTAGAGAAGTTTGTTAGAAACTGATTTGGTTCTTGAATATTCAGCTTGATAGTTTATGGGTTGTTTACCTTTCTTGCTATAGGAATTCTCACCTATACAATCATTTGTGCAGTAATCTGCAGTTGGGATGTTCCAATAATCTTGAGTAATATTTAGTATTACAGAAAGTAACTTCTGAATTTTTGTATGACACTGTATTATAATTTGATCATGTTGCCCCATAAGCAGGTCTGTGGATAGTATGTTCACTGTCAGAACTGTATATCTTATGCATTCTTTTTCTGTAGACTGCAATTACAGGGGAAGAAAAGTAATCAATGGACACAACTTTGTTCCTGAAGATGAACCCTGTGTTTATTGTACCTGCCAGGTAAAATGTGAAGGTTTTGGAGAAGAGAGACTCCATTCCTTTACCTTCTTTCCTATTGTTTCTTTTGAAATCTTAAATAGGCCTCAGCTAAAATGTGGTTGATAATCTGCCAGACTCCACTGACAGTATTATATGTCAATCATTTCTTCTTCGAGTTCTCATAAACTCCTACTTGTGCCACCAGTAACCTTGTCTCCTGTCAGCCTCTTTCTTGATTACCTCTGATTTTTCCAGCTGTGTGTGTAGGGGGTCTCCTCTCATAACTTTTGCTTTTCCATTATGTATCCAATACAATTGCTTTAATTCAGTGGTGGAATTCAAATTTTTTTACTACTGGTTCTGTGGGCGTGGCTTGGTGGGCATTGCGTGGCTTAGTGGGCATGGCTTGGTGGGCATGGCAGGGGAAGGATACTGCAAAATCCTAATCCTCCCCACTCCTGGGGGAAGGATATTGCAAAATCTTCATTCCCACCCCACTCTGGGGCCAGCCAGAGGTGGTATTTGCCAGTTCTCCAAACTACTCAAGATTTCCGCTATCGGTTCTCCAGAACCTGTCAGAACCTGCTGGATTTCATCCTGCTTTAATTTCTATTGGGTCTGCAGGGTAGGTAGCAGAAACTGTAGAGTCTCTAAGCAAACATTTATTCATAGTAAACACGGCAAATAATTGAATTAATCTATAGTAGGCCAAAAGAAAAAAAGCAAAACAAATCTGATCAGTAGTAGTAGAAATCCCACAAAGCAACAACCCTAAATCCTTCTGGCCTAAAAACAACAGAGGTCCTGCCTTTGAACAATATAATTGTAACTCTTCCCACAATACACAATAGCTTCATTATTCCAGCGATCAGTTTGGTATGACTTCTCTCAGTATTACATGATATTCTCATCAGTTTTCTCCAGCATGATATCTCAAGAGCATAATTTCTTCTTTGTTCAGCCTTTTTGAAGATCCAGCTTTCACAGCCATGTACAACAAAGAGAGCCTACTGTATTCAAGCTTCCAACTATGCCATGCAATAATAGAAATACTAGAAAAATACAATAGAACATCCATCCCTAGGACAGAAGGCAATGGATTTACCTGCTGCAATCAGTGATTTCTTGCTGGGTTTTATTAACACCTCTTTTATTTTCTCTCCCTTCAGCTTGGGGAAGTGAGCTGTGAGAGGAAGACGTGTCCAAAGACTTGTACAGAGCCCTTTGGTCCTCTCACTCATTGCTGCCTGGATTGCCAAAATAATGAAGTTATGGGTAAGTATTTTTTTGGTCACATCTGTCTGAGGAATCTATTGCTCTTCGTTCCGTCCTCTCAGATCTACAACAAGGACACAACAATTTGGGAAGCAGAAAAAAAAGTGTGTGATATTATATACTACCTCTTTTAAGGAAATATAAAAATATTCTATACATAGAACTGTTTACAGAAGCTGCTTTAAGTTTGTTGCACAAAGCGAAATTGTCTGGGATGGCAGTGGAGGTCGGAAACACAGGAGACATTGTATTTGCAATTATAAGATATTTGAGAGTCTGTGGGGAACTCTGATGAACAAGTTCTAAAAAACTCTGCCTTCCATCTTCTGACAGACACTGGTATGCAAGCACTTTTCTATCGATTCTGCTGCTTTATCTATAGCAGGCCTATTAGGTTCTGTAACAGCTTTGTTTCTTATGCCATCCTTCTTGTAAACTCACAGGATTCTGTTTTGTGTGTGTGTGTGTATATGTATACATCCGAACTAGACTGTGATGTTTCTCTGTGTTATATATGTGTGTGTGGATATATGCTTTCCATCCATTCCATTCCATTCCATTCCATTCCGTAATGCAGATTTCTTAACATATTCAAAGCTGCAGAATGTGTTACTGTGCACTTTCTAGGTTCCCCAATTATGCTCTGTTCAAGCTGTATGAAATAGTCTTTTGTTCATGAGTGATTGCATCCACTTTTGTGACCCAGCAAGAAGGGGCAGTGTTTGCGCATGTTTGTATATGCTTATGAACAGCTAAGTTCACTATGGATGAAGATTTGTACAGTCTAGAATGCAGGTAATAAGTAGTACATCTGCCACAATGCTTCAGATCAATTAATATTCAATCTGATTTGCTTTTTTCCACATCAGGTGATTTGGCTTCCCTGGAGAATAGACTAGCCAATCCTGTCTTGGAAGATGCAGCAGTAGAGAGATCCTTGCAAACTCTTCAAAGAGGTCCCATGACTCTGGTGTCTGACAGCTCTACCCCTAACCATGCCTCATTTACTCCAGAGGATCATCTTGAAGCAAGTAATGCAAATGATCAGGAGACTGTATTTACGAAGCCAATTGCACTAGGAAATGTTGGACTCCACCAAAGCAGACCAGGAGAGGCCACAAGGTTGCATCTCAATGAACCACCAAGTATCATTCCTCCTTCTTGGCTAGGCCACTTAGCGATTCCTCAAATAAAGCCAGAGTCCATTGTATCACTTCTAAATAACCCAGAGAGCTTTGGGGATCCTCCTAGAAAATCAACTGGGTCCTTCATGACTCATTCCAGCCTGTCCTTTCTTTATTCAAGAACAGGCAGAACCACTGCATCTCCCCCTACTGCTCATATTTCCATTCCATCCACTCCAGCTTACCTCAAAAAGTCCATAACTGCTTTATTTCAGGGTTCAAACACCCACAACCTTCCTTTGCAACCTCTGGCTGAAACATTTTCTTCTTCGGCCAACTCTAATCTAGATTCTCTTCAAGAGCTTCCTAGCAGCCCAACCCACTTCACATATTTTTCTTTGGGCCAGCAAAATGCGGGGAACAACTCTAAATTAACCTCTAGTGATGATAATAGCCTCACTGATATATCTCCATAGATTGGAGAATAAGAGGAACATAATTATTTTGAATAAGAGGAACATAACCACTTTAATCTCATAATAACAAGAGCATCTGCCTATGTGGTTGCTGTTTGCTAGATTTCTCACTATGTATTCATGGCAATAATCTCCATTATAATTTCTGGTTTCCTAGAAAGCAGGTCCTCTTATTGGGGATATCACTTCAGCTCTTGATTGTATTGAGATTCTTATTTAACTAATACCCCATTTGACTTAGAAGATAGTAGAAAAATGGCTGTTATTTGCAGCATCAGTACAAACATTCTGGTAAAGCATAAAGATTTCAGAACAGAAGTATGACAAGTAGTGGAATCCTAGACTAATTCAACCTCTTGTATTGCATGTTGTGTGGCTGGCCTAAATGCCAGCAAAGGAAGCAACTATTTATGCCAGGAGTCACATAATAAATTTTCTTACACTATGTCTAATATAGACATTCTGTTGCTGCTTGCTGTCTTATATGGACATTTCAGGACTGATTATACATATTGAAGAAATGGGGCTAGCTTTCCACGAAGTCAGAAATGAACTAAACATTGTTTTACAGACAATGTACTGCATACTGATATGTACAACACTGATTTTAATAGTGGAAAACTTCCATTTTCTTGTTCTGGTGTATATAGAATTCTGCAGTTCAGATTATAATATGTTGAAATATATTTTATGAACATAAAATCATAGCATCATACCTAAAGGTAAATGTATTTTTCTATGCCACAGTTAAAAGTATGTTTCCAAGCTAAGCTGATGAGAATTTTGTTTTAACATTTCTTGGGTGAAATTTGCCAGCCACTAAAGTCTTCGGGAATATTCAGTTCTTGAAAGGCTTTGAAAGTCATGTGCAGCCCATTCCTAAAATATGCAGCATGACTGAATTTTGTCAACTACCTCAAAGGGGTGTCTTGTAAGGGCATATCAACTTTTCATAATTGAAACTAGAAAGGCTGCTGTTGTTTTCCTCCATTTCGATCTCTGGGAATTCTAATTTTCTGAGATGTCCAATAAATCTTAATTGGGTAATCATTTATGTAACTTATGTGCTTCCTAAAACTTAATAGTTAGCATCATTGTTCCTCAATAGGCTTGAGTCTGATGTAAATGTGCAGGACGGCATACTGTACTCGAGCAGTGCAGCGCTTCTGTTTCAAAACCGCAAACAACACAAAAACCGTGGACAACACAAAAGCAGGAACATATCATCTGAATATGCCTCCATAAAGCAGCAGTGTCTTTTCCCTGTATCATATGACTGGGCTTTGCAGCTGTAATAGTGTTATTGGAAAAAGGCATTTGTTCTTGGGCACCCTTTTTTCTTCGAATCCAAAGGCAGCACAGCCACATGACATATAACTTTGAACACATCCAGTGGCAATTTGAAAAGTGATTTGAAGTATATCCACAGTTCTTCCTTGGCTGGCTGGCTAAACTTCTGTGAGGCAGATAGAGCCCATATATCTGTGCACACGGAGCCACCTCTGCAGGCACACGAGTCATTGCCCGAGGTTAGCACCAACACGCATGCAAGCGCACCTCCTGCCAGCTAGCTGATTTTTGGGTCTCTAATGTGCATGTGGGAGACGCATGTGCATGTGGGAGACCGGCGCACATGTGCGGGATTGGGGTGGTACTAGCAGGGAGGCCTGCTAGGCCCAAAATGGGGCACGGAGGGAGTGTCACGCACGCATGCGCCTGGGAGTGTAGGGGGAAAGGGAGCATGGAGAGCCGCACACCTGTGCAGGGGGTGGGGGGCATTGCATTATGGGTGTGGGCATGCTCATATACACTGTTGCACGCACATGCACGCTGCCACATGCACACGCATGCTTTCGGCACTCGAAGAAAAAAAGGTTGCTGGCTTCTAAGCCTTAATCATGTACTCAGAATTTTTGCAGGTGAAAACCCAGAAAGTGCAAAACATTAGTAGCTAGACAGGCAAATCTACATATTAAGAAGCCATTGTAGGAGTCTGAAGTGTTTGATACATTATGCCACAGGCATTCTGACTGACTTTGCTAAGGTTCTCATATTGATTCAGGTTATGATCTGTCAAAACCACCCTACCTCAGAGGGCAAGTACGGTAATTGCTTTATGCTGGGTTAAAGTTGATTTCCTCCAAGGAATCTTAAAAAGATGAGGAGACTAAAAATTCAGTGGTCCATATTTCAATTTTTTTCATGGAACTACATTTGTGGAAGGGGGAATAAAAAACTGAAAAGCCTCATATCTCTATACCTTGAACTAACAACAGTTTATGGCTTAAAGTGACATTGGTAAACCCCTTTGAGATTGCCGCTTCACACATGCATGTATTCATTTGGGCAGGAATTAAACGACATTTCTAGGTGAATTTACCTTGGAATGTTGCCATGTCAAAATAAATGCCTATATTGTGTTTTTCATATATTGATATAAAAGTTGGTATTATAGTGCTGTGAACATTTCAATTTAAACAAAATGGTTGGTTTTAAAAACTAAAATATATATTATAATAAAAATTATGGCAAATAAGTTTAATTCGAATATTCTCAAACTGGATTTTTTTTATAATTGAATTCGATACAGTTCATCTTTAAAAGGCTTGTTTTGTCTATAGACAAATATAAGTTTTGGAAAGTATGTTTATTGACTTCTTCTTTACTAATTACAGGAAAGTTAAATGTTTGTAGAATGCGGGGAAAAACTTCCTAAAATTAAGAGTAGTTTGACAGTGATATCCATTATCCATAAAGTCCGTGGGTTCCCCTTGGTTGGATGTATTCACTTGGGAAATTTTACTTGGAGTGAATTAATTTCAGTTTGTTAGTTGACATGCATTCAGTGTGCACTGAATACAAAGCCATTTATTTTTATATTTATTTATTGTTGCTGACATTGAAGCATGGGGATCAGGAGCATAATTACCAAATTTAATTCCAAAGATTCAAGACTATCTTTAGGCTATAATATGACCAATAAGATCTTGCTATTAATGTGCCACAGGAGCCAGGCCAATCTGGTTGTTTGCTCGGTCAAAGACACAATAGTATTGACGAATGAAGATATCACCAAGGACCCAAACTTCAGACTGGAAGGGCATATTCTGGAAGCCACTCGTGCAATAATTTTGGAACTGAAAGAGAAGTTCAAATATATGATGAATTTGAATGGCCTAACTAGAGGGCCTTTGTAAAGCATCAGGAAGCTGACATTCCCCTCCCCCTCCTGTTGAGTGTTCCTTATCCATGCTGGAGTAGCAGAAAACCATATTTGCATTGAATAGGCTAACTCCATTCTTTACCTCTTAACTTTCCTCTTTTTAAAATCTGGATTTCCCTCGAAGCTGATGGGTGACAAACCCTTTAATATTTTGCATACCTTATAATATATAACAGTGAATCATACATGTTTAACAGTGCTTGCTCTTTAACTGTGTTTTCCTAGAACATTTGTACAATCCAATTATTTGGATTACGGCATAATGAAATAAGGAAAGAATCACTTTACGTGTATCTCCCATATTATGAACGTTAGGTTAATATTGCAATATTTGTGATTAAACATAGTGGTTATTTTTGAGTCCAAAATGATAAGCTGATACAATACTCTTTCTTTAAAATAATCTCCTATAGCTTTCCTCATCCTGGTTCTCTTTAAATGTGTTGGATTTCTATTCTGATAATCCACCAGATAGTTCAAATACTGGGAATTGAAGTCTAACATATTAAGGATGGTCTACTATGGAGAAATGAGATCTACTAAATTTACATGAGAATAATCTTATCATTAAATGTGTTGAATTTCTTGTTCAGAGTTGTACAGTTCAATTCTCAATGCATAATGAAAATACTGCTAGGCTAAAAATTATCAAAAACATTTCAAATGTTATAAAATTTCTCCCACTTGAATATAAGTGACTGAGATTGTCTTTCTCTAATTCTTTCATGGGTCAGGGTTTTTTTTCTCTCTAGGGGTTTATTGTATGACCTAAATTATTTGAGATAATTTTTTGGATAAACCACAGATCTTACCTGGCGAATGTAGGCACTGGCGGGCACAGGGTACTGAATGCCATTGATGGTGAAGACGATGTCAGGCAGTTCATTGATAGCATTGCAGTTGACTATATACTGATGTGAAGAAGGATGAACAGAAAACATATATTAGCAGCCCCATAACATTTGAGAAACAAACAAAAAAAATTATGGGCTAGAAATTGTGCAGACAAAAATGCATTAGAACAAACCTGGGCATTTTACAGAAACACACACACACGCAGGGGCAAAAGCCACCTTTGACCCTTTGGCCCTCCCTATCTGTCCCATGTGGGTTGCTTTTACTTTGAAGATGACTGCTATTTTTTTTCCCCAATTTACATATGTGCATGTGTGCCTGTCTATGCACCATCACAGCCCTACTGGTTCAGCCCTCCATAACAGTCCCAGTTTCTCATGTAGCTGCTGGAGAAAATTAATTGCTCAGTCCTACATTAGAATGATGCTTCCTGAAACCAGAATTAACAATGATGACTTGAGATCAGAATTATATTCCAAGCGATAGCAGTTTGTAGTGTGGAAGGTGTGGAAGGTTTACGCAAAATTTTATGCGTAATTTTGGTCTAGTAGAGGAATCAAAGGAACTTGGAAGTGAGGGCTTGGTGGAGGATACATGGTCCATTATGAGGGTCTGGTGTAATAGCAATCATTGATCTGACCAGCACTGTCTTCCATAATGCGCCACTCTATTCTGTATGACAATTATATGAGACTGCTAGTTATATGAACTAGGACTGAAAATGGCATTTCCTTAGCTAAATCATAGTAGGAAGATAGGGCAAACCAAGAATCTTGCATAAGAATTGGAATAAAGGGAGGAATACACAATAATGTGGAAATCATAGCTGCCAGTTGCTTAGCTAGTATTGGCCTTCATGCGCATTGAGTTCTTCTCAAGAACCTAGGATGCCATAATGTATCATATGGGTGGATCCAAGTAATGTGGCCTTTTGCAATTGTCAGATGGAAATTTTGTCAATGGACAAATTTTCTAAATGTCATCCAAGATTTTTTGGTAGAGCACCCAGTATATAGATAACCACTGGAACCACCACAGCTGCTTTATGCTATCACGTTTCCATTTTAATTTTCAGATCTTCTTTGCCTTCTACTATCTCTTGATACTACTGCATGAATTATCCATGCTTTCTTCTTTTCAACAATAGTTAAATCTGGTGTGTTGTGAGTCAAGACTTTATCAGTTTGTATTTGGAAATCCGACATTTTAATCTGCTCACTTTTTACTATTTTTTCCAACTCTATGTTCCCAGCAATTTTTCATTACTAGTAAAGATTATTCATTTATGTATATTAATTATAGTCGCATATCATTATTATCAAGCTCACCTGACCATTGGAATATTGTCCACCAATGAAGTTCTGAATGCTAGCAATGCCATTGGGGGGACCTGTCAGGAGGGAGGTACCAGTGTCAACAAAAGCTTGGCAGCCACCGGAACAAGCAATGGCTTGACCATTGACGGTGATACTGAAAAGAAATATTTATTTATTTATTTATTTATTAATTAATTAAACTTTTATACCGCCCTTCTCCCGAAGGACTCAGGGCGGTGTACAGCCAAGATAAAAAGCAATAAGTATACAAAGTTAAAAATCAATTTAAAATACCTATTCAATAGTGGCCGAATTAAAACCGTCAAATTGACCAACCTAAAATACCCCATATAAAATTACAGAAAATTTAAAAATTTAAAATTTAGAAATTTAAAAATCTAAAAAATCAGTCCAGTCCCGCTTGGATGAATAAATAAGTTTTTAATTCCCGATGAAAGGTCCGAAGGTCAGATATTTGGCGCAAACCGGGGGGAAGGTCGTTCCAGAGAGTAGGTGCTCCAACAGAGAAGGCCCTTCCCCTGGGGGCCGCCAGCCGGCATTGCTTGGCGGACGGCACCCTGAGAAGACCCTCTCTGTGAGAGCGTACAGGTCGATGGGAGGCATAAGGTAACAGCAGGCGGTCCCGTAAGTACCCGGGCCCTAAGCCATGGAGCGCTTTAAAGGTGGTAACCAGAACCTTGAAGCACACCCGAAAGACCACAGGTAGCCAGTGCAGACTGCGCAGGAGTGGTGTTACCCGGGAGCAACGTGGTGCTCCCTCAATCACCCGCGCAGCTGCATTCTGGACTAGCTGAAGTCCTCGGGTGCACCTCAGGGGTAGCCCCATGTAGAGAGCATTGCAATAATCCAGGCGAGAAGCGACGAGAGCATGAGTGACCGTGCATAAGGCATCCCGGTCCAGAAAGGGGCGCAACTGGCGAACCAGGCGGACCTGGTAAAGAGCTCTCCTGGAGACGGCCGCCACATGGTCTTCAAACGACAGCCGTCCATCCAGGAGAACGCCCAAGTTGCGCACCCTTTCCGTCGGGGTCATTTAATATTCAGGTAAAGATGAGAGAAAGAAAACTACCATAACCTTTTGCCTGCAGGTCTTTTGAAATTATAAAACAACTTGGGCCACGGGAAAGGAAGAAGAATGAGAAAGATTCAAAATAATCCTTCTTGACTTTTTTCCCCCCTATAAGAGGGAGCAGAAGAAAACTGTGGCAGGTTTTCAAGTGTCTATTATATCACAATGCTAAACTACATTCCTATAATTGTTAAAAGTGTCTATTTCCTAATCTGGCCTACTTTGTAGAACTGATGGGCATTTTCTTTTGCCATTATTCTGCATTTGGTTTTTGATTGCAACTTTGTGAAGCAGGAATGTGAAGGCTGAAGGTGTAGGAGTTGGGTTACCTGTCCACAGTGATCTGCCAATAGAGTTCAGCAGCAATGGGTACCCAGTTGAGACTTCCAGTAAAGTAGGAGGATTCAATGCCACCAAACATTACAAAACTCCCTCTCTGGTCATCACTGAAAAATGAACATATAAGAACATGACAATTAGAGGAATTGCAAATATTTTTTCATTTTTTTTTGTTTCCTATTATATTGTTGACCCATTGCAACTTTTAAAAAACAATATCCTTAAAACGATGGGTTAATTAGTTGGATTTTTCACCAATAAGCTACTGGTAGTAGCAAAGAGTTAGAAAGTTGTATCAGTTGGCTGCTATCTAGTGATTATATGGACAGAGGTAAATGCTGTTGAAGAAATGGAATTCAGCACTGGAAATTGGTTTATGAACTATAAACTACAGATCTTTCAGTCCATTCCCTTCTTTATATATTCAGCATATATACCCTAACCTTTAATTAATAAGAGGGTGTACGGCTTTTCTGAATCATTCACTGACCTGGCACCGATTTGTTCCATTATGTTCCCTCTGGACTACTGATTTCTGTCCCATGTATAAGTTTCATGTAAGAAGATAAGATGCTCTGGTTCCAAATTTCTCAAGGACATTCTTCTCATGGTCAACACAGTGAGTAGACTTTCTATAATCTATAGAAGCTCATATAAATTCTTTTCTGAGGTTTTCTCAGTTATCCAGCATGCATCAGCAAAAGCATTTCTTGATCTTTTCTAAAGCCAGCTTGAACATCTTGCATTTCCTCTTCCAGATAGCCTTCCTTGGTTGATCCTAAATTTAATTTTGCTAGCATGTGAAATTATGGATATGGCATTATAACTTCCATTCTGTGCTAAACTAACTTTCTTTGGGTTGGTATGATCTGGGTTATATTGCAGATTTGCTGGCTGATTTTATTTTCCTGCCTGGCAAGATCAGCAGCTAGACATCCCTGCATTTTTAATCTAGTTGTGTCATAAATATTAGCTGTACTCTGAAAGATCCTGAGCTTTTCCTCAGTAGCATGTTTTTTTTGTTTTTTTTACATTTTTTACATTTATATCCCACCCTTCTCCGAAGACTCGGGGCGGCTTACAGTGTATAAGGCAATAGTATCATTCTATTTGTATATTTACAAAGTCAACTTATTGCCCCCCCAACAATCTGGGTCCTCATTTTACCTACCTTATAAAGGATGGAAGGCTGAGTCAACCTTGGGCCGGGCTTGAACCTGCAGTAATTGCAGGCTACTGTGTTCTAATAACAGGCTCCTTACAGCCTGAGCTATTCCGGCCCATGTTGAGTGTAATCCAACCTAAAAGGTTTATTATCGGGCACTATATTGTCAGTCACTTTCCACTATCTACTCATGAGTTTACTTTGTAAAATACAGGGGTGGTTTATCATTTCCTTTTTCCATATGTAGTATGAAATGATGCCTTAGCCATTGTCACAAAAGTGACCATCTGCTTCCAGCATCTTTCTATATTGCCACCCAATATAGGAACTTTAATAATTGTACCCAGGCAGCTCTGATAACCATTATATGCCTTGGGTGACCTGCTGGGAATACAAGTCATCCACAATTTATAACAGCAATTGGGGCCAGAATATCTATTGCTAAGTGATGCAATCATTAAACAAGTCATGCTTGTGGACTTTTTTTGCTGCTATCATTAAGTGAATCACTGCAGTTAAACAAATCGTATGGTTGTTAAGTGAACCTGTTTCCCCCATTTGCTTTGTTGATCAGAAGTCTCCTGGGAAGATCATTAATGGTAATCACATGGCTCTAGGATGCTGCAACTGTCATACATACATGCCAGTTGCCAAACACCTGGATTTTGATGGTGTGACCATGGGGACACAACAATAGTTGTAAATGCAGTCATAAATCACTCTTTTTGGCCTCTCAAAACTTGTTAAGCTAATGGTTGTAAGTTGTGGACTACCTGTAGTGTATATACACCTGGAATATACTCCTAGTATTCTTCATTCATCCATCTCACGAATATTCCTGCTCTACGATGATGCAATCTAGCAGAACTCAAAAGGATAAAAGTAATTTACCATTGACTGTTCCAGGAATTTTGTTTTAAAAAGTTCCTATTCTAGCCAACAATCCTGGAATCTTTTTTATAGTTCCCTGGAAAGGATTGTCTATTGCTGAGCTTCTCCAGAAATAATATGGTTGGTATCCATGCCCTCTTCCTTCTAGCAACAGATAGTCATTAGTCCCTTCAGAAAAACGTGCACAAATCATTATTACTTACGAACTCAGGAAGACAGAAAAGAGATCCTGGGATACCAAACCTTCACTCATCATATTGTCAAAAACAGGAGTGGCGCCAGAGGCAGAGAGCCTAGGGAAAGCCAGACCCAGGATGCCATCAAAGGGGGCATAATAAAGGAAGCTGCCTGGCTCGGTCTCACTCAGACCAAAGATTTGGTTGCTGACCTGAATATTTCCAACCTGTGCAGAAGAACAGGGAGAATGGTTATAAAATTCCTTTTTAATTTCAAGCAGTACTACTAGATTTGTGTCGGAAGCACATACCGAGGCATTTTAATTTCAATTTCAAGCAGATTTATGCATAGATACATACCTGTGTGTTTGCAAACAGACCTTGAATGATTCATATAATTCACTTGATTCTAGTTGACTCTCCACTTTTAAATAAACTGCTTTGCAGTTTAATTTCTATCTCATAAAATAGCCTCAAAGGAAATCTCTATGTATGTCCTATTAGTATACCATCTGCAACTATTTCTCTCTGCCCAATCTAAATTTTGAAAGGAGTGGAATTGACGCAGAGTTGAGATTAATCTCCTGGCAAAGAATTGGCAATGATTCTCAAAAAAGACATTGTTGAACATAGATTGAGCTATAAGCCAATAAATGACTGGATCCTATTGATTAGAATTAGTGGATATCCACTGATATCAGTATTATATATCAGTATATACATCTCCTATAGATTCAATAGTGGACATGGAGGAATTGTATGGATAATACAAGAAGTGGTAAATGTAGCATCAGGAAAAGACATAAATATTACAAATGGGTGTTTGGAATGCAAAAATGTGAAGAAACCTGGAAATATAGAAAAATCGCCCTGCCTAAATTAACACAATAATGCAAAAAATAGAAGTTGGTAAAGATAATTATTTGTTTATTTACAAAACTACTTCAAATACAGATATTATACTTGGATTTCACTTGAGATATAAGCCTTGAATCCAGTCAATTACACAACAGGAAACAAGCAATTGAAAAATGAACTCCTGTAAACCAGGATACTTCTCCAGGGGCAGATTATGGAGCAGAGACCATGAATTATTGCTGTTTAATATATGGGTTAAACTCAGAAAAACAAAGAAATCAGATATGCCAACAAGATTTGATCAGAATGAACAGATAAATGGCAGTAAAGGCAAATTTGTGTGAGGGTGGAGCTAGCTGACGTCAGATGAATAATGAAGAGCACAAGAAAACAGAAAGAGATACTGCTTCACTGATTACAACAAAGCTTTTACTTTACAGGTCATGCCAGAATGTGGTATATATTACTAATGGGTCATTATTCTTTTGATAGTGAAGAAGACGTTGCTATAGGAAGTGAATCTGCACAGTCAGAATAATTCAGAACTAAAAAGAGAGTGTGACAGGATACATTTTTATCAGATGTGCTTTCATTGCAATCTACGAAATAGTTCATGCGACTAGAATCTAAAAGCTCAGATTTATACTATATATTAGATGAAAAATTAATCTTATGTCACAAGAATCTCAGGAAATATTCTACTTTCAAATGAGACATTTATATATAGGCAATTTCAGGCTGCAAATGTTGCATCTGTTTCCTTCTTGCTTTTTTTGTAGGAGGTGCACATTTGCCTCTTTTATGAAGACAAAACAGAAAGAAATGTTAAGTTTACACAAGCACAGAACCTAAGGGAAAATTTTTATAAGATGTTTTATAGATGGCATTTAGATCCTAAGAAATTATCATGGGGGCAGGGGATGGGGGGAAGGGGGTTTTGAGGGGGGGATGGGGGGAAAGGGGGGAAAATGTTTGTTTTTAAAAACTTTTTCAATAATTAAAAAAAATCCAATGTCACATGGAAGGAATGACTGATGTACTATATGTTTGTTTATAAAATAAAAAACTTTTTAAAAAGAATAAATTAAAAAAAAAGAAAGAAAGCACTTCTTGTCTGTTGTCACAACTCTCATCCCTGTTCTTAATTTTCACAATATTGTGGAAAGAACCTCCCACAGTATTGACTCTATCTGTACCTATTTAACTTTTACAGCAATATGTTAACAGAATAGTAGGATGGAATGAGATGAAAGCTGGAATCAAAATAAGCAGTGCTGCTTCTGAAATAGGCTAATGAGACTGTTTTGCTAGTTCATAGTAAAAGAAATCTCATTATAAAAGTAAAAATAGAAAGTGAAACATTTGTGCTAATGTTCCAAATGTGTTAAAGTGCAACATTAAGAAAACAAGTTCTATCAGCAAATTTAATGATGGCAAAGAAATGAAAATGGTACATGTTTTTTTTTCTTGGGCTCCAGAATAGATAAAAGTAGACAGAATGCTGTTATTTCCAGGGAAAATAGTTGCAAACATTATTAAATAAATAATATAAATAAGATAAAACAAGTTAATAGGAAAAAAATGAGTTTTGGTGAAAACAAACCAAGGTGGTTTCTGAAAACAACTCTCTAAATTTCCAAACTTTTTGGAAGGTGTTAATAAGCATGTAAGCCAGGTGGCTCAATAGAGACTGTATTCCTGGATTTGGAGAAAAATCCTCAAAAAGGTCTCCCTGTTAAAGCCAGTTGGCATGGAATCAGGAGCCCCATTGGACTGGCAAATGGTTAAAAGACAGGAATAAATGAGTAATTATTGCATTAGCAAGATGTGCACAATTGGGTGTCCAAAAATCAGCATTTGAACTAGTGGTTTTCACCTGGATATGAATAATCCGACATTAGGATTGAACAATGAGATGACCCTATTTGCTGTTGAGAGTGGTAAATGCAAAAAGGGACTATGAAGGATCTCTGCCAATTGAATGGTTTTTGCTGGTAGGGGGTTGCAGGAGACCATTGCAACCAAAAACAGAGCTCGGGAGCCCATTTTCTCTGGCAGATTGCTCGGGCAACCATAGGTGCCCCCAATATGAGTTACATCGAAGTGGTCACACCCCCTCCACCCCAGGTCAAACACAACCCTGATGCAGCCCTTAATGAAATCGAGTTTGACACCTCTGTTCTAGGATATTACTGAATTTCTTAATTATTTAGTCATGAGTGCATGCATAACAAGTTCCTTGTTCTTCTTGACTATGAAAAATCCCAAACAAACACTATACTCTTGGCTGCCTCTGAGATTAACCAGGATCAGAAGTTGGAAAGAGCTACACAGAATTCAATTAGGCCTTCCCTGTTTGTCCACCCAGAACCATGCTGACTCAGTCTAATTTCCCAAAGGATAGCTTCTCAGTCTATTTTCTTTGGCAGTTTACCGTGACAGTATCATAGCCTAGGAATCCAGTCATGCTTCCAGTGCCATAGGTGATGGCTACACTCTGGCTGGTGGACCGGAACGTGGATGACTGTTGTGGATTGAATTTATGATGGTCAGCTGCAAAGATAAATAATTGAAGTATGATATGGGCATGTAATAGAACAGAAAGAGCAATAGAGAGTAAGAGAGATCATCCCAGTGCAGTATTCTCTAATATGTGAACTCTGTCATCAGTCAGAGCCAACCTGAAAGCTGGTTTATAATTTGGGGGAAAATAGTTACATTTTCCCTTTATGTCATGTAGAAAATAAAATATATAATAGTTCTTTGTTAGACATTTTTCTGTCTCTGGCTTTATGGCTGTAATAAACTGATTTGATTATCCTTTTCATTACATCCCACACTTCTATATCCAAGCTCATGCTAAACATTTGCTATTTGGAGTATGTTCTGTTATTCCATAATAATCCCCTTGAGTAGCAGCTCCCTAAAGCTTTCTCTAGCAGTCAATATACCTGATATTAGTATGATCCATGTTGAACACATTGGAAAAATAGATGGACATGAGAATAAAGAATTCTCTCTGATTTGGTCCCTTTCAAATGTGTTGGGATTGGAGTTCTGAGGATTCCCAGTCAACATGCCAACACAGATACTCTGATGGGACTTGTGGTCTATTACATTTGGAAGGTACTAGCTTGAGGATGGCTTGAATTAAGAGTAGCTTCTTTCTGAAGGCATCAGTTATGGAGAAAACTTACAGCAAGCTCCACTGGAGCAGTACACAGAAGGGACCCACAAGTTGGAAGAACCAGTGTCAAAGATGACTGTGAACTCTTGTGGTGGAGTGCCAATGGAGATAGTACCCATGTACTCGATCTGTGGAGGCAGAAAACAGAACATAATAAAGAAAATGCAACCCTGATATCTCCATAACATTTTTGAAGCAAGAGAAATGAACATTTCTTTGTAGACAAAAGCAAGTTTGACAAGCTTTTTAAATAATACAAATCTGCTCAATATGTTTACAGTAGAATATCGTTTATGTTCCATGATCTCAAATTGCTTTCAAACATTTAAAAGTGTAACTTCCTAAATCCATATGTCTCTTTTATTGGTCTCCAGAGCCAGGGGCTATTGATTTAAATCAACAGGTGTTGAGATTCTCTAGTCTTGTCCATAGGCTAAATGCTGAGTATCTCCTCCTAATATGGAATACTCACATCCATATAATTTTGCAAGGGTTCAGGATCAACGGCAAATGTATTTTGCAGCCCTGGGAAATATTTTGTGCCAAGGTTATAAGGATGCTTCTTCAGAAAATCTTCTAGCAGCCCATGTTCCTTAAGGATTTGCCTCACGGATTTTGTTTTCTTTAGGTGAACCCTAAGCATTGAATAATGGAAAGGAAAAGATTAATAAGTGAGAGAGAGTGTTCATAGCATTAAAGATCGGGAAAAAATGAATTTTGGACAACATTCTCTGATTCAACACTCTTAAGAGGACTACAACCTTCAGAATTCCCAGCTAGAATGAGAGATAATTGCAATCTATCTGGAGGCCCTCAAGATGGAGAAAATTAGGTTCAGATTTATTTCTACCGAGGAAGAAGGACTTAAAATCTAGGTATGCTCTTTAGAGAAAGAAGCATGTTCTGCTTGATGAACAGGCAGTGCATTTGCAGATATAGCTATAAAGGGAAATAAAATATTACTGTCAGCAATAGGCAAATTACGGCTTTGTGGCTTGCCCACCAATCACAGTAGAAAGTGATTGGTGGAAGAGTTTGTGGAGCATAATTAAGAAAGAAAATTAGACCCTTCTGAAGAAAATGGTTCATGATGTTTTCTTTGAAGAAAGCACAATGCTCAATACTTACTTTGATGTCTGACATTGGGAAAGTGCCACCAGGCTCAGAAGTAAGAGGAACTTCATGATTACTCCTTTATCCCCAAGTTGCTGATTCAAATGAAGTGTGGGTCCCAGCTTCTAAGCAACACACTTAGGTTTGCTACACACACATATATAGCTCCAAGACTCTCTTATCATATTTACATATTATACAAAAAGCAGACATTCCTGATATGATTATCTTTTTTAAGAATGTCCTTAAGAAGAACTTTCCATGTTATTCTTTTTATTTGCATTAAGTTCTTGACCTAAAAAACAGGCTCAGCTGTAGGTGACATTGGCAACCATTTCAAAGATTTTGGTACATCCCAAGAGTACTAAAGTAATGTTTTCCATAACTTTTCAACATGTGAACCAATGGTAAAAATGTACATTTTCTTTTTAAAGTAATCTGGATGGAATTTTATTTTTTAGAAAATAAACTATATAATGAATTAAATATAAATGTAATGTTTACAATCGAGGGCTTCAGATATAGTATACCCAGCATCGTTCAATTTCTGATCTTTTAGACAGGTTGGTAGCCTTTGCATCACTGCAACATTCTGCAAAATTCAGAAGTTGCAGCTGGTGCAAAATGCAGAGGTGTGGGCTACACCTGTCCTCTACAAGCTGCTCTATCACTTTGCGTCTGGTTTCAATTCAAAATGCTGGTAATTACTTATAAAGCCCTACATGACATGGGACTGGGTTATTTGAGGGATCACCTCTACCCAGGTAAATCTACCTATCCCATTAGGTAGAGACATGATTTGGATCCCATTTACTAAGGAGCCTCACCTGAGGGGAGGGACCCTTTCTGACATGGCACCCACATTTTGGGGCATCATTCCTTGGAGATGAGACAGACTCTGACTCTATCGGCCTTTCAGAAGATTCTGAAAGCATGACTTTATTTAGGGATTCAGGTATGATGTGAAACCTGCCCAGTGGTTCTCCTGAATGTTATGACTGGTTTGTACTCAACTACTAATTATATGTGTGTTTTAACAAGGTGTTCAATAATGATTTTTACTTAGGTTTTTATGTTATTTTTGCAGAGTTGATTGATATATATATGACTTACCGTTCTCACTTCTCCTCGTGATACCAATTTCCACAATTAGAGAACTTTTCCAATGGAGGGTTTCTAGTACTAACATGACCAGAGAAAAGATTTGGTGCATCCGTCCTGTTTTTTTCACCGGAGCAGATATTTGGAAAGAAAAATGCCACAGGAAATGTCTGAAATAGATCGTTACTGCACAAAGTTTTAGTCCTGGTTTTGACAAGAGACGAATCCTCTGGTGATCCAGAATCTAATGTCTGAAGCCAATAATATTTTCTCAAATCCACAATTTGCTTTTTTTATAGCCTGCTCAGGAAAATGAAACCAAACCAGAAAAGTTCTAGTCAATTTCACTTAGGCTTATGTTTCCCTGATAAAGGTTTGCTTGGGAAAAGTAAAAAGGAAAGTAAGGTGAGGAATGGATTGATAATCAATGAAAATAGCACAAATCAATCCTAGATGCATTTTATTTTGGGATAAAATGAGTTGGAAGACATAGGGGCTGGGTGTCTGCAGTGGTGGGTCGCTACCGGTCCACCCTGGTTCGGGCGAACTGGTAGCAGAGGTGGGGGAGGCTCCATCCAACCGCCTGGATGCTTCTGCACATACACAGAAGCCTTGCATGTGGGCGCAAGTGCACTCACGTCCACAAGTGAACCGGTAGCGATGGGTTTTGAAACCCGCCCCTGGGTGTCTGAAAATTCCTGAAGCCATTTGGGATAGGAAATAAAAAAGAGGTTGCAATCTTCTATCCTTTGTAAAATGTTGTGCAGTTGCAGAGGTAATCAGAGCAGTCAGACTCTGGGTTACAGTCAAGATGCTATTGAATCTGGATGGACAAATGCAAAACAAGTAGCTTTACTGTATCCAAGCCTGGGGTGGGTTCTACTTACCTTTACTACTGGTTCGCAACAGGAGCGCGCATATGCTTCTGCGCATCCGGAGATCGCCTATGACGACCTGCAGCTTGGTGGGTGGAGGCTCCCGCCGGATTTACTACCGGTTCTTGTGAACCGGTATGAACCGGGGGCAACCCACCACTGATCGAAGCCCAAAGTTATCACTAGTATCCTATTAAGTTTAGACAGAGAATTTACTTTCCATTTAGGACAATTGGGTACTTGCTAAAACCCAGCAAATGCTAAATAATGTCGATTTCTGTGTGACTCCTGGTAGTGGAAATTTCCAACATCTGAAAACAACCTTTATTAAAAGTCCTTTTTTAGTGTTATCTTCACATTCTTGTGTTGGCCATGGAAGCATATCTGCCCTCCTTTATCCTTTTGTGTGAAAATGGCATTTCAAATAACACTCATCAGTTGCTGCTTGGCACTCTGTATTTGCTATTGGGTGGAATCCAATTTTACCTTTTTTTTCCCAGAGAACTTTTTTTTAACAGAGAGCCTGAATTACCAAGCACAAAAGGGCAAATCTAGGTCAGGCCTAAATTGTGCTTTTGGTAGTGTTCTGAAGTGACAACTATTAACCTTCCCTTACAAAACAGCAGCATAAGCTGTGCATCTCACAAGGATTCAAACACATAGAAAAATATGCACCTGATCAATTCCATCTTAGACTGCCGAAGGTTCCTGTACATGCTCCTGGATTTTTCAAAAAAGACTTTTGCAATAGAAAATGGTCATAATGTAGTCACCTTTATGATAATGCCATTTTAAAGATGATTATATCTTAAATTTGCAATGAAGAGCAAATGATGCAGAAATTTCTCTTAATGTCAGTTGAAATATATTAGCGTACTTATTATTAACTACCCACTGCAAGTTTATGTATGTAACTTCTTACACCTCGTTAGAAAGAAATACCTTTTACTTTTGTTTATGTAATCTCTCTCAGAAGATTACCTGGAGAAATGACATTGGGAAAAATATGTTTTTCTGTAATAAATGTGGCAGTTTTTCTCTTAATATCTCAAGATACCCCCTAAGTGTTTTGTACCAATTTATCTTTATAGGTTATTTGATGACTTTGCAGAACAAAAACAGTTACGATTGAGATTTTTTGTTGTTGTTCCTTCAGTTAGAACAATTAATCAGTGGAACCACCTGCCTCCAGAAGTTGTGAGTGCTCCAACACTGGAGTTTTTTAAGAAGAGATTGTACAACTATTTGTCTGAAATGGTATAGAATTTCCTGCCTGAGCAGGGGTTTGAACTAGAAAACCTCCATTGTCCCTTTCAACTTGGTTGTTCTGTTAATCTACCCCCTTGACCATCATCTTCATTTATGTAACTTATTTGCTTCCTAAAACTTAATAGCTAGCGTCATTGCTCCTCAGTAGACTTGATGCCTGAGTCTGATTTAAATGTGCAGGATGACATACTGTACTCAAGCAGTGCATTGCTTTTGTTTCAAAACCGCAAAGGTGCTTCGGACAACACAAAAGCAGGAACATATCATCTCACTATGGCTCCATAAAGCAGCAGTGCCTTTTCCCTGTATCACATGACTGTGCTTCGCAGCTATAATATTGGAAAAAGGCATTTGTTCTAGGGCAGTGGTCACCAATTGGTGGTCTGCGATAAAATTTTTGTGGTCCACAAAAAAATTATTTGCATTTTCTATATTGCACTAAATCTGGAGTGTCAAACTACAGCCCCTGGGCCGGATACATGCAAAGAACGCTTGTGTTGTGGCAGAGAGTCTCCCCCTTTGGGGCCTTTTTGTGCGGATCTGTGGGGGGCAGAAATTCTGACTTGGGGTCTGCTTCAGCCTCCTGGTACAGGGCTTTGGGCAAAGACTGAAGGGAAGTGCCGCTGGTGGCAAAGAGCCGAAGGGCCTTGTTCCAGTGGGACTATATCATGGCCTAGAACTGACTGACCATTCAGCCCACTGAGCCACCAGGTGCCGGTACGTGGCCTTGCACTCCCGCAGGTCTTCCTTCTGCTTGGAAAGCCTATGCTCATAATCCTCAGTGAGGTGCTTCTGCTGAGCCTCCTTCTCGGTCAGATTCAATTTGAACTGAGCCAGCTGTTTTGTCAACTCTTTCTTGTGGTGGCTACTTAGCTCCAACAATTGCTTCCTGTTGGGGCCTTAAGGATCACAGGCGGGCAGACGAGGAGTAGCGAGTAGAGGCTGGCAAGGTGCCCCTCGACGTGAGTGACATCGAGTTGGCTACAGCCACCCAGTCCCATGACCACCTAGCCACGACCACCATTAGGCATTAGGCATAGCATATTAGTGGTCCACAGGGTTTAAAATTATGAATTTAGTGGTCCCTGAGGTCCGAAAGGTTGGTGACCCCAACTCTAGGGCACCCTTTTTCCTTCGAATCCAAAGGCAGCACAGCCACATGAAATATAACTTTGGACATATCCAGTGGCAATTTGAAAAGTGATTTGAAGTATATCCACAGTTCTTCCTTGACTGTCTGGCTGTCTGGCTGTCTGGTTGAACTTCTGTGAGGCAGATAGAGCCCATATATCTTCAGCTCTAGCTTTGCTGGCTTCTAAGCCTTAATCATGTACTCAGAATTTTTGCAGGTGAAAACCCAGAAAGTGCAAAACCCAGAAAGGCAAATCTACATATTAAGAAGCCATTGTAGGAGTCTGAAGTGTTTGATACATTATGCCACAGGCATTCTGATTGACTTTGCTAAGGTTCTCATATTGATTCAGGTATGACCTGTCAAAACCACCCTACCTCAGAGGGCACGTAATTGCTTTATGCTGGGTTAAAGTTGATTTCCTCGAAGGAATCTTGAAAAGATGAGGAGACTAAAAATTCAGTGGTCCATATTTCAATTTTCTTTCATGGAACTACATTTGTGGAAGGGGGAATAAAAACCTGAAAAACCTCATATCTCTATACCTTGAACTAACAACAGTTTATGGCTTAAAGTGACATTGGTAAAACCCTTTGAGATTGCTGCTTCACACATGCATGTATTCATTTGGGCAGGAATTAAAGGACATTTCTAGGTGAATTTACCTTGGTATGTTGCCATGTCAAAATAAATGCCTATATTGTGTTTTTCATATATTGATATAAAAGCTGGTATTATAGTGCTGTGAACATTTCAATTTAAACAAAATGGTTGGTTTTAAAAACTAAAATATATATTATAATAAAAATATGGCAAATAGGTTTAATCCGAATAGTCTCAAACTGGATTTTTTTTTATAACTGAATTTGATACAGTTCATTTTTAAAAGGCTTGTTTTGTCTATAGACAAATATAAGTTTTGGAAAGTATGTTTATTGACTTCTTTACTAATTACAGAAAAGTTAAATGTTTGTTGAATGCTGGAAAAAACTTCCTAAAATTAAGAGTAGTTTGACAGTGATATCCATTATGCACAAAGTTGCTGGGTTCCCCTTGCTTGGGTGCATTCACTTGGGAAATTTTACTTGGAGTGAATTAATTTCAGTTCGATAGTTGACATGCATTCAGTGTGCACTGAATACAAAGCCATTTATTTTTATATTTATTTATTGTTGCTGACATTGAAGCATGGGGATCAGGAGCATAATTACCAAATTTAATTCCAAAGGTTCAAGACTATCCTTAGGCTATAATATGACCAATAAGATGTTGTTATTACTGTGCCACAGAAGCCAGGCCAATCTGGTTGTTTGCTCGGTCGAAGACACAATAGTATTGACGAATGAAGATATCACCAAGGATCCAAAGATCAGCCTGGAAGGGCATATTCTGGAAGCCACTCGTGCAATAACTTTGGAACTGAAAGAGAAGTTCAAATATATGATGAATTTGAATGGCCTAACTAGAGGGCCTTTGCAAAGCATCAGGAAGCTGACATTCCCCTCCCCCTCCTATTGAGTGTTCCTTATCCATGCTGGAGTAGCAGAAAACCATATTTGCATTGAATAGGCTATGTCCATTCTCTACCTCTTAACTTGCCTCTTTTTAAAATCTGGATTTCCCTCGAAGCTGATGGGTGATAAACCCTTACAGATTTTGTATACCAAAAGGTGCTGTTGGGTTATGTTGGAGTAAGGGAAAATGCAATGTTCATCCTAGTACAGCTACTGTAACACTGACTATAACATGGGCTGGGGAGAAAATGAAGGTAATACCATGGAGGAAAGTAAAGGAAAGACCAGGATGCTGAGAATCATGTTCAGACCCTGTATGAAACTTTTTGAGGAGCCCCATGGATAATATATAACAGTGAATCATACATGTTTTACAGTGCTTTCTCTTTAACTGTGTTTTCCTAGAACATTTGTACAATCCAACAATTTGGATTATGGCATAATGAAATAATAATATCGTAAGGAAAGAATCACTTTACGTGTATCTCCCATACTATGAACGTTAGGTTAATATTGCAATATTTGTGATTAAACATAGTGGTTATTCTTGAGTCCAAAATGATAAGCTGATACAATGCTCTTTCTTTAAAATAGTTTCCTATAGTTTTCTTCATCCTGGTTCTCTTTAAATGTGTTCGATTTCTAATCTGATAATCCACCAGATAGTTCAAATACTGGGAACTGAAGTCTAACATATTAAAGATGATCTACTATGGAGAAATGAGATCTACTAGAAATGAGATCTACTAGATTTACATGAGAATAATCTTATCACTAAATGTGTTGAATTTCATGTTCATAGTTGCAGAGTTCAATTCTTAATGCATAATGAAAATAAAGGTAAAGGTTCCCCTCGCACATATGTGCCAGTTGTTGCCGACATTAGGGGGTGATGTTCATCTCCGTTTCAAAGCCAAAGAGCCATCACTGTCCGAAAACGTCTCCATGGTCATGTGGCCGGCATGACTCAACGCCATAGGCACACAGAACAAGTAACGGGAGCTCACCCCATTACAGGGCAGCACTAAGGATTCGAATTGCTGAGCTGCTGACCTTTTGATCGACAAGCTCAACGTCCTAGCCCCTGAGCCACCGCGTCCCTTTCTTAATGAAAATACTGCTAAGCTAAAAATTATCAAAAACATTTCAAATGTTAGAAAATTTCTCCCACTTGAATATAAGTGACTTCAGATTGTCTTGCTATAATTCTTTCATGGATCAGGGTTTTTTTCTCTCTAGGGGTTTATTGTATGACCTAAATTATTTGAGATAATTTTTTGGATAAACCACAGATCTTACCTGGCGAATGTAGGCACTGGCGGGCACAGGGTACTGAATGCCATTGATGGTGAAGACGATGTCAGGCAGTTCATTGATAGCATTGCAGTTGACTATATACTGATGTGAAGAAGGATGAACAGAAAACATATATTAGCAGCCCCATAACATTTGAGAAACAAACAAAAAAAATTATGGGCTAGAAATTGTGCAGACAAAAATGCACTAGAACAAACCTGGGCATTTTACAGAAACACACACACACGCAGGGGCAAAAGCCACCTCTGACCCTTTGGCCCTCCCTATCTGTCCCATGTGGGTTGCTTTTACTTTGAAGATGACTGCTATTTTTTTCTCCAGTTTACATATGTGCATATGTGCCTGTCTATGCACCATCACAGCCCTACTGGTTCAGCCCTCCATAACAGTCTCAGTTTGTCATGTAGCTGCTGGAGAAAATTAATTGCTCAGTCCTACATTAGAATGATGCTTCCTGAAACCAGAATTAACAATGATGACTTGAGATCAGAATTATATTCCAAGCGATAGCAGTTTGTAGTGTGGAAGGTGTGGAAGGTTTACGCAAAATTTTATGCGTAATTTTGGTTTAGTAGAGGAATCAAAGGAACTTGGAAGTGAGGGCTTGGTGGAGGATACATGGTCCATGATGAGGGTCTGGTGTAATGGTCTTTGCAATCATTGATCTGACCAGCACTGTCTTCCATAATGCGCCACTCTATTCTGCATGACAATTATATGAGACTGCTGTTTAACTAGGACTGAAAATGGCATTTCCTTAGCTAAATCATAGTAGGAAGATAGGGCAAACCAAGAATCTTGCATAAGAATTGGAATAAAGGGAGGAAATGGATTGTACATAATAATAGCAAAAAACCACTAGAAATTAACCTGAAAAACCTCTTATTAAGATTCACAAAATCATTGAACCATAGATCTCTTAAGATCTCCTAGCATAATGCACTTGATCTATTTTCCTGTCTCAATCTTTAAGAAGAATTATATACACAATAATGTGGAAATCATAGCTGCCAGTTGCTTAGCTCGTATTGGCCTTCATGCGCATTGAGTTCTTCTCAAGAACCTAGGATACCATAATGTATCATATGGGTGGATCCAAGTAATGTGGCCTTTTGCAATTGTCAGATGGAAATTTTGTCAATGCACAAATTTTCTAAATGTCATCCAAGATTTTTTGGTAGAGCACCCAGTATGCTGAAAACCACTGGAACCACCACAGCTTTTTTCCATTTTGATTTTCAGATCTTTTTTGACTTCTACTATCTCCTGATACTACTGCATGAATTATCCATGCTTTCTTCTATTCAACAATAGTTAAATCTGGTGTGTTGTGAGTCAATATCAGTTTATATTTGGAAATCCGACATTTTAACCTGCTCACTTTTTACTACTTTTTCAACACTATATTCCCAGCAATTTTTCATTACTAGTAATGATTATTTATGTATATTAATTATAGTCGCATATCATTATTATCAAGCTCACCTGACCATTGGAATATTGGCGACCACCAATGAAGTTCTGAATGCTAGCAATGCCATTGGGGGGACCTGCCAGGAGGGAGGTACCAGTGTCAACAATAGCTTGGCAGCCACCGGAACAAGCAATGGCTTGACCATTGACGGTGATACTGAAAAAAAATATTCAGGTAAAGATGAGAGAAAGAAAACTACCATAACCTTTTGCCTGCAGGTCTTTTGAAATTATAAAACAACTTGGGCCACGGGAAAGGAAGAAGAATGAGAAAGATTCAAAATAATCCACCTTGACTTTTTTTTCCCTCTATAAGAGGGAGCAGAAGAAAACTGTGGCAGGTTTTCAAGTGTCTATTATATCCTAAACTACATTCCTATAATTGTTGAAAGTGTCTATTTCCTAATCTGGCCTACTTTGTAGAACTGATGGGCATTTTCTTTTGCCATTATTCTGCATTTGGTTTTTGATTGCAACTTTGTGAAGCAGGGATGTGAAGGCTGAAGGTGTAGGAGTTGGGTTACCTGTCCACAGTGATCTGCCAATAGAGTTCAGCAGAAAGGGGCACCCAGTTGAGACTTCCAGTATAGTAGGAGGAATCAATGCCACCAAACATTACAAAACTCCCTCTCTGGCCATCACTGAAAAATGAACATATAAGAACATGACAATTAGAGGAATTGCAAATATTTTTTCATTTCTTTTTTTGTTTCCTATTATATTGTTGACCCATTGCAACTTTTAAAAAACAATATCCTTAAAATGATGGGTTAATTAGTTGGATTTTTCACCAATAAGCTACTGATAGTAGCAAAGAATTAGAAAGTTGTATCAGTTGGCTGCTTTCTAGTGTTATATGGACAGAGGTAAATGCTGTTGAAGAAATGGATTCAGCACTGGGAATTAGTTTATGAACTATAAACTACAGATTCTTTCAGTCCATTCCCTTCCCTATATATTCAGCATATATACCCTAACCTTTAATTAATAAGAGGGTGTACGGCTTTTCTGAATCATTCACTGACCCGGCACCAATCTGTTCCACTATGTTCCCTCTGGACTACTGATTTCTGTCCCATGTATAAGTTTCATGTAAGAAGATAAGATGCTCTGCTTCCAAATTTCTCAAGGACATTCTTCTCATGGTCAACACAGTGAGTAGGCTTTCTATAATCTATAGAAGCTCATATAAACTCTTTTCTGAGGTGTTCTCAGTTATCCAGCATGCATCAGCAAAAGCATTTCTTATTCCTCGATCTTTTCTAAAGCCAGCTTGAACAGCTTGCATTTCCTCTTCCAGATAGCCTTCCTTGGTTGATCCTAAATTTAATTTTGCTAGCATGTGAAATTATGGATATGGCATTATAACTTCCATTCTGTGCTAAACTAACTTTCTTTGGGTTGGTATGATCTGGGTTATATTGCAGATTTGCTGGCTGATTTTATTTTCCTGCCTGGCAAGATCAGCAGCTAGACATCCCTGCATTTTTAATTTAGTTGTGTCATAAATATTAGCTGTACTCTGAAAGATCTGAGCTTTTCCTCAGTAGCATGTTGAGTGTAATCCAACCTAAAAGGTTTATTATCGGGCACTATATTGCCAGTCACTTTCCACTATCTACTCATGAGTTTACTTTGTAAAATTCAGGGGTGGTTTATCATTTCCTTTTTTCTTATGTAGTATGAAATGATGCCTTAGCCATTGTCACTAAAGTGACCATCTGCTTCCAGCATCTTTCTATATTGCCACCCAATATAGGAGCTTAATGATTATAGCCAGGCAGCTCTGATACCCATTATATGTCTTGGGTGACCTGCTGGGAATACAGGTCATCCACAAGTTATAACAGCAATTGGGGCCAGAATATCTATTACTAAGTGATGCAGTCGTTAAGCAAGCCATGTTTGTGGACTTTTTTTGCTGCTATCGTTAAGTGAATCACTGCAGTTAAACAAATCATAGGGTTGTTAAGTGAATCTACTTCCCCCATTTGCTTTGTTGATCAGAAGTCTCCTGGGAAGATCATTAATGGCAATCACATGGCTCTAGGATGCTGCAACTCTCCTACATACATGCCAGTTGCCGAACACCTGGATTTTGATCATGTGACCATGGGGATGCAGCAATAGTTGTAAATGCAAGGGCAGTCATAAATCACTCTTTTTGGCCTCTGAAAAATTGTTAAACTAATGGTTGTAAGTTGTGGACCACCTGTAGTGTATATACACCTGGAATATACTTCTAGTATTCTTCATTCATCCCTCTCAGGAATATCCCTGCTCTACGATGATGCAATCTAGCAGAACTCAAAAGGATAAAAGTAATTTACCATCGACTTGTTCCAGGAATTTTGTTTTAAAAAGTCCCTATTCTAGCCAACAGTCCTGGAATCTTTTTTATAGTTCCCTGGAAAGGATTGTCTATTGCTGAGCTTCTCCAGAAATAATATGGTTGGCATCCATGCCCTCTTCCTTCTAGCAACAGATAGTCATTAGTCCCTTCAGAAAAACGTGCACAAATCATTGTTACTTACGAACTCAGGAAGACGGAAAAGAGATCCTGGGATACCAAACCTTCACTCATCATATTGTCAAAAACAGGAGTGGCGCCAGAGGCAGAGAGCCTAGGGAAAGCCAGACCCAGGATGCCATCAAAGGGGGCATAATAAAGGAAGCTGCCTGGCTCGGTCTCACTCAGACCAAAGATTTGGTTGCTGACCTGAATATTTCCAACCTGTGCAGAAGAACAGGGAGAATGGTTATAAAATTCCTTTTTAATTTCAAGCAGTACTACTAGATTTGTGTCGGAAGCACATACCGAGGCATTTTAATTTCAATTTCAAGCAGATTTATGCATAGATATATACCTGTGTGTTTGCAAACAGACCTTGAATGATTCATATAATTCACTTGATTCTAGTTGACTCTCCACTTTTAAATAAACTGCTTTGCAGTTTAATTTCTATCTCATAAAATAGCCTCAAAGGAAATCTCTATGTATGTCCTATTATTATACCACCTGCAACTATTTCTCTCTGCCCAATCTAAATTTTGAAAGGAGTGGAATTGACGCAGAGTTGAGATTAATCTCCTGGCAAAGAATTGGCAATGATTCTCAAAAAAGACATTGTTGAATATAGATTGAGCTATAAGCCAATAAATGACTGGATCCTATTGATTAGAATTAGTGGATATCCATTGATACCAACATTATATATCAGTATATACATCTCCTACAGATTCAATAGTGGACATGGAGGAATTCTATGGATAATACAAGAAGTGCTAAATGAAAGTACATAAATATTACAAATGGGTGTGCAAAAATGTGAAGAAACCTGGAAATATAGGAAAATCGACCTGGCTAAATTAACACAATAAAGCAAAAAATAGAAATTGGTAAAGATAATTATTTGTTTACTTACAAAACTACTTCAAATACAGATACTATACTTGGATTTCACTTGAGATATAAGCAGTGGTGGGATTCAGCACCACTTCGGGAGAACCGGTTGTTAACTTTCTGAGCAGTTTGAAGGAAGTTGCCAATGCTATAATGAAACTTTTTACAATAGGATTATAGAGTAACAGGAACATTTGTAGAGAAAGGGAATATATTCAGAAACCAACTCAAATAGTATTTGAGATAGAAGAGGCAGTTGTCAGATAGGAAAGCACCAGGGACAGATGAAAAATCCACTGAAGTGTTCAAAACTGCCAGACAAGAATCAAATCTAATTTTTACAGCTTTATTGTCAGGAAATATTGTGTGAAAAAGATAAGTCTTTATGCCCAAGAAGGGAGACCCAAGACAATATGCAATTATCAAACCACTGGATTGATTTCTCACACAAGCAGTGTTATTTAATATCTCAAAAAAAAAGCGAAAGCATGAATGGAGAAAGAAATGCCAAACGAACAGGTAAATGGCAGTAAAGGCAAATTTGTGTGGGGGTGGAGCTAGCTGACATCAGATGAATAATGAAGAGCACAAGAAAACAGAAAGAGATACTGCTTCACTGATTACAACAAAGCCTTTACTTTACAGGTCATGCCAGAATGTGGTATATATTACTAATGGGTCATTATTCTTTTGATAGTGAAGAAGTTACTATAGGAAGTGAATCTGGACAGTCAGAATAATTCAGAACTAAAAAGAGAGTGTGACAGGATACATTTTTATCTGATGTGCTTTCATTGCAATCTACGAAATAGTTCATGCGACTAGAATCTAAAAGCTCAGATTTATACTATATATTAGATGAAAAATTAATCTTATGTCACAAGAATCTCAGGAAATATTCTACTTTCAAATGAGACATTTATATATAGGCAATTTCAGGCTGCAAATGTTGCATCTGTTTCCTTCTTGCTTTTTTTATAGGAGGTGGACATTTGCCTCTTTTATGAAGACAAAACAGAAAGCACCTCTTGTCTGTTGTCACAATTCTCATCCCTGTTCTTAGTTTTCACAATATTGTGGAAAGAACCTCCCACAGTATTGATTCTGTCTGTACCCATTTAACTTTTACAGCAATATGTTAACAGAATAGTAGGATGGAATGAGATGACAGCTGGAATCAAAATAAGCAGTGCTGCTTCTGAAATAGGCTAATGACTCTGTTTTGCTAGTTCATAGTAAAAGAAATCTCATTATAAAAGTAAAAATTGAAAGTGAAACATTTGTGCTAATGTTCCAAATGTGTTAAAGTTCAACATTAAGAAAACAAGTTCTATCAGCAAATTTAATGATGGCAAAGAAATGAAAATGGTACATGTTTTTTTTTTCTTGGGCTCCAGAATAGATAAAAGTAGACAGAATGCTATTATTTCCAGGGAAAAGAGTTGCAAGCATTATTAAATAAATAATATAAATAAGATAAAACAAGTTAATAGGAAAAAAAATGAGTTTTGGTGAAAACAAACCAAGGTGGTTTCTGAAAACAACTCTCTAAATTTCCAAACTTTTTGGAAGGTGTTAATGAGCATGTAAGCCAGGTGGCTCAATAGAGACTGTAATCCTGGATTTGGAGAAAAATCCTCAAAAAGGTCTCCCTGTTAAAGCCAGTTGGCATGGAATCAGGAGCCCCATTGGACTGGCAAATGGTTAAAAGATAGGAATAAATGAGCAATTATTGCATTAGAAAGATGTGCACAATAAGTTGACTTTGTAAATATACAAATAGAATGAGACTATTGCCTTACACACTGTAAGCCGCCCTGAGTCTTTGGAGAAGGGCGGGATATAAATGTAAACAAAAAACAAACAAACAATTGGGTCTCCAAAGATCAGCATTTGAACTAGTGGTTTTCACCTGGATATGAATAATCTGACATTAGGGTTGAACAATGAGATGACCCTATTTGCTGTTGAGAGTGGTAAATGCAAAAAGGGACTATGAAGGATCTCTGCCAATTGAATGGTTTTCGCTGGCAGGGGGTTGCAGGAGACCGTTGCAACCAAAAACAGAGCTCGGGAGCCCATTTTCTCTGGCAGATTGCTTGGGCCACCATAGGTGCCCCCAATATGAGTTACATTGAACTGGTCACGCCCCCTAGCCCCCCCACGAGGTCAAACACAACCCTGATGCAGCCCTCAATGAAATCAAGTTTGATACCCCTGTTCTAGGATATTACTGAATTTCTTAATTATTTAGTCATGAGTGCATGCATAACAAGTTCCTTGTTCTTCTTGACTATGAAAAATCCCAAAACAAACACCATACTCTTAGCTGCCTCTGAGATTAACCAGGATCAGAAGTTGGAAAGATCTATACAGAATTCAATTAGGTCTTCCCTGTTTGTCCACCCAGAACCATGTTGATTCAAGTCTAATTTCCCAAAGGATAGCTTCTCAGTCTATTTTCTTTGGCAGTTTACCGTGACAGTATCATAGCCTAGGAATCCAGTCATGCTTCCAGTGCCATAGGTGATGGCTACACTCTGGCTGGTGGATTGGAACGTGGATGACTGTTGTGGATTGAATTTATGATGGTCAGCTGCAAAGATAAATAATTGAAGTATGATGTGGGCATGTAATAGAACAGAAAGAGCAATAGAGAGTAAGAGAAATATTTGGCATTTAACTCCTCCCAGTGCAATATTCTCTAATATGTGAACTCTGTCCTCAGTCAGAGCTTACCTGAAAGCTGGTTTATAATTTGGGGAAAAATAGTTACATTTTCCATGTAGAAAATAAAATATGTAATAGTTCTTTGTTAGACATTTTATGGTATCTGGCTTTATGGCTGTAATAAACTGATTTGATTATCCCTTACATTACATCCCACACTTCGATATCCAAGCTCATGTCTAAACATTTGCTATGTGGGAATACATTTTGTTATTCCATAATAATCCCCTTGAGTAGCAGCTCCCTAAAGCTTTCTCTAGCAGTCAATATACCTGATATTAGTATGATCCATGTTGAACACATTGGAAAAATAGATGGACATGAGAATAAAGAATTCTCTCTGATTTGGTCCCTTTCAAATGTATTGGGATTGGAGTTCTGAGGATTCCCAGTCAACATGCCAACACAAATACTCTGATGGGACTTGTGGTCTATTACATTTGGAAGGTACTAGCTTGAGGATGGCTTGAATTAAGAGTAGCTTCTTTCTGAAGGCATCAGTTATGGAGAAAACTTACAGCAAGCTCCACTGGAGCAGTACACAGAAGGGACCCACAAGTTGGAAGAACCAGTGTCAAAGATGACTGTGAACTCTTGTGGTGGAGTGCCAATGGAGATAGTACCCATGTACTCGATCTGTGGAGGCAGAAAACAGAACATAATAAAGAAAATGCAACCCTGATATCTCCATAACATTTTTGAAGCAAGAGAAATGAACATTTCTTTGTAGACAAAAGCAAGTTTGACAAGCTTTTTAAACAATACAAATCTGCTCAATATGTTTACAGTAGAATATCGTTTATGTTCCATGATCTCAAATTGCTTTCAAACGTTTAAAAGTGTAACTTCCTAAATCCATATGTCTCTTTTATTGGTCTCCAGAGCCAGGGGCTATTGATTTAAATCAACAGGTGTTGAGATTCTCTAGTCTTGTCCATAGGCTAAATACTGAGTATCTCCTCCTAATATGGAATACTCACATCCATATAATTTTGCAAGGGTTCAGGATCAACGGCAAATGTATTTTGCAGCCCTGGGAAATATTTTGTGCCAAGGTTATAAGGATGCTTCTTCAGAAAATCTTCTAGCAGCCCATGTTCCTTAAGGATTTGCCTCACGGATTTTGTTTTCTTTAGGTGAACCCTAAGCATTGAATAATGGAAAGGAAAAGATTAATAAGTGAGAGAGTGTTCATAGCATTAAAGATCGGGAAAAAATGAATTTTGGACAACATTCTCTGATTCAACACTCTTAAGAGGACTACAACCTTCAGAATTCCCAGCTAGAATGAGAGATAATTGCAATCTATCTGGAGGCCCTCAAGATGGAGAAAATTAGGTTCAGATTTATTTCTACCGAGGAAGAAGGACTTAAAATCTAGGTATGCTCTTTAGAGAAAGAAGCATGTTCTGCTTGATGAACAGGCAGTGCATTTGCAGATATAGCTATAAAGGGAAATAAAATATTACTGTCAGTAATAGGCAAATTACGGCTTTGTGGCTTGCCCACCAATCACAATAGAAAGTGATTGGTGGAAGAGTTTGTGGAGCATAATTAAGAAAGAAAATTAGACCCTTCTGAAGAAAATGGTTCATCATGTTTTCTTTGAAGAAAGCACAATGCTCAATACTTACTTTGATGTCTGACATTGGGAAAGTGCCACCAGGCTCAGAAGTAAGAGGAACTTCATGATTACTCCTTTATCCCCAAGTTGCTGATTCAAATGAAGTGTGGGTCCCAGCTTCTAAGCAACACACTTAGCTTTGCTACACACACATATATAGCTCCAAGACTCTCTTATCATATTTACATATTATACAAAAAGCAGACATTCCTGATATGATTATCTTTTTAAAAAATGTCCTTAAGAAGAACTTTCCATGTTATTCTTTTTATTTGCATTAAGTTCTTGACCTAAAAAACAGGCTCAGCTGTAGGTGACATTGGCAACCATTTCAAAGATTTTGGTACATCCCAAGAGTACTAAAGTAATGTTTTCCATAACTTTTCAACATGTGAACCAATGGTAAAAATGTACATTTTCTTTTTAAAGTAATCTGGATGGAATTTTATTTTTTAGAAAATAAACTATATAATGAATTAAATATAAATGCAATGTTTACAATCGAGGGCTTCAGATATAGTATACCCAGCATCGTTCAATTTCTGTTATTTTAGATCGGTTGGTAGCCTTTGCATCACTGCAACATTCTGCAAAATCCAGAAGTTGCAGCTGGTGCAAAATGCAGAGGTGTGGGCTGATCAATGTATGCTACACCTGTCCTCTACAAGCTGCTCTATCACTTTGCTTCTGGTTTCAATTCAAAATGCTGGTAATTACCTATAAAGTGGGACTGGGTTATTTGAGGGATCACCTCTACCCAGATAAATCTACCTATCCCATTAGGTAGAGACATGATTTGGATCCCATTTACTAAGGAGCCTCACCTGAGGGGAGGAACCCTTTCTGACATGGCACCCACATTTTGGGGCATCATTCCTTGGAGATGAGACAGGCTCTGACTCTACTGGCCTTTCAGAAGATTCTGAAAGCATGACTTTATTTAGGGATTCAGGTATGATGTGAAATCTGCCCAGTGGTTCTCCTGAATGTTATGACTGGTTTGTACTCAACTACTAATTATACGTGTGTTTTAACAAAGTGTTCAATAATGATTTTTACTTAGGTTTTTATGTTATTTTTGGAGAGCTGATTGATATAGATATGACTTACCGTTCTCACTTCTCCCCATGATACCATTTTCCACAATTAGAGAACTTTTCCAATGGAGGGTTTCTAGTACTAACACTACCAGAGAAAAGATTTTGTGCAACCATTCTGTTTTTTTCACCGGAACAGATATTTGGAAAGAAAAACGCCACAGGAAATGTCTGAAACAGATTGTTACTGCACAAAGTTTCAGTCCTGGTTTTGACAAGAGACGAATCCTCTGGTGATCCAGAATCTAATGTCTGAAGCCAATAATTTTTTTTCAAATCCACAATTTGCTTTTTTTATAGCCTGCTCAGGAAAATGAAACCAAACCAGAAAAGTTCTAGTCAATTTCACTTAGGCTTATGTTTCCCTGATAAAGGTTTGCTTGGGAAAAGTAAAAAGGAAAGTAAGGTGAGGAATGGATTGATAATCAATGAAAATAGCACAAATCAATCCTAGATGCATTTTATTTTGGGATCAAATGAGTTGGAAGATATAGGGGCTGGGTGTCTGCAGTGGTGGGTTGCCCCAGATCGGGTGAACCAGTAGTGGTGGTGACGGGAGGCTCCACCCACCCACCTCGTACACGCACAAGCACGCCCATGACCAAACCTGTAGCGACGGGTTTTGAGATCCACCCCTGGGTGTCTGAAAATTCCTAAGGCCATTTGAGATAGGAAATAAAAAAGAGGTTGCAATCTTCTATCCTTTGTAAAAATGTTGTACAATAAAAGTTTTCTTTCAACAAGCACAAGCCTCCCTCCGGTCCATTTTAAATTCTGTCTAACAGGATGCAGCTCACCCTCACTGTTATGTTAAGATGTTTTTTCACAAGAACATCTTGTGAAACACGATGATATTTGCATGAGCAGTGGCCCCGATATACAATACGCTTGAAATTTGATGTATATAACTATTAGAACCAGGTTGCAGAGGTAATCAGAGCAGTCAGACTGTGGGTTACAGTCAAGATGCTATTGAATCTGGATGGACAACTGCAAAACAAGTAGGTTTATTGTATCCAAGCCCAAAGTTATCACTAGTACCCTATTAAGTTTAGACAAGGGAATTTACTTTCCATTTAGGACAATTGGGAACTTGCTAAAACCCAGCAAATGCTAAGTAATGTCGATTTCTGTATGACTCCTGGTAGTGGAAATTTCCAACATCTGAAAACAACCTTTAGTAGAAGACCTTTTTCAGTGTTATCTTCACATTCTTGTGCTGGCCATGGAAGCATATCTGCCCTCCTTTATCCTTTTGTATGAAAATGGCATTTCAAATAACACTCATCAGCTGCTGCTTGGCACTCTGTATTTGGTATTGGGTGGAATCCAATTTTAACTTTTTTTTTCCAGAGAACTTTTTTTTTAACAGAGAGCCTGAATTACCAAGCACAAAAGGGCAAATCTGGGTCAGGGCTAAATTGTGCTTTTGGTAGTGTTCTGAAGTGACAACTATTAACCTTCCCCTGCAAAACAGCAGCATAAGCTGTGCATCTCACAAGTATTCAAAGACACAGAAAAATATGCACCTGATCAATTCCATCTTAGACTGCCGAAGGTTCCTGCACATGTTCCTGGATTTTTCAAAAAAGACTTTTGCAATAAAAAATGGTCATAATGCAGTCACTTTTATGATAATGCCATTTTTAAAGAAGATTATATCTTAAATTTGCTATGAATGGCAAATGATGCAGAAGTTTCTCTTAATGTCAGTTGGAATATATTAGCGTACTTGTTTTTATTACGTAATTACCCACTGCAAGTTTATGTATGTAACTTCTTACACCTCATTAGAAATCTTTTATTTTTGTTTATGTAATCTCTCTCAGAAGATTACCTGGAGAAATAACGTTGGGAAAAATATGTTTTTCTGTAATAAATGTGGCAGCTTTTCTCTTAATATCTCAAGATACCCCCTAAGTGTTTTGTACCAATTTATCTTTATAGGTTATTTGAATGACTTTGCAGAACAAAAACAGTTACGATTGAGATTTTTTGTTGTTGTTCCTTCAGTTAGAACAATTAATCAGTGGAACCACCTGCCTCCAGAAGTTCTGAGTGCTCCAACACTGGAGGGTTTTAAGAAGAGATTGTACAACTATTTGTCTGAAATGGTATAGAATTTCCTGCCTGAGCAGGGGTTTGAACTAGAAAACTTCCATTGTCTCTTTCGGTTGTTCTGTTAATCTCGACCATCGAAAATTATCTTCTAATGCAGACCTGGGCAAATTAAGGCCCGCGGGCCACATCCGGTCCTTTGTACGTCCCTGTCCGGCCCGCGTGAGGCCAATCATAAACACCATAAATTAAACTTTTTTTTAAACTTTTTTTTTGAAAAATAAATTGCACTGGTTCAATAATTGTTTTTCTTATTTAACCAATAGACCACAGTTTCACATAACCTAATATACATATTTACAGAGTGCTTTATTCTTCTGATTATCAGTACCAGCTATTCAAAATATTTAATTTAAGTATTTTACAATGAAAGAAAGTTGATGGCCCTCTGACACAATTCAGGCTTCTCATGCGGCCCCTGATAAAAATTAATTGCCCACCCCTGTTCTAATTCCTCAAAACCATGACAAGATAAAATCAAATACCCCCATCATCATGCTATTCAGGTTTATCGTGTTTCTTTTGTTTGATGCCCTCCATAACTACCCAGAAATAAATACTACTGAAGTCAATGTGCTTCATATTTTTTCTTAGTTTATTTTAATATGACTGTTTTCAGCTTTGTCACTGTTTGGAGGGGAGAAGCAAATGAAGAAAGGGACATTTTAAAGTCTCTATGACATTTTCCTTCAAAAAAAGAAGATGCTAGAGGAGAATATTATCAGTTCCATTTTTTATCTGACTGAGTAAGGCAGAAAAAGGCAGAGAGAAACTTTGCAAGAGAAACAGGAGGTTGATGAAGTGCTAGTTTCTTTTCCCTAAGCCCTGGAAAGATTACCTGGTGCTGACTCTCTCTTCTCTTCTTTAGAGCTATTGTTCTCTCATTTGTGGGATTCCAAATTATTATAATTATCTCTGCAGGACCATTTTTGCATATATGATTTTAAAATATTCTGTTACTTTTAAGGCAATTAACACAATAGTGTTAATGTTCATTCCCTTCTTTTCTTTCTCTCCTTAAGTCAGCAGAGAGATATGCAATTATAATTTGTGCTGCCCCAATGACTGTGCTCTAACCTGCTTCAGTGATGACACTGATGAGCATTCTTATAGCTTTAAAAAGGTAAAGGTTCCCCTCGCACATACGTGCTAGTCGTTGCCGACTCTAGGGGGCGGTGCTCATCTCCGTTTCAAAGCCGAAGAGCCAGCGCTGTCCGAAGACGTCTCTGTGGTCATGTGGCCGGCATGACTCAACGCCAAAGGCGCACAGAACGCTGTTACCTTCCTTTACCACCTTACCAAAGGTGGTCCCTATTTTTTCTACTTGCATTTTTATATAGCTTTATCGGGGAGCAATTTACAGAATATGATTGGTGGGTCTCCTGTCTTCATTTCCTAAATTCTGATAATAATTCATTATCAGAAAAAATAATTCTCCTTAACATGTGGTTAAACGATTAGGAGCAGATTCCTGGATTTAGTCATTTTTCAGATGTTCTGAGTGAGAGGTTGCTAGCAGGAAGATGCTCTGCAAGAGTAAACTTGTGCCTTTTCTAAAACAGCCTTGGGTGATAGGCTGTTGGGGTAGAGGAATCATGTGGAGTGAAGCAAGAGGGAGCTTGCATGGCACACCAAGAGATTTCTCTCCTGCTGTTTTATCCTGGACCTCTATCTCTTAAGTGGACTCTATCTCTCATCAGAGGATAGATGGGCAAAATTGACAGAACTATTGTCAATTTTACCCAGCTTCCAAATATTCCAAATCTATTAATGTGATTGTGGCTAATAGAAATCCAAAATGGGGCTGGAAGAACCCAAAATGTCTCCCTCTTGTAGCAATACAAAACTAGAAAGCCAGGCACAAGAAACCTGTTGTCAGTGGAAGCAGTGGAAACCATATGCAATCAGTTAGGATGATTGTTGACACAACTCAACCTCTTTCCCATTTTAATCAAACCTTCCATTTGACAGCTCATGTCACTATTTAAAACACAGATGTAATGCTGTTTCAAAACACTGCTTAACATTGCTAAAAATTGGTCTAATGGTTTTCTATTACCATTAATAGTAATAATTACATAATGGTGGAGTGGTGATTTGCAAAGGCCAGTCAGGCATCATGTAGGCAGATGACTCTGCAGAAGCCAAAAGTCTCCAGCTGCCCAAGTCAAAAATGAATACTTTATGAAACACTGTGTTTACCAACTTGTGAGGTTTGCAGCGGTGTAAAGCCCCCAGTAAGAACATACATTCAATATTCTGTCACATCATGACCTATATTGTTAACAAGGCATTGTAGAATGCATGTATACGGGTAGCAAATCTTGTAGGATCAGAACAGGAAAAAAAAATCATAAAAATAGAAATGCTAAATAATGTGGACTGGGGAACAAGGCAAAGGCTCCATGATGAGCATGAGTCCCTTAAAAGGTCAATAGGGCATTTTCCTGCTGTAATTACTGGGGCTGAATCACTTTTTATCTATAAATAACGTTACAAAATCCTGTGTGGAAAATATGTCTATTGAATAAAAAGCTAAAGCATTTGGAGATATTACACAAAGTATAGTTTATTGGTATGCACAGACTTACAGGTTACTGAGTTTCTGGCCAAGCAAATGTTAAAAAGTCACCAGGACTACAGGGTTATAGATTATAAGTCTTTATCAAAATTTATTATACAATCTTCATACAAAGAATATCAGATTAGGTGAGGGAGCTGGCCTTACTCTGGCAGCCATTCTGGTGACTGAAAATGTTTATATTTCCAAACATGTCTCTCCCTCTGCTAGCTTCTGTTTGATACTAGCCCTAGTTATCACAAACAATTGTTTTTTTGCTATGTTCATCAAGTGACTCTTTTTTACATTGCTAGAAGATACAATAGCCTGCTTTATCCCAAAGGTAGCTTTCTTTCAGAAGGCAACTGGAGTTTCGTTTTTTGCTAGAAGACTTTTTGCTTCTCATCCAAGAAAATTTCTTCAGTTCTGACTGACTGAAGAATGGAAGAATTTGGCTTCCGCTTGGCGCCACCTTTCTCGCTGGGTGCTAATTTATGGCACTCCGCACTGGATATGGTAAAAGTCGGTGTAAACAGCTACGAACAGCTATTCCCGACTTAATTTTCCCTCTCTGGTTGAAAGAGCAGGGGAAAGAGCAGGGGGGGGGGGAGAGTGGTAGATTCCCCTAGGGGCTTTGTTTTTGTTATGCAAAGTCCCGAAAGGTCGAATCCCATTGAATTCCTCCTATCTCCAGTATCCAGCGCGTCTCCTGCAACAGCAGGAGAAGAGGAAGGTGTCCAAGTTCTGCTAACAATTGATTTCTTTTTGTGGATTTCTATAAGCAGGCGGAAGAAGCATGAGTGAACAATTACTGGTTTGCAAGTATTGTTGATTTCCTGACTTCCTCCTTTTTTTAAAGAGAGAAAAAAAAATTTTTCCCTTCTCTTAAAATGGCGTTTGTAACTGCAAATAGACCGATAGCCTTGCTGCGAAATTGAAACTGAATGGAGACTTCATCTTATTGTGTTGGATTCTGGATTGTTGGATTATATTACGTTGTTTAAGTATTTCATAAGGGGATTTTCAGCAAGAACTTTGCCATGAAGGTTCTTTCAGAAGAATGGATTCGTGACTTTATACAGGATTACACAGAAAGAATGTATTTAATTATTCAAAAATACGAACTGAAAAAAAATGGGGATTTTTTGGATCAAGGCTTGGAGAAAATTAACCAGTGTGATCAGGACTTAAATGCAATGGAAGAGATACAAACAAAAATGGATAAATATGAAGATATGATCGTGAATAAACTAATTGATGTAAAGAAGTTTCCTTTAAATAGTTTGGATGAAATGTCAGAATTTGTGTTACAGGAGGCTGTCTCCCAAACCGAAAAAATTTACAGGCTTAATGCTTTTCAAGAATTCTCTCTTTGGATTGATGGAATATATGGTAGTAATTTGTGGATTTTTGAACATAAGGAACTATTAGGCAATATTGTGACTGACTTTTCAAAAGGAGTAATGAAGGTAAGACAGAGATTAATGCATCAAAAAAAATGGCAAGAGACAAAAGTATTATCCTTTGAATTATTAACAGACAAAAATATTACTGTCCCTGAAAGACAATATGTGAGGAAGATCTGGAAGAAATGGGTTGATTATATGTTTTATATCTATCATAAAAGACTAGGTATTTGGATTTATACTGGATTTTGACGAGGAAGGACTAAATTTGAATAGCACCTGTAATTCTTGGTATTGAAATTTTATAATGTGTTGTATTGTATTTTGAATAGAATATTTTTGAAAGAGTTTATGTAAGAAAGACCTGGGGGAAAAATTATATGGTTATAGAAGCTATAAGGGAGATATTCTTTGAATTGGATTGGATTTTTATGCTTTAGTTGGTTTTAAATACTTTAGGATTAATTTGTTTTATTGATTTACATATTTTGTTACTCTTAATTGTTAATTTTTTTATTTATTTTTTTTCTTGAAGGATTTTGGTTATGTTAGGAGGAAGTCAGAGCTAGAGAGGGAAAATTGGTATAATAGTTTTGGGGGAAAATCTTCTTAGCATATGTTTGTTTTATTTTTAACTATACCTTGTGCTTCATCCGGGAAGTCAGGGGGGAGGGCGGAGGGATTAGTGAAGGTTGGGAAATTTTTTTTTGTAAAACGTTTTGAATTAAAAAAAAAAGAATGGAAGAATTTATAGTTCTTGCAGTCATCTGGTCATTTTTTTTTGATCATCTGGTCTTTGAAGCCATTCTCTCAGAAAGAGTGCTTACCACCAGATGGCTGCATGGAATGGTACCTGTTCTTTGATAAGGCTATCATGTGGTCTTGCAGGAAATTTAGATCAAGGATGGAAGACCCAAGAAAACATCCAAAAACATAAATGAGCAAAATAAAGATTTTTTAAAAAAATCAAAATTGATTTTCTCTGACTAAACTAGCTGTATCAGAGCTACAATTTGAAGGATATGAATTGGAGAAATGATTCACAAGGAGGGATAGACTTGGGGAAGTACTAGTTATAGCTGTTTCCTTTTGGTATCTTATGTCTTTCATTTGTATGAATTATATCCTATTGTTTTTCTGCCTTTTACTTTGAAACGCAAAACCGTGTTGGGTATGGATGTGATGTAGTACTTGATGGTGGCAAAGAGAAACAGAAAATGTATCCTTCTTTGTTTCCATCCAATGATTGGATGGAGTTTTGCAATGCAAACTCTACAGCAGCTAATTAAACAATGAGACCAGAGTGCCATGAAATTCAAAAGAACTGTCTTTCAAAAAACATATCTTGGATGCAATACATATTTTTAAATCACATTTTAACAGGCCTCTATTTTTAAGACAAGAGATCCGCGGGACAAAAGCCAATTCTCAAATTGTCTAATCCAGGGCTCTGCAAACTTGGCTCTTTTAAGGCTTGTGGACTTCAACTCCCAGAGTTCTTTGTTAACAGTGATGGCTCATATCCGACATTCCCCAATCGTACTAACAATGAGTACAACGACTTAACACATATAGACTTTACAGAAGATAATGTTGAAAAAGCTCCTTGCAACCTGAAACCATCTTTATCTATTGGGCCTGATGGACTATGTGCATACTTCTTAAAAAAACTTTCAATTAAGTTTTTAAGTTTTTAGCAGAACCCCTAAGCATAATCTTTGATAAAGCTTTCACGACTAGTTCCCTTCCCAAACTTTGGTCTCTAGCCACAGTCATCCCTATCTTCAAAAAAGGAGACCCCAGCCTAGTTGAAAATTACAGACCAATCTCTCTATGCTGCATCACCTGCAAAGTAATGGAATCTATCATCAACCAATCCATTACCCTCCGCCTAGAAACAAACAACCTACTCTCTAATAAACAATTTGATTTCAGAAAAAAATTATCATGTAACTTACAATTTCTCCACTGCAAAAACATATGGACTACTAATCTTGATCAAGGCAAAGCAATAGATACAATCTACATAGACTTCTGCAAAGCTTTTGACTCAGTAGTACATGATAAATTTCTCCTAAAACTAAAATCCTATGGTATTTCAGGACCTCTTCACAATTGGATAAATGCCTTCCTGTCAAACAGACAACAAGTGGTCAAAATTGGCAATGCTCTATCAAATCCTGTTCCTGTCAAAAGTGGCGTTCCCCAAGGCAGCGTTCTTGGACCAACGCTCTTCATACTATACATAAATGACCTCTGTGACCTTATCTCAAGTTATTGTGTTCTCTGCTGACGATGTCAAACTATTTAACACCACCAACAATACTTCTACCCTTCACTTTGTATCCGATTGGTCTAAAATTTGGCAACTACAAATCTCAACCAGCAAATGCTCAGTCTTACATATTGGGAAAAAGAACCCTAACACTAAGTACAAGCTTGATGGACATTACCTTACAGATGACCCCCATCCTGTTAAAGACCTTGGAGTTTTCATATCAAATGACCTAAGCGCCAAAGCCCACTGCAACTACATACCAAAAAAGGCTCTAAGAATTGTAAACCTAATTTTATACAGCTTCTTTTCCAAAAACTACACTACTAACCAGAGCATACAAAACATTTGCTAGACCAATTCTTGAATACAGCTCACCTGTCTGGAACCCATATCACATCTCTGACATTAATACAATTGAACGCGTCCAGAAATATTTTACAAGAAGGGTTCTCTGCTCCTCTGAAAATAACAAAATACTTTATGCCACCAGACTTGAAATCCTAGGATTAGAAAACTTAGAACTCCGCCGACTCCGACAAGACCTGTGTTTAACACACAGAATCATCTATTGCAATGTCCTTCCTGTTAAAGACTACTTCAGCTTCAATCGCAATAATACAAGAGCAAACAATAGATTCAAACTTAATGTTAACCGCTTCAATCTTGACTGCAGAAAATATGATTTTTGTAACAGAGTTGTTAACACTTGGAACACACTGCCTGACTCTGTGGTCTCTTCTCAAACTCCCAAAAGCTTTAACCAAAACTGTCTACCATTGATCTCACCCCATTCCTAAAAGGACTATAAGGGGCATGCATAAGAGCACAAAAGTGCCTACCGTTCCTGTCCTATTGTTCCCTTTCATTATATCAAATTAATATAGTTGTTGCATACTTTTGCTTATATATATGTTTAATTTTTTTTTTAAATTGGGTTTTATTTTCATATTTTTAATTTAGGCTTTTAGAATAAGTTTTTTAACTGTTTTTAGATTGTATTTACCTGTTTTTTAAATGCCTGTAAACCGCCCTGAGTCCTTTGGGAGATAGGGCGGTATATAAATTTAAACAATAAATAAATAAATAAATATATGATGTGTTCTTGTTTTATGTTGAAGTTTGTGTATACTGTTGTGACAAAATAATAATAATAAAAAAAAGCTGGCTGAGGGATTCTGGGAGTTGAAGTCCACAAGTCTTAAAAGAGCCAAGTTTGCAGACCCCTGGTCTAACCACAATGCGGCTGACACAAAGGCTTCCCTTACTGAAAGAGCGTCGGTTCATTGGCTCTGTCAGAGGATTAAACCATCTCCTTTCCGGGTAATAAGAAGAACCCTTGAATCACACACCCCCTTCCTCCACACGTTCATGGTAGTAACCTGAGCGGACCATTGAGCGGACGCAATTTCCGGCTTTCTCCCGGAAACTTCACTTGACGGCATTATAGTAGTACGTTCTTCTGTTCTTTTTCCTTCTCCCGGCTTCTCTCAGGTACATCATTATGGTCAGAGAGGCGACTCGCTTAAAGCCTTTCTCGCGAGAAAAGAGGAAGCCCCCTTCCCGCTCCGCCCTCCTCTTTGGAACGGCGCTCTCAGCGGGTGGAGGGTCGTTGGGTGTCCGCGCGACGCCTTCTCTCTCTCTCTCTCCTCCCCCCCCCCTTGCGCGTGGCAGTCCCGCGCGCATCAGCTGGCGGGGGGCGGAAAGAGAGAGAGAAACAATGGTTCCCCTCCAAGGCCGCGCTCGCTGGGGAGGCTGCCGGCGTTCGCTCCGCTCTAGAAGGCTCCACCCTTGTGACGGGAGCCTCAGGGCTGAGTCAGGGGGGGACCCTTCGTAGGAGCATCGGGTTTAAAATGAATCTCAATCTGGGGTCCTCCAGATGCAAGTCCCAGGATTGAGCGGGCTGACTGGGAATTATGGAGATTGTAGTAGATTACCTATCGGGAGGGCACAAGGTTGGGGCAAGGTGTATCAGTGGCCAAACAGGTTCCAGGGTAAATGTTTAATTCACATTAAAAAGGGGGGGTGATTGTGTTCTTTTGAGTCTATTAATAAGCTTGGGAGAAATGTGACAGTTGTTTTGTTGTACTGTAATTTGTCACTAAAATTATAGTGAAAGAGTGAGTATAATACTATGCTTAGTTTGTGACAGGTTTCTATTGTCATTTATTTCATGCAGCACCAACTTTATCTGCCCTTCATCCCTGTTCGACCCCAGGTGGGCACTTCAGATTTGGCAGATATGGGCACCATTCTGAGGTATTTGTGTATACTTTGTGTATCTTTCGGGGTATAAAGAGTAACTTCCATGGAAATTAAAGTTTTGCAGATGTCATTTTTTTCTATTGGTAATTGATAACTGACTCCTCTTCTTTTGCTAGTCTCAAGTGTGCCATGAAAGTTATTCCCAGTTCTATAGCTTTAAGATGACAGACATATCAATACCTAATATTGGCTTGTAAGGGGTTCATCTGATACATCTGAAATATACTTTGCACAGGAAATGATTTCACAGGCTCTTCTTTTCCAATTAGACAATTTCTTCTTGGGGTTAAGGGCACTGATAAATAGGAGTAGTCCTGTACTTATGTCATTATATATGAGAAAGAGTTGTCCTGATTTAATCTTATCATCTTTAACTTCTATTTTCATTCTTTGTATTTTTATGTTCGATGGGTATTCATTTTTATTGTTTTATGGAATTTTATACCGGGAAGGTTTTATCTGATTTATGTTCTACGTAAGCCTCCAAGAGTCTTTTCATTGCAGTGGGATGACAGTATGATTAATAGTTAATGGGATACAAGAAGATCTGGGGATGTTAGCTAAATATTTATTCAAAAAAGAACTAAAAAAACTATTTCTGACTTACACATTTTCCTGAAAATATTAATTATATTGTGCACAAACAAGTTGTCAGAAGCACACTTTCACTTTCAAGTTATATGTTAAGCATTTTCTTTGTTATTCATAAACTTAGAGTAAGAGTTAGTGTTCAATACAGAGAGAACTACCCAATTATGACTTATATTTTCTCCTTAGTATTTAGAATTTAGTATTCACGTTGGGAACCATGAAAGCAAATACAAACTTGGCTTTTTTTTTTCCAGATACTGATGGTGACTCTTCAGAAACAAGTCCGTGAAACATTTTGTTTGAACCAAAGGTAGAACAATCAATAGCAGAGAGTAAGAGGATTTTATTTATTTTTATATATATATATATATATATTTTCAAAAAGCTCCATTAACCAATCAATATGTAGCAACACAGCCAACCAATCAGCTTGCAACAGCTAGGCCTGCAATTCAAAAAACACCCCCCCTCACCAGTATTTATAGAGAAACAGCAGTTAAAATCCACACTTTGCTCACATAAGAACAAAGCCAAAGCCTGAAGATGATGAGTGAGATCTCATCGAAACGTTGCCTAAATACTTCCAATCTTACACGGAAAAAGACCCGAACATACCAAAACCTGCATACATATACCCTTCAGGCTCTTATAAACCAGACAGAATTAATGGGTTGAACAGGACATATAAAAGAGACAATTTTGAATATTCTGGATTTGCTTAACAACCACATGGTTCACTTAACAGCCACAGTGACTTGCTTTATGATTTATAAAATTAAGTCCTTGACTTATAATCACAATGACTTATGACTGATATTCCATAAGGTTGAGGACTACCTGTTTTTCCCGAAGAGGAAAGTTACATGTTTAGGAATATTATTCATTTGTTAGAGATATATTTCCTCTTTTCTCAAAGAGCTTAAGTCAGTCTACATAGCTATCTCCTTTTATTTATCTCCATCCTGTGTGTTATTTTTTACCTGAAGCCCTGGCTCTATGGTATTCAATCATGGATCTCCATGATATCATACAAAAGTCCTCGACCATGATGGGAACCAGGAAGTCTTATTATTAAGCAATTCAGTCTTAAACAGCAATCACTTTGCTTAAGCAACAGCAATCCAGGCAGTCCTGGTTGCCATTGTTAAGTGAATACCCTGGTTGTTAGATGAGGTAACTTCTTGCTGGCTTCTCACAATCAAATCAGTGGGGAAGCTGGCAGGAGATTGCAAACTGGAGGCTCTGCTGGGTGGGGCAGAGAGCGAGGAGATAGGGGGGAGAGTCCAGAAGAGTGCACAAGGTCCTTGAAACTGATTGGATTTTCAATCTTCTGAAGCCTTTTCACTCTGGAGCTGAAAATCCTTGGTTGAAAATTCTGCTTGAAGTTTGGTATGGAATATTTTCAGCCAGCTCCCAGAATTCAGAGGGAATCCTTTCAACTCAGGGGGATAGTTGAAAATGCCCCCTGCAAAATCCTGCTTAGGCTTCAGCATAAAATTTTTTTCAGCTAATACTCAAGAGGTGAGAGGGAGACCTCTTGGCAAGCAGCAGCAGCTTGCAACCTTCCCTGCTGTTTTCCCTGTTAACTTTCTGGGAAAGCCAGCAGGGAAGATTGCAAATGAGTTCTTGGCAACTAGTCACAAATGCAGACAGGTTTCCAAGTGCCCAGATCACAATCATGTGATGGGAGGGGGGTTTCTTTTTTGCCTCTAACTTCAGGTCTGTAAGTCCCTTCATTCAGCACCTTCGTAACTTTGAATGATTGCTGATTGAATAGTCATAAGTTGAAGACTACCTGTATATGTGGCTTGATGAAAGCAGCTTAAAAAACTGTGGAAACAGAATAAGAAGACACTTTGTTTGCAAAATCTGTTTACATATTGCAAACATCAAATTGTCTGGCTCTAGTGGATCACAAAAGACCACTTTGTCCAGAATAAGTCACTTGGAAACTTCATTGATTGCGTTAGTGTAATTTTTATTGTACAAAGAAGCTGCTTATGTGATTATTAAAGCATAATAATAAGGTTTGGAAAGATGTTGCAATGCCACTAAAGGACTGATAACATATCAATGTCTAGCCACCATACAATCTATAAAGCTGAATAAACCATTACTGAGTAGTTTTTGGGTATTCTTCCTGAAACATGCAGCAACTTGAAGCGGAGATTATTTAGAATATTTTAGTTCATCTTAGTTTCTTTTCATTTCTTCCTGTTACTTAGTTTTGGAAGATTTATATTTTTTTTCCTTGCTCATCTTTGGTCACACAAAAAATGTTCTACAATATTCCCATTATTAGCAATAGGTGCTGAAGAGTTTATATTTAATTGTGTCTATCTTGCCTTTTGTGGAGGTTTAAACCATTAATTAAGGGAGAGTAAATTATGAATGAAACCAGGCCTGCAATAGTCCTAATTAAAAGCAGGAGGCTGGATCTGATGATGCTGGAGGGGGAGAAACAGATAACTGAAACTTGTTTGTCATCTTTCCCTGGTGTAAATGAAGACAATGCTACTCATAAATTAGTAAAGGTGTGATTAAAAAAAAAATAAGTAAATAAAATATTGTTTATGTTGGAGCCTTTGCAGGAATTCAGAATTTTGAAGCATTGGGTCAGATCATAATAAGCTCACATTATAAGTTGCTACATTATGACTGTAAAGGTCAGGCTGTGCTTTACAATATTTTTTTTTATCATTTCTACTATAGATGTACCAAAACTGTATAATCTGTAATATTGCTTTGTTTGGGGGTCTACTGCAGTGCTTTGGCACAGAGCCCAAGGATCATTATAGTTCGTGTGTTCCAATACAGTATACTTTCTTGCCTCTATTTCCCTCTTTTAAGGTGGATAATGCAGTAGTTTATATGATATATCTACCTACTATACAGTACTTAATAAAGACATATATAGCCTTATTAGACAGAACCCTCTGTTATTGGTCTGACACTTATATGTAAAGTTACTCTTTATATTAATATGCAAAAGGGAAGAAAGGATGAGTAATTATTAGGCTGTCCTCTGACATAATTTTTGACTGTGGATATGGCTTCCCTAAACTGAAAATTGCCCTGCAACCAAATATGCTTGGACGATGATATGAAATTAGTAACCATCTTCTTTTTCTCTTAATCCCAAAGGAATTGATGAACTCTCCCAAAAGATGGAGACCTTCAGAGACAAGACTGTAGATGAATTGAAAGAACTGCAGGAAAACTCAGAAGAGATTGAACGATTGGCATTAGAGTCGGATGAGGTAATCATTCATCTACATGAAAATTATTGAAGAGAGAAACCATTTTTTAAAATGAGCTATATCTGCCTAACATTTCATTTCTCAGGTCCAAAATGTACAGTTGCAAAGGGAGATGGCTCTGGCCACAAACCGTAGTCTTGCGGAGCAAAACCTGAAGTTCCAGGAGCCCCTGGAAACAGGACGTGCAAACCTCTCCGACAGATATCAAGATCTGCAAAATCTGATAGAGCGATGCCAGGAGCAGAAGTCAAAGCTGGGTAAATTTTCAGATGGCTGTGGCTAATGGGATAGAGGTGGAATAGAATTAGCCAATAGGCTTTCTCTAGCCAAGATGATGATGATGATGATGATGATGATGATCTTTATTAATTAAACATGAAACTCATTCAACTGAACATTCAAAAATGCATTACAAATACTGCTGCTAATGGTTGATACGGGTTGTTGCTAGCATCCTAGGTATCAACCAAGTACCTTCTTAAGATGTACGATGTTCCAAGTAGCGCAGTTTTTTGCAGTTCCACTGATGTTATTGCAGGAAGCTGCAATTGGTTGATGTATCTTATGATGATGATTTGCAGTTCCTTCATCTTGGTCTTGGGACATGGAATGGCAACAGGGTATGGTTGGCATCTTCTCATCTGAATGCATTTGTTGATACCCCCAGTGGTCAAGCCTCCACAGCATTATACTGTCAGTGACCATCTGGTTTGTCAAAAACTGCACTTGTACTAGAGTTTTGGTTTTAATTGATCACTTTCCGTTCTTCCTTCTTGGTTATGGGTTCAGATTCCATTAGACTAGCTCTTAAAGCAACATAATTCTTTTAGAAGCTGGTAGCCTTTATGTATAGGAGGGGTGTTAAACTCAAGTCATTATGGTGGCATCACCTGACTTATCGGGATATTTTCCCACTTCGCTAAACCAGGCATGGGCATGACCAGTGCATGACGCATCCAGCCTGTGGGCCAGGAGTTTGATAGCCCTGATGTACAGTATATGTGCAGGACCAGGTGCTTGCATTGAAATGAAAAGAAGAAGAAGAGAGGTGTATTTTTGTTTAATTTTTAGGTGTCTTTTTTTTTCTCAGAGCAATTCTCAGCAGCCACAAACCCTGATACCCTGTTAAATCTTCTGAAGGTGGAAGGACTCAAAATTGAAGAAGAATCTGAGGTTAGTCTGTTATTTAAATTCCAGAGGGAATAAATTATTTTAATTGTTTTTGTTAACAGAAATTGAACTTTAAAACTCCGTCTAGCTGACGGAGTTTTAAAGTTCAATTTCTGTTAACAAAAACATTTTGTCCTTGTTATACAACACAAGCAAATACCTGTGAGCTTTATATTGCTCTTAAATACATCCCTTATTTGATATCTGTTGCATCTGTTGATACCTTGAAATTGATATCTGTTACATCTGAAAATTCCATTGGGCTAGTGATGAAAGAAATTGAGTCTATTTCCTCATCTTCCTCCTCCTCCTCCTGTTAGGTCTAGTAGGTGTTTTGCTGCAATAAATCAGTATTTTTAAACCAGCTTTTTTTTATTTATTTACATTTATATCCCGCCCTTCTCCGAAGACTCAGGGTGGCTTACAGTGTGTAAGTGTAGTGAGAGCTTTTGATCCTTCACTACGTGCATAGCATCTAACTAGTTTTCAAGTAGATTTAGTCAGGCATCAAAAGGAAGTGTTTTAATAGTCTGTTATCTCATCTCATCATTTCATCTATTTTGAGGGATTGTTTCACCTAAGCAAAGTTTTGCTTGGAAGGCTAATTGAGATTAGTCCCCTAAGCATGAATGAAGCATAGACTAAAATATAGCAGGAAATAGGTTCTCTGCATTATTTAGGAATGAAAGGAAATTTACAGAACTTGCACCTTTTACTCAAATTCTTCATGCATTTAACTTAGATCTCATGCTTCTTCCTTGTACTTTCTCTATTGGAGAAGAATAACCATTAGTTTTCCCTTGCATTATCCTACTATTTCCAGGGGATTTTGAATAGCTTGGGTAAGGAAGTCTTATAGTCAGGGAATTAGAATACAGTAATCCTTGGGGTCTGATGATAATTGGGACTGGCATTTCTGTTGTTGTTTAGCTTGGGAGACACTTAGCCGAGCAACTTGGGACCTTCCCTGCTGACTTCCCCATTGGCCTTGCTTATGGGAACCTGCAGGGAAGGCCACAAAGGTTGATCATGTGACTGTAGGATGCTTCCACCTTTGTAAGCACAAGCTGGTTGCCAAGCGCCCGGATCATAATCACGTGGCCATGAGGATGCTGGGACAGCTGAAACATTGAAGCCTAATTGTAAGTACCACTTCTTGCAACTTTGAAGGGTCACCAAATAAGTGGTTGTTATCTGTATGTTCCCTTTCATGCAGATGGAAGCATTGTTTTAATATCTTTTTTTTCCCCATTCCAGATGATGGCTGAAAAGTTCCTGGAGGGGGAAGTGCCTTTGGAGACATTTCTTGAGCAGTTTTCTACCATGAGGAAATTATCTCATCTACGACGTGTAAAAGTGGAAAAACTTCAAGAAGTGCTGCAAAAATCTCAGTCCTTGCCGGAGCCAGCAAATGATAATGAATTTAACCACCAGACTCCTTCCCACATACCTTCTGGACCTATAAATCAGCAGCCACAGAAGCGTTCAGTTGGGGAACCAGCCTTTCCTTTACCTTATGGTCTATCTCCTTGTGTTCCAACAGGCCCTTCAGCTTATGGGGCTCTCCAGCCAGGCCCCTTTGGAGGAGCACCAGTTACAGTGGGACACGTTGCCTCCTCTCAACCAAGTGCCCAGCCCCTATTTCCATATAAGCCACCCTCAGGTCCTGGATACCCATCTGTTCCTCCAAGTAATCCTGTACCCCAGCCTCAGACAGGTGATCTGGCTTCATCCAGGTACTCTTGGTCTCCATCCAGAACATCGTCTTCTGGACCAGGGTATCCACAGCCTTCTCCCAGGGCTCCATCAGTAGCACCAGGATTTCCTCAGCCTATGCAACCTCCCTATTTTCCATCAGGAGGAAGGCCACAATGTCCTTATCCCACTCAACCTTCAGCAGCTGGCTTCCCTGTTCCCTCCCAGCCTCCATATCCTCCAGGTCCAGCTCCATCTTTTGGGCATCTGCCACCACCTCTTCCCCCTCGGGGCCATACTTGGTCTGGCTATTAGACCAGCTTTCCAGGCAGTATTTTACATGGTAGCTGATGAAATGATGTCTTGCTAGCTAATGAGCCCCAAGATGAAAATAGGGGAGGGTCATCCTGAAAAACATATATACGTAAGCATTACACTGATGGAATAAATGATGGAATAATACTGTTAAGAGCTGCAAAGGAAGGCCGCCGTTTGGTGGTTCTGTTTTTAAATATAGTGATGGTAGGCAGCCTTAATGGAATCAGTATTGACCAAACATTCAGTTCAAGCCATAATATAAAATACATACAAAAACCCAGAGCTCTTATCATGGCACTGTGCTTGCTAAGCTCTTTAAGGAAGACTTAATTGACAGAAATCTGGATCTGGTTTTGTGTAGGGGCGTGTGTATGCGTGTGTGTGTGTGTGTGTAGTTTTCTAATTTAGTATATTAGAATATATTAAAAAGTTCTATAAGTCTATATTCTTACAAAGAATCTGATGGGGAAATCAGTTAAGCCTTTCTGATGTAAAACATGCTTTCTAAAGAAGAAGTCTAAAGTTTCTCTTGGCATTAGGAAATACCTCCTTGACAGTAATGGTATGTTTGCTAACTCCACAAAGAAAGAAAGAAGAGAAAGAAAAGAAAGAAAGAAAAAGTCTTCACCTACTCGTAGCTACAGCAGATTGCCAAACAATTGCTGCTAGATGTTCCCATATCGAAGCTTTGGAGAACCCTTGTCAGTCTAAGGGAGCATGTTTCTTCATAGAACTGCGTTAACAGCAATGGATGAGGTCAGCACCAATGGCCAAAACTATTCTGCTCCGTTAATGCTCACCGTCCACCCATTTTACGGCAAGAGCTTCCACAAAGTTCACAAGGTGCTCCTCTCATCCTACACTGCAGTTTTTAAAAAAAAATATTTGCCATTGATTGGATTCTCCTCTTTCTTCCATAACACTTAAGTAACTTGCACTTTCTTGATTTCATACCATCAAGCAAGACTTGCCATGACTTCTTCAGTCCATATGCTACCCTTTGAACAATTGCTCTATGATTTTGTTTGACCTAAGGAATTTGTGATCTTGGCAATGCTTGGCAGTTGGCTAGCATTATAGACTAATAGCCAAATCACTATGCATTTTTTATATTGGGGAATAAATGAAGTAATGTCCTACCTACATTATTGAGTGTGACAACCTTCTCAGGAATTTGGATTTGTAGCTTCCATCATATCCAGATCCTTTTCTTTAATAATCTTTTAATTTTACAGATAATGTAGGAAACAGGCATTTATCTTCTTTTTGCTCATTGTTCCACATTGGTTGAGAAGAAGAAACACTGGCTGTCAATTAATAGTATGCAGGAGATGTAATGGAAAACAAAATAGTTTTGCTAAGCACTTTATCCTCTTGCTTGTCTGTAATTTATTTTTTAAAAATAAACAATAGATTTGACTGACTTTCAGACTTGATGGAAGTAATTGTAATTGATTACGGTAATAAAATTTGATGAACTGCTTAGAATTGTTTGGCTATGAATTTTGGAAATGTGGCTGTAGCTAATTTATACTTGAAATTTTGTAACATGTTTTCTTTGATTTATATTGTATCAAAAAGGCTCTTCATTTTAATCTCGCAGGTTCATAACTCTTTTGTACTAGCTAACCTTTAGTTTGCTTAAGAATAGATTTTGTGACAATATCCCCCCCCCCCCGTAGACCAATAGATTTAACTCATCTCCAATTCTTTTAATATTGAAGCATCTCTATTCTCTAAATTTTAATTTGCATGATTCATTTCTTCCTCCTTTATTATTCTGTTACTGTCTCCATTCTCTTTATATCCTTTCTGGTATAAATTAATGCCTAGCCAATAATAATTTAAATTATCATTTAACTCTAGCTTTTCCCAACGTTGATCTAATGCAGGAGTCTCCAACCTTGGTCCCTTTAAGATTTGTGGAAATCTTTCTATCCTTGCATCTTTGCTTCCACTGTTCCCATTCATCTCTTCATAAGTAGCTTTTTGCTTTTTACATTACATTTTCTCACATCCATTTATTTGGACCACCAGCTTCCTCTTCAGCCTCTCATTTTGTTCTTTGTATTTTTGATATTTGATTCTCATTCTCAATTAATAACCACATCACACAAATAACCAAATCATTTCATGATACTCAGTTTTGCATTCAGTCCATATTCATTCAACAATCCTGAGTATCAACCATATTTTCCTTTGCTGTATAAACTTTAAGTACTGTATCCCATTCCAGCTGCAGCCAAGTTCTTATGTTTCTCCTAACATATCCACCTCTCACCTCTGTATAACATTGGGCAGAAGCACATTGTTATACATAACAATCTCACACCATAACTTTTGAGGGCCACTGTTTTTCTGCCAGCATTTATCCGAAATGTTTTTCATTTTCCCATATTTAGTAAGCATCTCACCAAAGTACACAAATTGATTTGCTTGCTCTAGTTTTTCTCCATTTACAGTATATATAGCTGGCAGTCATCTACTCCATTTTCCCTGTCAAAGGCAATCATGTTAATCCTTTGTACATTACTTTTCAGAACCAAGCCTCTAGTGGCATCTTATAGTTGAACAAACATTGACCACAAATCATTCAGGTGTTTAGTCAACAAATAACATGGATGACATGCCAAACATGTCATCCCCCTCCCCTTATTCCCAACTAATTCACCTATTAAGGTCACCAAAAACATTCTGTAAATATCTATAAACACATTAAGCAATCATATCCTTTCCAATATTTTTATCATAATTTGTGACTCCCACATTTCGACCTTCCTGGAAATGCAAGAAGATTCCATAACTTCATCTCGTGTCAATTTAATTGGTATAATTCCAAGTTTAATGTTTTCTTCCTTAGTAAAAAATGTACGCTTTTAACTAATTGGTTGATCAAACTATCAGAAGTTTTTGCAATATCAAAAGTCCGTGAGTAGTATATCTTGTCATTATTTATGGGCTAGAATTTTTACCCTCAGTAAATCTGCAATAAACATAAAATTATGTGAGTCCTACATCACCTATGAAGACATTTTTAATTATGATGATATACTGAACCTTTCTTTGGGTTCTTTATGGAATGCATCATAAATACATCAATTTGTCACTTACTTTATATGTGTTTGTATATTTTTTCCTTTTTTTGCAGAGGGAGTGGGAGAAATACAGTGAAGTCCAGAAATCCCTAGATTTTGTTGTTTCTTTACAGTATTTTTCTAGAGGAGCTAGGATTGCGGAAATAATTTCATACACTTCCAGAGAAGGCTGTTTTATTTCTATTACTTTGAGGAAAGTATCATTTCACATTTTAGTTACATGAAAGTTTGGATTATTATAATAGACTTTACATGGGTTTACCTTTGCACAATGCTTTGTTTGGGATCCCAAAGGTGCTTTTTCAAGTGGCAACTAGACTTTCTTGTTTTTCTTTGGAGATGTTTTGTTTCTTATCCAAGAAGCTTCTTCAGTTCCAGTTTAACCAGGGATTTTTACTTTGAATTACTTTAATTTTTATTCTTGTTTTCTGGGAATTTAAGATTTGTATCATTATTAGCTACATTAAGCAAACCATGAGCAGAAACACAATTATCTTTTCCACTAAAGCTGATAATGATTATTTAATCGATTTAGCCACCACCTGAATTTCCACACCACTCTGGATGGCTCACAATATAGCAAAACAGACTTTAAAAATAACACTGTACAAGGTAAGTAGCCAGATATTTCATTTTATTTAATCCAACTAATCTAAAAATGCAGGCCACAAAGGATATATATTTACCCTAATTCAAGGCCTGGTAGAACAGCCAGGTTGTTAGTTGCCATACCTCAAGTTTGCACTTCACAATGATTGGTATCAGCTACCATGAACTCTGGGGGTGGGTAAGTGGGAGGGGGGAGCAGGATGGGAAGGGATATGCTTTGAGGGAAACTTCACTGTACCTCTCCAAGATGGGCTTCAAGGACAATCGGCTGGGAATGGAATGCAGCTGCATACCAAACCTAGGCCTGAAGTGATTGTTCTAAAAACATCTTGTTTAAATTTGATTGGACATTGGAGCCCAGAGATGGGAGGCAACTAAGGGAAGGAAAAATTAGACTTGGGCATTTTGGCACTTGATTTTCAGTTCTTGCTATGCATTACTGTAATTCATTTGACTTCCAGTAAACTATACCTTTCTCAATAAATGGGGAGGATTAAGGATCATTCTTATTTAGAGGTTCAGCCTGAGGCAGGTCTGACACAGGTCTTAAAAGTCTTCTAGAGTGCCAATGGAGTAGAACCACACAGATTCCAGGTACTGTGGCAGAGATAGTGCCACTCTTTAATAGGCAAGTGCTAACCCATTTAACTGTCTATGGAGATTCTCAGTCATCCATGTCACGGTTGTCCCAAAGGTGCTTTTTCAAGAGGCAACTGGACTTTCTGTTTTTTCTTTGAAAATGTTTCACTTCTTATCCAAGAAGCTTCTTCAGCTCTGACTGGATCAGTAAAGCATTTGATAAAGTAGACCATAACCTACTACTAGATAAAGTAGAAAAATGTGGGTTAGACAGCACCACCACCAGATGGATTCGTAACTGGCTGACCAACTGCACTCAACGTGTAGTCCTCAACGGAACTACATCCACATGGAGGGAAGTATGCAGTGGAGTACCCCAAGGCTCTGTTTTAGGCCCAGTACTCTGCAACATCTTCATCAATGACTTGGACGAGGGGATAGATGGGGAACTCATCAAATTTGCAGATGACACCAAGCTGGCAGGAATAGCCAACACTCCAGAAGATAGGCTCAAGTTACAGAAAGATCTTGACAAACTTGAACATTGGGCGCTATCTAACAAAATGAAATTCAACAGTGAAAAAAGTAAGATTCTACATTTAGGCAAAAAAAACAAAATGCACCGGTACCGTATATGTGGTACCTTGCTCAATAGTAGTACCTGTGAGAGGGATCTTGGAGTCCTAGTGGATAACCATTTAGATATGAGCCAGCAGTGTGCAGCAGCTGCTAAAAAAGCCAACACAGTTCTGGGCTGCATAAACAGAGGGATAAAATCAAGATCACGTGAAGTATTAGTGCCACTTTATAATGCCTTGGTAAGGCCACACTTGGAATATTGCATCCAGTTTTGGTCTCCACGATGTAAAAAAGATGTTGAGACTCTAGAAAGAGTGCAGAGAAGAGCAACAAAGATGATTAGAGGACTGGAGGCTAAAACATATGAAGAACGGTTGCAGGAACTGGGTATGTCTAGTTTAATAAAAAGAAGGACTAGGGGAGACATGATAGCTGTGTTCCAATATCTCAGGGGTTGCCACAAAGAAGAGGGAGTCGGGCTGTTCTCCAAAGCACCTGAGGGTAGAACAAGAAGCAATGGGTGGAAACTGATCAAAGAAAGAAGCAACTTAGAACTAAGGAGAAATTTCCTGACAGTTAGAACAATTAATAAGTGGAACGACTTGCCTGCAGAAGTTGTGAATGCTCCAACACTGGAAATTTTTAAGAAAATGTTGGATAACCATCTGACTGAGATGGTGTAGGGTTCCTGTCTAGGCAGGGGGTTGGACTAGAAGGCCTCCAAGGTCCCTTCCAACTCTGTTGTTATGTTATGTTATGTTATGTATGGTGGGGAACGGAAAAATTTATATTCCTTGTAGACAGCTAGTCATTTGCATTCTTTTACAGAGTCATTGAGGCTACCTGGAGGTTTATCTGTTTGTAGGACCACCTGAGTAGTGCAATTGGGTGTGAAGCCTTCTTGGAACTATTGAAAGGACTGTGTTGTGGACTCGAGATAGATGTTGTTGTATCCCTTCCCTTCTGTTGAGAGTGGGATGTTCAACTTTGACATAGATGGTCTCTTTGACCCCTCTTTCAAATCAGCAATCCTCTCTATCCAAAATGTGGACTTTGCTGTCTTCAAAAGAGTGGCCTTTGTCTTTTAAATGCAGATGAACTGCTGAATCTTGTCCTGAAGGATTTGTTCTCCTACATTGTGCCATGCATTTATGAAGTGGTGGTTTTGTTTCCCCAATATACAGATCTGCATATGGCTCACTGCATTGTATTGCATATACCACATTGCTCAGTTTGTGTCTGGGTGTTTTATCCTTGGGGCAGACAAACTTCTGCCTTAGTGTATTCTTGGGTTTGAAATGTGCATGTAAGTTGTGTTAGCTGAAGAGCCTCCTGAACTTTTCCGATAGTCCTGCAACATATGGAATGACAACATTGCTTTATTTATTTTTCTCTTCATTGTCTGTTATGGAGGAGCTCCTGTAGGGTCTTTTTTGAGATTTGATGAAGGCCCACTTGGGATAGCTACATGTTCTGAGGGCTTCCTTGATGTGTTTTAGTTCTTGTTCTTTTTCATCTTTGCTGATAATGTTCCCTAGTTTGGTGATGAAACACCTGTAAGTCAACCACAAAGCTCAGAGAGCAACAAGGACCACACAGTTCAACCCCATGCTTCAAAAAAATTCTCTTTTATTGGTAACACATTTTATTAAAAGATATAAGCTTTTGTAAGCTGCAATCCATCAGAAGAAAAAGCACACATCTGCATTTGTACATATGGTTATTTCAGATGATAAAGTGAACCGCAGCTCAAGAAAGCAAAAACATGCAGGCCATTTATTAACTACTACACAAAGAATGAGCTTCTGTATCATTAAAAAAACCTTTCCCTTCCAACTAACTATAGAACTAACTATAGAACTGGTTGAAAATGTTTGATACAATTATCTGACCCTCCAAAATACATATTAAATGGTTGAGAGGCTGCTTTCCTTTCTCCAAAGATAGTGAGCCGGATAACTAACGAGATCTCTGAAATGTACAGCAATTTAAACAAGTGAACAACACAGCATTAATCCATATGAGAAATCAGTTGTGAACCAGATGTGAAAATTGGAACTATGGGCCAACTTTTTGCTAAATGTCAATAACCAAATAAAGAATGGATGTTATCTGAGCTACGTGAGTGTTGATTGCATAGTCCCCCCACCTTTTTAAATTAAAGTAGTGTGGCTTGAAGACAGTTCAATAGATTTAACAATTAATAAAGCTCTCACCAATTAGCTTCAATATTTATTTAATTGCAACGTATTTATAACACATAGACTTATAATCTTTTTGCAATTATATGTAGATACTGTACACCCTAAAAAGGGAACATTGATTTAAATTATCTGGGCCAAGAGACGTATGCTATTTGAACTTTCCAGCAGAATAATATTAGCTCTTCTGTCTTACTCTAATTCAGGAAGGTGATAAACGTGTATTTCTGTACATATGGCTTCTCCATATATACACTATCTTCTTGAAATTTTAATTGACACATAAATCTTCCTTATTTGGCTTGCCAGAGATCACCTAGGCTTATTTTGCTGGTCAGGTAGGAGGATGTTAATTCTATAGTGATCTATAATCCAAATTGGTTTTCAGTGAATGAAATTGGGAGATTTCTATCTCCATCAGTGTATCTTTGATGGGCTGAGACTAGTAGGAGTTGAAATTTAGTATAACTGGCTGGGAAAAACATGCTAATGCTCAGTGTACGGGTTAGTTGGAGTACTGGTTTTGCTATCACTGTTGAGGTAGAGAAAATGTACATGTTCCAGTCCAGAGCAAGTGCATTTCGTGTTAGACAATAAAATTCTTCCTCCCCTAAGCTGTTTTTATTTTTACTGAACTTTCTGTACCTGCAAAGGAGAACATAAACTCCATGAATTATTTTAACGTGTATTATAATTAATATAATTAAAGAAATGGTTTGTTTTCAGATGGCAAGTTTTTTCTTCCACATATGACTAACAAATACAATTTTTAGAATTTTAGTACAAAAAAAAAAGGAAATGAAAAAGAGGAAAAGTCAACTCACTTTTTAAGCAAAGTATTAAACTTTGATCCTAGAGAAAACAATTGATCCATCTTTTCAATTTGTTGATAAAGAATCCACTCATAAACTAAGGGAAAAACTCACCTATACAAGATCTATATTACAAATATCAATTTCCTTCCTTTCAAAAAACGGTTTTACATTTATTACAGTGATCATGCCCCAGGAATTTACTATTCAGTCAAAGGATATTCCATTATTAGATTTGTATTGGATCTTTTGCTCAGAAGCCTAAACCATTACATATTGGATTCCCCTCAATTTTTCCTCACAACCACTCCGTGAGATTGTTTAAGCCTGAGAGAGAGTGACCAGCCTGAAGTCATCCAATGAGCTGAGGATGGAGTCAGGGTCACTTCAAGGCCACCTTAAGCACCATACTGGAGGTGAACAGGAAGGAGTATCATCCATACTTCACAGAGTTTACAGCTGCTGAGCGGAACATAAGTCATAATCACTGTCAGAGGAGTTATCCAAAGGGTTGGAAGATCTGTTGGTTGCCCCTTCCAGAGCTGGAACATGGAAGAGAAACAAACAAACAAACGACTCTCAGCAGGGAATCACATTGGCATGAAACACCAATTGGTGCCCTTCCTATATGACTGAAATATTTGCATTGAAATGATTTTCCTTAAAGCTACAAAAATGGTTAGAGCAACAAAGATGATTAGGGAGCTGGAGGCTAAAACATAAAGAATGGTTGCAAGAATTGGGTATGCCGAGTCTAATGAAAAAAGGGACTGGGGTGACATGATAGCAGTGTTCCAATATTTGAGAGGCTACCACAAAGAAGAGTGTGTCAACCTGTTTTCCAAAGTACCAAAGGCAAGACAAGAAGCAATGGATGGAAACTAACCAAGGAGAGAAGCAACCTAGAACTAAGGAGGGCTGTACAAAAAACAAGAAAAAATAAACTACGAAGAAAGTTATTATTTATGGACTCTAGGTGGAGCACGTGGCAAGTTATAGAAAGAGATGCACTCAGAGGATTTTGCTTCAACACAAACCATTGGTTTTTCTTTGCCATGTAAAGTTGTCTCCAAGTACAATCTGATGCCTGGTGGCGCAAATTTTCTTAGTATGGTACCAAAGAGGATTGCCATTACCTTTTTTCAGAATGCTTTCCCAATCTGATTTATAGTCCTGGAATCTATCCAAATATTATCCAGGTACTGGTTTATTAGAATAGAATAGAATAGAATTAGAATAGAATAGAATAGAATAGAATAGAATAGAATAGAATAGAATAGAATAGAATAGAATAGAATAATTAATTAATATTATCCCATAGATTTAACTGTACATTCACTATGCACAGGTAGTCCTTGTTTAGTGACTTCCTTGTACTGTGACATGTGCAGTTATGTGATTGCTAAATTCTCTCTCTCTTTCTTTCCATCATCATCATCATCTGCTTACTTTCTCTCTCTCTCTCTCCTATCTAATCTGTTCTTTCATAGCATCACAAATAGTAACCAAAATTACAGTTCTAATGGCCTTATGGATTATATAAAACATTTGGCTTCTCTTATCTCTGTCACTGTGATTACTTGTAAGAATCAGAACAAGATTTATTACCTACAATTGAAGAATGGACACTCAAAGTATCAAATCTGGCAGAGATGGCAAAAATCTCCGCTTACTTGAAAGACTATACACTAGAAAAATATATTTTAGAATGGAAAATGTGGATTGATTATATTCAAAATAAGTATCAGATAAAAAAATATCGAATAGCATATGAGTAAATTTAGGAAATATTTTGTATTAGATATATTTCTGAAGGAGAGGGGAATTGAGAGTGTGACTAAGTGTGGTGTGACTAGAGATTATAATTTAGGAATTATTTTGGATTATGATTGTTAGTTTTGATACCCTGCATTTTGTTCTGGGAAGTCGGGGTGGGGGGTGGGGGGTAAGGGGGAGGGGAATTGGGCGGGGTTTGGTAGAGATGGAGTGATGGTTAATGTACAGGGATTATTGAAGATGTATAAATATAATTAATGTAGGGTCGGGTCTGCCTAGTTACCATTTTAGAACGGTGAGGAGGGAGAAAAGAGAGAGTAGGAGGTAGGAAAGAGGAGAAGAGGAAGGAAGAGGGATAGAAGAGGGAGAAGGAAGGTGTAGGGTGGAGGGAGGAGTGGATGTAGATAAGAGAAGGAGAGGAAGGTTTGGAAAGTAAAAGAAGGTAGAAGAGGGAAGAGTGTTAAAAAGGGTGGTGGTGACTGGGCAAGCACGACTAATTGTATATAACTGTACATTGGATGAATTATTTGATATGATTGTAAAAATAAAACTTTTTATAAAAAAAAAAAGAATCAGAACAAGATTTTAAATATGATTGTGGGCCAATATTAGCATCAGTGCAATTTTTGATTTTGTGCAAAAAATGGAAAACTACCATTTATAATTTGTTCAGAAAGAAACAAACGAAGATTTGTACTGGCACAATGAGAATTGATTAGTTTACTTCATCTGGATCCATCACTAAATATAGATTATTGAGAAACTGGCCCTCCATTAGGATATTGCTGAAAACACAGGAAAAAATGACACTGAAGACACACCAAAGTGTACATGTTATAGTGCCCTGATCTGATATGCAGTACCTGAAATGTAGCTTATGAATCATTTGCCCACAGTGGAGATAAAAATAATATATATATTCATAGCCTGGTATAAAACTGAATATTATCATGGGTCATGATGTTCCGTCTGTTTAGATCAATGTTTTGGCTGGCACAGCTGCAAATGATTGGACTCCAATATATGGGGAAAGAAAGGAATCGAACTGGGATGAAGTTATCATCATATTTATTAGAAATGTCTATCTCAGGGGTCTGCAAACTTGGCTCTTTTAAGACTCAGGGACTTTAACTCCCAGAGTTCCTCAGCCAGCAAAGCTGGCTGACGAACTCTGGGAGGTGAAGTCCACAAGTCTTAAAAGAGCCAGGTTTGCAGACCCCTGGTCTATCTGATCTGTTGTGAGACTAGGATGCCTTGGCTCAACATCTTTGGACCAAAGGTACACATTTTTTAAGAGGTGACACACACTTTTAGCTTAAGCAAGAAAATGTTACCTGCATAGGGTGAGAGATAAGTTTTCTGGGAGGTTTTGTTCCCCTCTTCCTGAACAACTAGGTTTTCAAGACGTGTCTGGAAGGCAGTAGAGCTCTTGCGATGGAATGAAACTAAAGAAAAACATGCGTTATGCCTTACTTTCTATATACTGAATCCCGCTCATTTTGTGTCTTAGCTCTGATTCTTCATTCATGCGAGGATACACGTTTCCTGACTTTGTGATCAGTTGAAATTAAAATTATAGTTTGTAGGGAAAAGCCCTGATAGAGTGGTGCTCTTTATGACACCTTTTAAAAACAGAGTATATCTGGGAGCTGCCACATTCAAAAGAGTTTATTGAAAGAAATAATGTCCATGCTCATGTACATCCAATGTATTACGAACCATGGTGGGGCAGTGGTTAGAACGCAGTATTGCAGGCTACTTCTGCTGAATGCCGGCTGCCAGCAGTTCGGCAGTTCGAGTCTCACAGGCTCAAGGTTGGCTCAGCCTTCCATCCTTCTGAGATTGGTAAAATAAGGACCCAGATTGTTGGGGGCAATATGCTGACTCTGTAAACCGCTTAGAGAGGGCTGTAAAGCACTGTGAAGTCTAAGTGCTATTGCTATTGCTACATGTTAATGCCAATCACCATATTTTAAACAGTTCTAGTTCAACAAAACACATGCTTTTCAGGCTCAGCCTTTGAAATCACCCTCAACAGCACCCCCAATTCTGTGCAGACATCTTTCATTGCAAAAATGCACACACACCCCTCTTCTTTTTAAAATGGAAGTAACTTGCACTTCCATCCCAGGATCAAAGCACCCTCAGTGGTATGGAAGAATATAATGTTTTGAACCCTATGTCCTAGGACTGGGAGAAAGAGGTTTCAAATAAGTGCGCACACATCCTGATTAAGGCCTTTCATTGCTGCTACTCAGTATCCCAAAATTAAAGATCAGGATTACAGTCACATAGTTAACATTATGTCCACTCTGATTCTTCAAAGGGTTTCTTGGCTGGATATCAGCAAAAACAGGTCTGCACTGCAGTCTTCATTGGGCTGTCAACCTACTTCCCGCCTCTAGAGGGAGCCAAAGCATATTTTTGGGACCGACCTACATATTTATTATTCTACCCATGTGTTTCATTGAAATTGTGATTATGACACTAGATCTTTGTCCATAATCAGAAGAAGCATTTGTGGCATTTACATTAGAATCCTCATGTTTGCCAGGAAACAAATGACATTAGTCTTGCCTGGAATTCTTTTGCAGTTCCTCTCTGCCATATGTTTCGAGTTCAATAATGTTGCATCCACTGCAAAGACAGTGAGACTTTAAAAGGGACAGCTGCTTTTCTTCCTCTTGTGAGGAACTTTAAAGCAAGTGCTTTGGGAGCAAAATTTTGACCAGGACTCAGCAGATGTATTTTGAAATGTCAACTTTAGCTGTAAAATATATGGCCCCATCCTAAATAACAGAGTGCTATTTAAGAGTACATTTAGAAGAGAATTATCACTCTTCCCACAGAGGCTAGAATTACAGGATGACAGTCTCTTTAAGCAGCCTGTAACTCACAGATATCAGTCAATGTCTTATGAGTCTGACAAACGTGAAGATCTGATCTCTTCCGTCTTGATTTATTCAGGCGTATGGAAGATAAAGTTATACCCATAAAGACTGCGTGATTGGGGTGGGGTGAGTTTGCCCCATCAACCAACAGGATTGTGCTTTTCATTTAATGATGCAGGTGGAGATACTATGAGGTTGCCCATCTATTTTCCCAGATGAGAGACTTGTTTTGGGATGGAGGGCAATTATTTTGCTCTTTATTCTGCTTGACAGATGGATTAAAAGTCCCACCAGCCCAAAGTAAGGAGTGGTTATTCTTATAACCCCCTCCAAAGTGCATTGATCGAAAGGTAGGTATGGGTCTTATTTTTCTGAGATCAAATGCTAGGATGATATGGTCCACATCACCAATCTGAGCATTTATATCCATTTATAATGAGAACATAAACCTTGCATTAGTAAAAGTGTATATTCAGTGTCCCTGCATACATTATGAAACATGCAAATGCCTACTTCCTTTGACTTACAGGAGAAATTAGACTGTGGAGTCTTGTTCCCTGCTTTGCAGGTGATTTCTTACCATTTTGGTTCACCGCACTTGGGCCAATCCATTGTTGCTGCCTCTTCTTGGAATCTGCAGAGAAAGAAAGGATATGGGATTGATGATATAACCAGGTAGGTTATATACTCTTCCTCCAAGTTTCATGAGTATAATCCTTATTAGTTAATAAGCATAAGCTTTTAGTGTGTAAAGCAGGCACTGTGCATGAAGTGGCATTGGATACCTACAGAAACAGGTTCATAGGAGCACCTCTGACTCGGTGGAAGGCAATTATGGATAAGGAATTTATGGATTAGTTTGCATGACCTGATCATTCAAGTTGAGGAGGATCGAAAATAGTTATATAACATAATCAAACTACATGGTTTCCATTCCTGGGTATGCAGGAAGTCTGTTGGTTTTTTTAAAAAAAAAGATGGTAAAGTAATAGACTCATTGCCAGTAAGTTATCCCAATCTAGCTTTTTATCTTTTTAGATAGACTTGCTTTTGACCTCAATAATGACTTATTAAGCAAGTGACTATCACTGTTCAGCATAAATTCACTCGACTCTTTGCTGCAGGAACCTTTTTAAACTCCTCTGGATGGCCTTTAAAATTATCCTTTAAACATCAGTAATCACTTCCAACCCAGACATAATTAAAATAATAGTAAAATACTCTGAACTGAAATGTTGTAATGCAATGTATTAAGGAGTCACTGATATTTTGAAGTGATTAATGGGTGTAATCAGAAAGATCCTGTTTATTTTTTTAGTAGAGCTGTATGTTTGCATGCTAATAAAAAGCATGAAGAATGTTTCCATTCATTGTTATTAACTACATCCAAAAACAGTGATGAACAGAAAGGATTTTATAAAATAATTTCAAATGCAGGTTGTATACTCAGGCTGTTAATGTTCACAGAAGGATTAGAACATGCATAGTATCCTTCCAGCAGTGTTGAAAATAACTATAATTCCATAATAGAAGAACTATTAATTAGTGCCCTGTACTGCTAGGAAACATCTGTATAGCCATCATAGTTTTTGTGACCTGGTGAGAAACGGGAGATGAAACAATAAACAGAGACAAAATGGGCCCCCAGCACTATCCATCTGTGGAGTCTTTTTTGCTCTCCAAGCTTCATTATTTGCTGATAGATGTTTCATTACCCACCTAGATAACATCACCCCCCCAAAAAAAGGATTAATGGGGTAATTAGTGGGGTAATGGAATGTCTGTAAGCAAACTAACAATCTCAGAGAGTTCACAGTTCAGTCCCGAGCGACATATATTTTCTTTTATTGAGAGTGCATCTAAACTTGGAGGGAATCTGATGCAGGGATTAGCATCTCTGATATTAATGGGGTTTATTTTCAAGACATATCTAGATGGCAGAAAGGTAAAATTGAAATAAAGGCATATGGACAAAAATATATCATGCACATTGGTGCCATCAGGGTACCTAAAAAGGAAAGGGGTACATGTGCATATGTTTGAGTAGAGAGTGCCATATTGCAGGGGTCTCCAACCTTGGTCCCTTTAAGACTTGTGGACTTCAACTCCCAGAGTTTCTCAGCCAGCTTTGCTGGCTGAGGGACTCTGGGAGTTGAAGTCCACAAGTCTTAAAGGGACCAAGGTTGGAGACCCCTGCAGTATAGCATATAGTAGTCCTAGAATGAAATGTGAGAACCAGAAAATTCCTGGTGCAATCAATGGATCTCCTAAACCAGTTTCTTCAGCCTGAGCTACCAGTCTCTGGAAAAAAACATGTCATCATGCTTTTTTTCTGGATTTCCACACATTTTTTTCACATAGCTGTAAGAACACACACACACACACACACAAAGAACTGAGGTCCAAAACAGACTCTGACAATCTCTTTATATTAGCAATACAATCTTACTTACATTTTTTCATAAATTTTTTGTAGGTGGGAAGAGCACAGATACTCAGAAGAACAGCAATAAGAACAAGACCAAGCAGGATTCCTAAAACAGTCTCTGAACTGGATTTCTGGGATTTTAAATCTTGATCTGGAGAAACAGAAAATCCTATAGATTATGGACTTTTCCTGTCAGCTAGGTTTTCCACTTCCCAACTTAAGTTGAAAATGTGCTGAAGACTTGATCATGTTCTCTGAATTATTTGCAATTCTATTTGGTTATCAATCATATCTATAGGTTTCTGAGCCTAAAAGTTGGAAAGAATCATCTACCAATCACTGATTTTTGCAGTCTTTTCAGGATGGCCAAGATCTGATTTAGAAGCCCTCCACTGTCCGTTAAATTCCCAAAGTTGGCATACTGGCAGCTCTGTTGGGATTGGATTCCCAAAGGGATGACATAAGGTGAACCAACATGGATCAAGTCTTCTTCAAAAGGATTATAGGATTTCAGCAGAGAGTGCAATACTCTCTGCAATGCCCCTGCAGAAGTTACATTTCCTCCTGCCATGAATCATTTCCTTGCCCACAAATATGATACGACACTGACATACTGAAATTGCTTATAATTGCAAGCCCCTGTTAAGATGCAGCATGATCAGTAGATGATAACTCATTTCCCATGGATACTGCAGCTAGTTCTGAAAGAGCTCTATATCTTCAATAGCAACAAGCTCATTTTCAGAGAAATACTATTGCTTTTAGGCCCTCGTTCAACATTTCAGCACCAGAATGATTCCCCCACCCCCTGTCTCCTTTTTGCATAACTGCATTTTTCTTTCTTTCCAGCATTCAGTCTGACTGTACAGGAACCATTCCTGTACTGGAATGATTCCACTATAAATATCATTTAGATACTAGCTATCACATGCCATCTGTCACCCATTAGGTTACCTCTGAACATCCACGTTCAGAATACCAGGTTAACAGTTTTCTTATCAAAACTCCCTTTCAGATGGTTCAAGAAACAAAGAATTAACCTTCATAATATCAGGGGCTACAGTGAGCTTGCAGAGTTCTGAATGTTACTGTTTGTACTATGGGAAGAGGTAGACCCATATTTTTAGAATGTAACAGACTCAGCATTTCAGGAATAAAATTTCCTCTCTTGTAATAATAGTACAGGGAAGTTCTGTTTTAAAAAATGGGGGTGGAAATTAGAAAATATAACAATTCCTCCGCAAGCTGATACCGTTCCAGAAATTCTAGTGCATTACTCAACCACTTTGTACAAAATTGCCCTCCCATAATTGCACTGAAAGACCAATTTTGTGTAATTTAAATGATGAGCACAAATGAAAAGCAGCACAGGGATTGAAGGTGCTCTCCTAGTGAGGTTTACTCACCGGAACATCTAACCAGGGTTAGGCTTAAGCACTCTTGTGTGCTTCCTGAGCAGTCACCCACACTAAGATTCCTTTTCTCACACTGCAGCTTCTCCCACTGGTCCAGTGACTTTTCCCTGTTCTGATCTTTGTGTCCTGGATTTTCACAGTTTACTCCCTGGCAGACCAGCTTATTCCACCATCTTTGTAAACCCAGGCAAAGCATTTTCTTGTCGCCTTCACCATCTGGCTTCAAAATCCCTGAACACAAGGAGGTTCCTTCTTCAATGTTTGTCCTTGGGCGATCTGTGAAAGGTAACACAAGGCACTTATTAATTAATGTAGCAGTAGTATGATTAACAGTACAAGCGCCAAACTTAAGGTTTTGTGTTCATATTTTAACTTTTCCAATGAAAACCATAAATACTTCTGTTAGATTCGGGCAATAACGAGGCAGGAGACCAGGATAGTGACAACAGCTCTTTACTATATGGTGAACCCAGCAGCCCGGGCTGGGAAAACCCTCTCTTTATATACAGTTTAGCCAGAGGCTTCATCCAATCAGCAACGTGCTTTTTCCCGCTCAGTTTTCCCTCCACAACTCTTAAAGATACATTACACTCCTTCCCTCCTTTACCAATATTTACATAGAATTTACATCTTATTTTTCAACGTAATCACGCAAGTAGACTGGGCGTCTCCTGACTCTTTCGGACCTGCGCAATTCATTTTCTGGGAGTGAGTCGAGCTGACCGGAGGGACTGTTTGTTCCTCTCAGCTCCTCCTCTAGGCCATCCGGCCCTGGATTATTTGCAGAGTCGTCCCTGCTGTTTTCAGGAGGAACCGGTTGGCGTCGCTGGACCTCCTGGAACTCAGATAAGTCCCGCGTTTGCCCCGGGTTTGAGTCAGCTGTGTATTCCAACGTTTGATAGTCAGGGCCTGTGTCAGGCTACCTCCAACTATAATTAGGAAAGAATTCACCTTGACTTCATTTGGAATAAAGAAAAGTACTTTTACTATTTACAGTCTTGATAGCAGCCAAGCTAAGTTGGATCTGAGACAAAATATGGCTAACATATCATATCCCCCCAATTGTCCCTCCTCCTCCAGGAGGTCAGGCTGGTCTGGGCCAATGCCAGCTCCTTCTCGGCCCCTCGTGGTAATCTTCTTCCACAGGTCTCTAGTTGTCAGTCATCTTAGGAATGCAGTGTCTGTTAGAAAAGCCCGCGCTAATAACACTCAGTCGTTAATCACCCCTCCCCCACTGTTATGTCAGCCGACACTCTTAATAGGCTCCTTTCCCTTACCCTGTACGGTGGTATGATACATCTCATTTCCTTAATAGTTTTATAATACAGAAATAAACATTTCACAATCTATCTACTGATATAATCATTCAAAAGTATACGAAGATTGGAGTGGAGGCTGACATTCGGCCCTCCTGCAACAAGGACATCAGTCCTAGAAAGAAAAAAGAGAAGTTAGGGTTTGTCAGGATATTTTTTATAGAATTGTGCTATCTTTTCCGATGCACGAACATCTTCTTTGTTCACCCATTCAGCTTGGGATAACGGGAAGTGTTTCCAAGCAATAAGATATTGAATTTTATTTCTATGTTTTCTTGAATCTAAAATTTCTTTTATTTCAAAGTGTTGTTCGCCCTCTATGAGAATTGGTATAGGAGGGGGTGTACGGTTAGGACGGAAAGTAGATGTGTGTTCAGGTTTCAGCAAGCTCACCTGGAAAACGGGGTGAATTCTCCTAAGTGTTTTTGGTAAATCTAGTTGTACTGTCACGGGGTTGATGATTTTTACTATGGAGAAAGGTCCCACATATTTGGGTCCAAGTTTCTTAGATTTCTGAGTGGTTTGAAGATATTTGGTGGAAAGATAAACCTTATCGCCCACTTGATATTTGTTCTCAGGGGACCTTTTTTTATCTGCTTGTTTTTTATGCGCACGGTGAGCGTCGTCGATCGCCTTGCGCGTCATTTTCCATGTGCTTTGTATTTGATCTATCCATTCTGACAAAGAGGAAACAGTAGTTTCTTCCTTTGGGAGTTCCGAGATAGGAACAAAATCTTGACCTGAAGCTATTTTAAAGGGAGTAAATCCCGTGCTACTATGAATTGAGTTGTTGTAGGCAACTTCAGCAAAAGGTAAGAGGTCTGCCCAATTGTCTTGCTGGTAGTTAACATAACATCGTAGATATTGTTCTAGTACAGAGTTCGAACGTTCACAGCTTCCATTAGTTTGGGGATGATTGGAGGAGCTTAATCCTTGGGCGGAGCCAATGAGTCGTAAAAATTCTTTCCAAAATTGAGAAGTGAATTGAACTCCTCGATCTGAAATGATGCGATCAGGAACTCCGTGGAGTCTATAAATGTGTTGTACAAACAACTTTGCTAGAGTCTTTGAGGAGGGTATTTTTGAACATGGAATAAAATGGACTTGTTTGGAGAAAAGGTCAGTCACAACCCATATAACAGTATTGCCTGAACTTTCAGGTAATTCCACTATGAAATCCATGGATATTTCTTTCCATGGGGTTCCTGGCCTGGCTACCGTTTGAAGTAGTCCAGGAGGTTTTCCCGGAGGCCTTTTGGATGATGCGCAAATAGGGCAACTTGCTACATATGCTTGAATGTCTTTTTTAAGACTTGGCCACCAAAATTGTCTTTTAAGAAGATGCAAAGTTTTCACAAATCCAAAATGTCCTGCCATTTTGGCATCATGGCATCGTTGTAGGATGGTTTCTCTGAGTGATAGAGGAACATACAGTTTTGTTCCAATCCAAGCTAGTCCATCACGGAGTGTGCATTCATGGGAATGCGCTAAGTACCAGTCATCGGTGTTTAAAGCTTCTTTAAACGACTTGGTCAGTTCATCTGGGAGTGAGGGTTCAGCTTTGGAGTGGCTTCTAGTTATTGCTGGGGCTGCCAACTGTTGCACAGGAAGTATTGGTCGAACCACCTCGGAGCGAGTGCAATTGTATTGGGGCAAACGTGAGAGAGCATCCGCTAAGAAGTTTTTCCCTCCAGGAATGTAATGTAAAGTGAAATTAAAGCGGTTAAAATATTGAGCCCAGCGGGCTTGTTTAGGTGAAAGTTTTCTAGGAGTCTTTAGGGCTTCTAGATTTTTGTGATCAGTCCAAACTTCAAAAGGATGATTTGAACCCTCTAAGAATTGTCTCCACGTTCGTAGAGCCCAATGAACTGCAAATGCTTCCTTTTCCCAAATAGCCCATCGTCTTTCAGTTTCAGTCAATTTTCGAGAAGTGAAAGCACAGGGTTGTATATGTTTTCGGCGCACACCGCGTTTAAATTCCTATAGTCAACTATAAGACGAAAGGAGCCATCTTTCTTTTCCTGAAACATCACTGGCGCAGCCATGCGAGGTCTAGCCGGTTGGATAAAACCCCGCTCTAGGTTTTTGTCTATGAATTTACGTAGTTCCCCCAATTCCTTTTGGGTCATGGGATAAGCTTTTGGTTTTGGAAGCTTTACCCCCGGAAGGATGTCTATGGCACAGTCAATAGGCCTATGGGGAGGAAGTACGTTTGATGCTTTCTCACTAAAGACTTCTCGCAAGTCCCAGTATTCCTTGGGTATTCTCTCCTCCCCGTCTATCCGTTCGATCATTGCCCCCAACGTATCCTGGTGCATGGCCATGGTAGATCCCTTCTTGGGTTCCCCCTTTTCCCCTTTTAATGTTTTGGAACGGAAACGTAGGACTCCCGTTCTCCAGTTAATATGGGGGTTCCATTTCCGCAACCATGACAGGCCTAGCAACAGGGGTTGGTCCATTCCTGGGGCTACTATGAAGTTCAGAATTTCGCGGTGGTCTCCTATTATCATTTCTATGGGTTCTGTTACGAAATGGGCGGGTCCTCCCCCTGCCACAGAGCCATCCAACTGGGCAAACGCTATGGGTCTACTTAGGGTTCTCAATCTTAGTTCCATTTTTTCTACTAGTTCGGGACTGACCATACATCTAGTGCATCCAGAATCGAGTAGTGCTAGCAGTTCCCCCTTATTACCCGAAGAGGGTACATGTAGATTGACTGGAATGTCCAAGGGGCCCCGTGCCCAACTCACCAGAAGGTCTTCATCAGACTCTGATGTGGTTTTGCTGTCGTCAGTATCGGTCGACGCTTCGCCATCCTCCTTGATGGGCGTGCCCTTCTTGGCAACGCCCTCCCCCACTTTTGCCGGTTTACGCGCCTTAGCCGCTGGTTTCACTGGTTCCTTTTCACCACCAGAGGTCGCGCTTGGTATCAACTTAACCCTACAGTCGGCTGCTCGGTGGCCTTCTTTTCCACATCTGTAGCACGCAGACGAACGTGGTCTTCCTCCCTCCAATCTAGGGACGTCCCTATAGGTGCCTCCTGGAGAACGGCCAAGGGATGGCCCTCCAGTGCGCTGTCTTCTGCCACGGTCCTTCACTAGCTCGATTTCCATCTCTGCTGCCAGGGTGTACCAGCCATACAGCGTAGTTGGAGAGGCTCGTGCTCGACACAGTTCGTAGAGATCTCCATTCAGACCATCTTTGAAAATGTCCACAAGGGTCACCTCCGACCACCCTCTCATCAAGGGAACTAAATCACTGAACTCCTGGTTATAATCAGCCACCGGTCTCCTCCCTTGCCTGATGGTTTTCATTCGACCTTTGGCCTTTTGCTCTGCCAGGGGGTCCTCAAACCTCCTCCTCAGTGCAGTCATAAAATGCTCGTAGTTTTGCAGTAAGGGGAGTGGTTGGTATATAACGACACATACCACGCAGCTGCTCTTCCGTCAAATTGTGGGTCACAGCTCTCACTTGTGCTGCCTGTGACCAATAATCTTCCCCCCAGTCTATCATGTGGTCATTCACTTTCGCCAGGAACAGTCCCAACTCCTTCGCATTTCCATCAAATTTCTCTGATATGGGGGGAATTTTTGGCTTTTTCCTTCCCCTGCGCAGCCTTGCTTGGTCAGCAGGTGGCGCGTGGCCCCCATCCAATTCAGCTTCCTCTGGGGAGAGGGTTCCCGGCTCTGGCTCTTCAGAAATCTCACCGCCCTGGGAATCACCTCTAGCTGGCCCCTTTGTATTATCTTCCTCCTCTTCTCCCTCCCACCTGGAGGACCGAATAGGGGATTCATACCTTTGGCGAGCTGCTTGCCTTACTTTCACTTCACGGAAAAGACGCAAGGCTTCCTCCAACTGGAGTTTGTCCCTTATCTCTTGTTCTGCTTCCGAAAGTCTTTCTTTTTCTTTTTTCTTTTTTCTTTTAGTTACTCCAGAGGGAAGCTCTTCGGTGCTTGGTTTCCACCCTTCCTCTTCCAGCTTTAATTGCTCTGCCCACCGAGCTCTGCAATCTTCCAGCTCAGGGTTAAAAGTGTCAGCAGAAATTCCTCCGGACGCCTCCCCCAGCTCAGCCGGCAGCTGGCCTTCCATCACATTTGGTTTTTCTCCCCCCCCGGTATTGCGATTGCAATCCTGGTTGGTAGACATGATGATGAGATCCAACTTAATGTCAGGCTACCTCCAACTATAATTAGGAAAGAATTCACCTTGACTTCATTTGGAATAAAGAAAAGTACTTTTACTATTTACAGTCTTGATAGCAGCCAAGCTAAGTTGGATCTGAGACAAAATATGGCTAACATATCATATCCCCCCAATTGTCCCTCCTCCTCCAGGAGGTCAGGCTGGTCTGGGCCAATGCCAGCTCCTTCTCGGCCCCTCGTGGTAATCTTCTTCCACAGGTCTCTAGTTGTCAGTCATCTTAGGAATGCAGTGTCTGTTAGAAAAGCCCGCGCTAATAACACTCAGTCGTTAATCACCCCTCCCCCACTGTTATGTCAGCCGACACTCTTAATAGGCTCCTTGCCCTTACCCTGTACGGTGGTATGATACATCTCATTTCCTTAATAGTTTTATAATACAGAAATAAATATTTCACAATCTATCTACTGATATAATCTTTCAAAAGTATACGAAGATTGGAGTGGAGGCTGACAGCCTGTTTCATCTGATTCTGATTTACCGGTTATGCGTTTCCTTATTTGGTCTATGTGGCGCTTCCATACCCGGCCATCCTCTATCTCTATTAGATATGATTTTGGTCCTGTTGTCTCTAGGATTTTTCCTGCTAACCAGGTCGGGCCCTCGCCGTAGTTGTGTGCCCACACTAGGTCGCTTACTGCCATCCCTCTTGTTTTACCGTGTGCCCCTTTGTAACCGTCTGGTGTGTAGTTTGGGTTTAACCGGTCTAGTGGGCACCTAAGCTTCCGACCCATTAATAGCTCTGCCGGCTGCCAGTTGTTACACAGGGGTTCTGTGTTGGACTGCTAGGAATGTATCGATTTTGTTTGCCAATCGCCTGGCCTGATTCTGGACAATGCTTCTTTGCGCTCCGAACGAAAGCGTTCTGCAAGGCCGTCGTCGCAGGGTGGAAAGGCGCCGAGAGGACATGCCGGATGCCCTCCTCTGCCAAGTACCCTCAAACTGGGTTGCCGTGAATTGCGGGCCGTTATCGGAGACTAAAGTGTCGGGCAACCCGTGGGTTACAAATAGGTGCCGTAGGACTGAAATCACGGCCTCGGCTGTCATGGATCTCATGAGAATGATTTCCAGCCATTTGGAGTAGGCATCGACTACTACCAGAAAGGTTTGGCCGTGGAAGGGCCGGCAAAATCGATATGGATCCTAGACCAAGGGGCCTGGGGTCTCTCCATTCCGAGGGGCTGGGGGTAGCGGTCTGGATTCCTGGCAGGCTTGGCATTTCCCTACCCTTTCAGCAATTTCCGTGTCCATTAAGGGCCACCACACATAGCTTCTCGCTAGACCCTTCATTCTCACGATCCCTGGGTGGCCTTCGTGAAGGAGCTCCAATACCTTTTCCCTCAATTTCTCCGGGATCACCACTCGATCCCCCCATAGCAGGCACCCCCCTTGAGCTGAGAGTTCCCCACGTTTTTTTACAAATTCTTTAAAACGCTCGCCCGGCGCAGCGGGCCAACCTCTTTGTACCCAACCAATTACAGTCCTTATTGTAATGTCCTTGTACGAAGCCCGAGCCACCTCTTTGGATGTGACTGGGCCAGAGTCCAAAGAGTCAATTAGCAGAACTGGTGTCCCCGGAGTGGGGTCTTGATAGTCTCTGGTAACGGGCATCTGCTCAGGCGTCTGCATGCCTAATTCCTTCCTGGCCGGTGTAGTAGTTTGTAAGAATACGCTGCCAGGAAGATAGTCCATCAGGTCAGTCTGGGTGAAAGTGCCACGGGCGTGGGGCGGTCGCCTGCCAACAGGCCTAGCAAAGGTCTATGGTCCGTGATGATTTCGAAATCACGACCAAATACATATTCATGGAATTTCTTTACTCCTGAGACTATAGCCAAGGCTTCCTTATCAAGCTGGCTATAATTCCTTTCAGTTGATGACATGGTTCGGGAGTAGTATGCAATAGGGGCTTCTGTGCCATTTGGCAACCTGTGGCTGAGCACAGCCCCACCCCATAGGGAGATGCATCGCAGCTTAACACTAATGGCAGCGTGCCATTGTATTGGATAAGGAGGCTATCACTGATAGGAGATTCTTTACCCTTCGAATGCCCTAGCTTCCGCCTTTCCCCAAGACCATGCAGCCGTCTTTGCTAGTAGTTTATGCAGCGGCTCGGCTACTGTTGCCTTATTTCTTAAGAATACGCGTAGAAATTGACCAGACCTAAGAATGCCTGCAACTCCGTTTTGTTCTTTGGAACCGGGGCCTTCCTGATGGCCCGTACCTTGCTTTCAGTGGGGTGAATCCTTCTGTCTATCCGGTAGCCCAGGAATTCCACAGATTCAACCCCGATCTGGCATTTGTTCAGTTTAACTGTGAGACCGCAGACCGGAAAATGCCCAAAACTTTTCGCAGCCTTACCCCTAATTCCTCTAGATTCTCAGCGGATACCAGTACATCGTCAAAGTATGGTACCACCCCTGGTAGTCCCTGCAATAGCCGCTCCATTAGGTTCTGAAATAACCCTGGAGCCACACTAACCCCAAACTGTAACCGGGTACACTTAAAAGCCCCTCTGTGAGTCACAATTGTCTGCGCTTCGGCTGTGCTGTTATCTACGGGCAGCTGTTGATAGGCTTGGGCCAAGTCTAGCTTGGCAAAACTTGCCCTTGCCCCATTGAGTGCAGTAAGTGCTGTACCACCGGACGGGTAAGCACTCTTTGGCATCGCTTTGTTAAGCGTTGCCTTATAGTCAGCGCAAATCCGGACCGACCCGTCCGGTTTGACTGGGGTGACTATAGGGGTCTCCCACTTAGCATGGTCAACTGGCACTAGAATTCCCTGGTTTACTAGCTTGTCCAGTTCCCGGTCAATCCTGGGCTTTAGGCTAACGGGACCCTCCTAGCCTTTAGACGGATAGGGGCAACTTGGGGTCTAAGTTAAAGAAATAGGGGTCCCCGTGTACTTGCCCAGGCAGTCTCTGAAAACGTCCCCAAATTCCTTCATGAGTGCGTCTTTGAGGTTGACTTCATTTCTGAAGATTCCAGTCACTCCCATGCCCAATGCTCGGAACCAGTCCAGTCCCAACAAGCTTGGCAGGGTCCCATCGACTATGGTGATGGGCAGAGTTTTCTTGTATTGTCCATACTCGACGTGGACGGACGTTACCCCTCGAACAGGGATGCGATTTCCTTGGTAGTCTTGTACCTTTAATTTCTGTGTTTTCAGCTTGCGCTTTGCGAGGGCGGGTAAGGCTTTCACGAGGGTGTCCCAGGACATGATCGTGATCGCTGAGCCGGTGTCCACCTCCAATCGGCACGGCACCCCCTCAATCTTTGCTTTCGTAAAGATTTTTTCTAGGCGTGTTGTTGCGTGACCCACTCTCACGACAGTCTGATTCAACCGCGCCTTTTTGAATTGACCAATCACGGGCTGCCGCCGCCTCTGGTTGGTCAGTTTGAATTTTGGCGGAAGGTTGGGGTGCTCGACAGACCTGTGCTAGGTGCCCTTCCTTTCGCACCGCCGACAAGTCGCATCCTTAAATTTGCATTGTTGTTGTTGGTGTTGCCCTCCACAACTCGCGCAGTCACCCGGTCTTCTTTCTCCGGCCTCCCGGTGTGGAAGACTCCTTCCTCCTCACCGTCCGACTCGGCCTGGACCTCTTCATTGTGGACCGGGGTTGATTTCGCACCAGCTGTTGGTGCGACCTGCTTTTGTAGGGTTTCCGCCGCGTGGGTAGACATCTCATTAGCCCTGGCTTCATCCAGGCGTTTGCCAGCGTTAGTTGCTTTTGGACAGCAGCCGCCGCAAACGGATGTCCCTGACCCCACGAATGAGTTGCTCCAGCAATGCCTCTTCCAAGTCTCGGAACTGCAATGGTTTTGAGGCTTTCCTCAGGGCTGCCATGTATGCGCTGATGGACTCGCCTCTTGCTGCCTACGCCCCTGAATTCGTACCGTTGCACATACTTGGACGGCGTTGGTGCATAATGGGCTTTCAATAGGGTCTGTAGAGTCTGCCACGGCACCGATTGTACCGGCGTTGGCTCAGCCAGGGATTCTGCGGTGTCGAAAACCTCTGGACCACAGTGGCTCAGGAAATCGCTCGCTTCCTGTTGTCTGAGACTCCTTGAAGTTCGTTCGCCTCGAGGAAACACTCGAAACGAGCCATGTATGACCCCCATTTTTCCTTAGCTGGGTCGAATGGCGCTGGCGGTGTGTAGCTGGACATCGCTGCTTTCCGCCCCTTGTTTGCTGGGTTCGCGTCTTCCTGGTGACTTCAGCTTTTTTCCTGGCGCTCTTAGCCTCGAGATCCCACCTTCGTCGCCAGTGTTAGATTCGGGCAATAACGAGGCAGGAGACCAGGATAGTGACAACAGCTCTTTACTATATGGTGAACCCAGCAGCCCGGGCTGGGAAAACCCTCTCTTTATATTACTGCAACGCTCTCTACATGGGGCTTCCCTTGAAGGGCATCCGGAGGCTGCAGTTAGTTCAGAATGCGGCTGCGCGGGTGATAGAGGGAGCCCTCCCCATGACACCCATCCTGCGCAGGCTGCACTGGCTACCTGTGGCCTTCTGGGTGCGCTTCAAGGTTTTGGTGACCACCTTTAAAGCGCTCCATGGCATAGGGCGGGTTATCTGGGACCGCCTACTGCGACCAGATACCTCTCACCGACCCGTGCGCTCTCACAGAGGGACTCCTCAGGGTGCCGTCAGCTAGGCAGTGTCGGTTGGCGGCGCCCAGGAAGGGCCTTCTCTGTGGGGCTCCCACCTCTGGAACGAACTCCCCAGGACTCCGTCAACTTCCTGACCTTCGAACCTACCGTCGCGAGCTCAAGACACATTTATTCATCTGTGCAGGACTGGCTTAGATTTTTAAATTTAGAGGGGTTTTAAATTGATTTTAATATTTATATTTGATATTTATATTTCTATTTTTAATAATTCGGGCGCTAGAATAAGTTTTTTAAGGATTATTTTAATTTGTATATTGATATTGATGTTTTATATGCCTGTAAACCGCCCTGAGTCCTTTGGGAGATAGGGCGGTATATAAATTCGAATAATAAATAAATAAAATAAATAAATAAATATACAGTTTAGCCAGAGGCTTCATCCAATCAGCAACGTGCTTTTTCCCGCTCAGTTTTCCCTCCACAACTCTTAAAGATACATTACAACTTCCTTATGAATACTTTAGATAGGATCAATGGTGGGTTTCAAAATTTTCTACTACTGGTTCTGTGAGTGTGGCTTGGTGGGTGTGGCATGACTTGGTGGGCATGGCTTAGTGGGCATGACAGGGGAAGGATACTGTAAAATCTCCATTCCTACCCCACTCCAGGGGAAGGATACTGCAAAATCCCCATTTCCCCCCCCGATCAGCTGGGATTTGGGAGGAAGATAATAGATGGGGGCGGGGCCAGGCAGAATTTTTACTACTGGTTCTCCGAACTACTCAAAATTTCCGCTACCGGTTCTCCAGAACTGGTCAGAACCTGCTGAAACCCACCTCTGGATACGATACATGAAGTGTAGATAGCTAATACTCTACAGCTGTTTTGAATATTAACTCTATCAGCATTAGGAAACATTGTTTTGGTTTATAGCCTTGAGAAAATTTGACAAAGGTGGGGACAATCAAGATACCTTAATTGAAGAATATTTTTTTATTCTGAAATGTTTTAAGGGTGGGGAAAATGGGGAAAGTTCAGCTGCCTTCATGTTCTTGTGGGTGATCTAAAAATAACTACTCAAAGTTATTGGAAGTCAAGTAGCATATAAAATTAAGTCACTATCACCATCAGCAAAGATTTGAGTTCTCCTACCAAAGGGTTTTGAGGAGGTCACCGCTGGTGCTGTTGTAAGCTGGAGTACCGTGGTGCTTTGCACAGGAGCTGAAATGATAAAGATAATCCAAAATATTTTAGAAAGAAAGATTTCAATCCAAGAGATAAATTTATTTTATTTAGCCTATGGCGTATCATACGTGGACTAGCAATCTATATTAACATTTCACCTAGATTAATAAAACAAGAGATAAAGTTTCTGTAGCACCTCAACTTGTTCTTTAGTACTCAGCTATGATCTTGGCTTCACAACTTGCTAGGAAGTTAAACATTAATTCAGTTATTCACTTTGTCCCTTTCATTATGCCTTAGCTAGACTTCAACTTTTAAAAAACATATTAAGATTTATTAACCTATATACATTCTTATTTTTCTCTTTTATGAAAAGATTTTATATATATATATATATATATATATATATATATATATATATATATATATATATATAAAGATTATATATATATATATATATATATATATATATATATATATATAAAGATTATATATATATATATATATATATATATATATATATATATATATATACTTTTGTGTGTGTGTGTGTGTGTGTGTGTGTGTGTGTGTGTGTGTGTGTGTGTAGGTATTTGGTTATTCGGGTTTTCTCCCGTGTAAAATTGGAAGTGTCTTGGCGACATTTTGACGAAGTCTCATTCGTCATCTTCAGGCTTCAGCTTTGTGCTTCTGGGAGCAATTGCTCCCAGAAGCCTGAAGATGACGAATGAGACTTCGTCGAAACGTCGCCAAGACACTTCCAATTTTACGCAGGAGAAAACCCGAATAACCAAAGACCTACATACAAACACCCACGAAAACCTCAGAAAACAAATATATGTATATGTATATGTATATGTATATGTATATGTATATGTATATGTATATGTATATGTATATGTATATGTATATGTATATGTATATGTATATGTATATGTATATATATAATTCAGCCTTTCTTTGGGAAATGTTCAAGGGTAGCTACATAAGATACATCTGCACGAAATTTTCATGCCACATCTAAATTAGCCCTGCATCCCATGCCTTCATTTCTTTTTGATAGCTGAGCCAACTTACTTCAGACTCAACTGGGGGCCAGGAGGCACCTCAGAGGAAAGCCTGTTTGACAGTTTTGTTCCTCCGCTTCAATAGTCCAGGCAAGTAAGCAAGGATACAAGTAAGAAGAACCCCCAGAGACAGTCTGGGTCCCTAATATCCCTAATATGCATTACCCCTGTCCACCCATGTCTTTTTTTCATAGTGCAAAACAGAAGAAGGACCAGCTGATGTGCTATTTTCCATCTTTACTGTTTGCCTGTGTGTATAAATAGGAAAGCTGACATCTAGAGTAACCAAATACTGTTTTTAATACTAATGCTAATAGTAACATGCTACTAATTTAGTACCATGCTAATTGCCCACTATATTGTTTCCATTGCTTTGGGAAGCTCTGTGCCTTTTTGATATCTACATATATATTAATGTAGATTATTGACATTAAGTCCTTTTTATTTTTTGATCATATTTCATTCTCTCTGTTTTTGCTTTCCTTTTGCTGTGTATTGCCAGTTAACTGTTTTTGAAGGATGCTGAATTTTAAAAAATAAATGTCAAAGTATATTACGTACTAACCGAACTGAGCGGTGTCTGTGCTTACTCTGATCTTGGTATAGGGAGTCTGCTGGGTGCATAGTGCTGAAAATTATCCATACTTAATGTCTTTTCTTTCTATCCTTTCTGTGTTGAGTGGAATCATGAGGGTTTTTATGGCTACAAGACCTGAGGCAACACATTATGAGGTTGTGATTTGTTTACTTCCTACCCCCAGTGCTCTCATGTTGGGAAGCTGCAAAAAAATAAATAAATCTCAGATCCTCTTCCAAATGCTTTTGAAGGATGGGGAAGGGGAGCAGTGCAGTGTGGAAGTGCTCACAGTCTCTGGGGCTAAGGCACATAATGCAGTAACCTTCCTGAAGCCAGGCAGAGCGACGGTTCAAGATTCTTGAATGAATTCCTAAGAGAGTAGGCAAGATCCAAGTTTGGTCCTGTATGACTGGTTTCCAGTTCAACTAAATCACAACATCAGTTTCTCAGAGGCTGTCCCCATGAGACCCAGACTTTGTTCAAAGATAAGGTGACCAGACGTCCTCCTTTAGGGAAGACAGTCTTTCTTTTGTAAGTTCTGTCCTCTCTCGAAAAGTGTCCTCCTACACGTCCTCCTTTTCGATATTTGAAGATTAATCTGTAAATCTCCATATTCGATCGATGCCGATCTGATCCATTGTGTGTTATGTGATGTATTTGTATTTGACATGATGATTCGTCAAGGCTCGGTACAGTGGGCGAGACGTGATTATGAGACGCATGCGCTTTGCACGGGATAATTGTTTTGAGAGAGTGCGCTGTGCGCAAGTGGCTTTGTTTACTTCTTACTGAACACGACACAGCACACACACACACACATTAGACTCACTTCTTTCTCAGTGAATATTCAATCATACACAGGTGAGCACAATAATTCACATTTTATTAATTCATTATCTATTTAATAATTTCCAAATATGTATAATTTTATTTACAAGTTTATTTATTCAATTGAAAAGTACTCATTTAAATAATAATTAATAGGTATGTAAGCATAATTACAATATAAAATGTTATTGTTACAAATGTTTATTATGCATATATTATAGTGTACTCTGTATTATTGTTGCAATGAATAAAATGTTTCTTTTATTTACGATATTTTTTCCCTTCAATTTATTTGTTTCCTCCTTCTCATTGTAAAAAAGTTGGTCACCTTATCAAAGAGAGCATGCAAATAGGAAGGGGGTTGGTTGAACATACCTTGACAAACTAGGAACACACCCAGAGAGAAGAAATCATGGGAATCACAGGCTATGCAGCCCTTGAGAGCTGTCTCATTTCCTTGGCAGGTCATCAAGCAAGTCTCGTGCTTCTCCGATTCTTCAACATATGGTTGCAAGATCCCGAAGGGTAAGTGGCAACCAAGTTGTCTACAGGCAAGTTCTGCATTCTGCTGTGTAAAATTTCTGCTGTCAATCCTCTTCCATGTGGCTGCATGAAGCACCTCCAGCCACCCGGAACATCTGTAGCCTGTACCATTAAGCCTCAAATCCATTTCTGGATAGGAAAAAAAGAGGAATTATTGAGACCCTGGCAGATACATTGCAGTGTTGTCTCTCTTCCTCTCAGCGCTGCTGGGACCACCTGTGTATGAAGTGATTCGTTTGCTTTAGGCTCAGTGAGATTTGTGGACCAATTATGGTTTATTTATTAAACCATGGTTAAACATGGCTAGGCAATGTAAGTGGGATTTCAGAGTCCCTAATGTTGTGTGATTCAACGCGACTCCGTGTTTATTAAACTCAACACCTAATATTATGAAGACACACACAAAAAAAGGTACCTACTATATTTAAGAGGAACTGGGCTTCACAACCATCAGTAAAAACGAAAAAGCAAACATTATTTGTCTTGAAAAAGACATATCTACTAGCTTTTTTCCCCTTTCAGAAAAATGAAATCTGAACTGAGATTTGCCACAAGCTTACCAATCAACATATTTCCCATACTTTCATGACAATTAGATCCAAGCGAAGCTTATGCGTATTTACATAAGATAATTCCCACTGGGTTCAGATTTGCTTCTTAATCAGGGTTGGCATTTTGGTGCCTGAGGCAAAAAAATAAAATGGCGCCCCCTGCTCATTCCACACAGAGATGCTACGAAATTAGTAAATTTTATATTTCTATGCCTGGATAGCTTAAGGGGGCTTAAGAAAGACATAAGATAGGCCTTGTGACATAAAGAGCATTTTCCTCTAGAGAAGTAGATGCTGGAAGGTGCTAACAGATTTTCAATCAACCACCATGGTTTTTGTGAAAAGTAAGACAGATGACCTTGATGGAGATATGAAAAATCTGTCACCCAGGATCTTGCCTTACTCTCTACAGTTTCTCTCGTTCTGCTGCCTATGTGATATGCTTCCTTTAGTTTAGAGGAAAGAGTTAGAGGAACAGCTCAGCTCTGTCCTGACTCTAAAATTGAACCCAGTGATGAAGTGGATTGCTAACCTTCACTTTGTCCAGTGTTACAAGTGACCATTGGGGAAAAAAAAATAATATAAAATTAAAAAAAGTGGAACTGAAATAGGCTGAAGGCAAGAGTGCTAACCAGTATGCATGTTGCTTTGAAGGTGGCATCTATGCATCTAAGCATTTGCATTCAGCTTAATTCCATAAGTTCAGAGTACTTTACAATCCTAAAGCACAACAAAGAAACATACAAAATGCACCAAGAAAACTTTGCCTCTAAAATTATGACAAATATTTGTGCAAAATGGTTTTTCTGTTTATTATTACTTCCATACTTAATTCTAATCTTGTCATAAGCATCTTACTAAAATAGAATTAAAAAAGAAATTCCCAATAATGCCATGTCACTGGCTAAGTTTTTTTAAATAGTAATTTTATTAAATATTGCAATTACAAAAAAAACCACCCTAGTACAAATTAAAAATAAAGATTAAAAAGAAAAAAAATCAAAGGTAGAGAAAAGAAAGGAAAAGTAGAAAAATAGAAAGGAAAAATAAGACTATAATAAAGAAAAAGAAAAATATAAAGGGAAGTAAATTAGTCTTTAGCACAATGCACAAACAATTTTAGTAACTTATCACCTTCTCTTAAATACAACAAATGATCTCTTCTTTCATATCCCATTTCTTGTCTATAAAGTGATCCTTAAAGCTTCATCATTTCAGTCCTGATGTCAACAAAAGCAACAGGGTTGCAAGAGATAACAAACTATCTATTTTAACTACAAATCAACTTTGTATTCCTTCCCTTTACTTATAACAATTTTGATCTTTAGTCCCTTCAAATAATTTTCTAGTACAGTACTTGATTTCTTTTCACTTTTTCTCTGTCCCTTTTCACTCAAATTCTTCAAAGCTTTAACAAGTCTCCTTTGCAAATCTAATGTAGGAAAGTTATCCAGATCACTTTGTTATTTGCATATCCCTTTTAATTGTTCAAGCATCAGTCAGTTTGTTTTGTATGTCCAGTGTAACATGTTTTTCCATCTCATACTTGAAGCCTGTCATTTTTAAATCCATTTTCAAAGCATTCTCAATCATGTCAGGTATAACCTGTTCATCTTTCATAACATTTATTAGACACAGTCTATCCATAGAGGCAGATATTCTTAAAATTAACTTCTGGATTCATTGTTCAAAAATATCCTTCAGTATGTTCAATGTTAAAATATTTGGCTTCAAACTTAATTGTGAGTTGAGTTTGAGTGTTCTTCTCCTTTAATTATAATCTTTAGTTCTCTCTACTTCCCTCAAGTCTCCACCTTTTAACATCTTATATTATGGATAGTCCTTGCTTAATGGTCATTAGTTTAGCAACCATTCAAAGTTATGATAGCATTGAAAAAAGTGACTAAAATCAGTCCTTGCACTTATTTCGTAGAGTTCCCATTATCCCATTATCATTATTTAGATGTTTGGCAACTGTTGTGCATTTATAATGGTCACAACATCCTGCAGTCATGTGATCGTTATTTACAACCTCCCCAGGTAGCTTCTAACAAGCAAAGTTAATAGGAAAGCTAGCAGGGAAGGTCTCAAATCACATGATACAGTCACATGATATCTTGCTTAATGGCCATGGTGATTTGCTTAAGGACGTAAAAGGTCATAATATTGGGTGGGTCACTTAATGGCTGTACTACTTAATGATGAATTTTCCAGTCCTATTGTGGTTGCAAATTGACTACCTGTATTATGTTTCTGAAAAGGAATTAAAAGCAAATTTCCCATGGGAAGAAGTTTTTATAATTAACTCCAACACTTTATTTTAAAATTATCTGGTCCATTAGTAACTTTTTAAAATCAAAGTTTTAATCACCCTTTTAGTATTTATTCCATTTTTGAATGCCCTTAATCTTGTATTTAACATTTCTTTCATTAAGATTGGAAGAAAATTTACCTGGCACTGTAAAAACATGTTGATCCAAAGGTTCCTAATAGCTGCGAAGCAAATGCAAGCAATCTCAAAAAATGATTAAAAAAGGAATTATGCGGACTTAGTGTCCTTTCAAAGGGACCAACCGCAGTTTGAGCAAGATGGCTATTCTCCTGATTTCCCAGTGCTAAAAACCCACTAGAGACTATTGTCTTGCAGTTTCCTCATCTGGAGCAGCTGTCTGGAGCACTTATGGGATTTCTCAAGTCCTCTCTTGTCTAGAGAGGAATTATTGAAGAGTCAGTCCATTCACTGGCTCTTGAATGTGTCATTGACTCCACTTTTTGCCAGAATATCACTGGCTAAATTCCAAGTTCTACTGAATGTGGCCAAATCCATCCAGGGCTTACCCCACATCTTATAAGATGAATGTCACTTCTGGAAAGCTGTGATACAACCTTTCTAAGGCTCTTTCATAACATGATGATTGAAAGAGCCCATTCCCAAAGCTCATCACTCATTTCTTTGCTTCATAATAGCTCTATTAATGTGCTTTCTTCTAATCCTTGAATTGACAAGAAAATATATCAGCATGAATTGTACTGTCCTGGCAATTGAATTCTATTCTGTCTGAGTAAAGAGGCTGGCAAATGGTCCTGTCCTTAATTTTTAATGCAGTACAATTTAAGGGCAATAATTAGTTGGAACCGCTCAGCTTGGTTTATACTTCTGTCCACATCACCTCCCAGTGGAAAATGCATCCAGCAATCATTCTCCTTAATGTGAGGCAGGGGGTAGTTGGGTGAATGCAAGTAGAAGCCTGGACCAATTATTTACCCATCTTTCAAATTGCCTTTATGGCCATTCCTTGTCAATTTGTTTTGAATATGACTCGGGTACATTTTTGAAAGAGCATTAAAGGTGTCCTTTGTCCAAAACTGACCCAGCAGACAGATCACAGGCATGGCAGAGTAAGCAGAATGAAAAAGCAAAGAGCTCTCCTAGTATATATCAGGTGGGTCCTTCGACGTTCTGCTCTATTTACCTACAAGCGATAATAATCGCTCCAAACATCCAAGTAGTTCTTGTTCCCTGAGTTTGCAATATAGGGAGTCATGGAGGTGACCACCAGAAAACTACCGCAAACTATCTAGTCTTCTTGTAGAATCCGTTTCCTGTTCTGGACAACATTCTAGGACTGAGCTGAGACCCAGCCTCAAAAGGCTTGATACCAGATCACACTCATGGAGGAAAGGTTGGATGGAGCAGGAGATATGGGAGACATCTCCTCCAGCATCCCTCCTTCATCTTATTATCTCCTAAGAACCAATAAAAATGCTGTAAAAGAAATGCAGCTGCATGAAATTCTTCAGCACTGGCCCTGTTGTCTGTCTGTTGGCATGCAGAATTGCACTTATGGAATTCTATACAGTATTTATTTCCATTGACAGGAATGAGTACGTGTAACAAAGGTAATACTGCATGTTTTTATTTTATGGCTTACTGCAAGTAAGGGACCAAGTGTGTGCTAGTAGCAAATGGCCAATGATTGCATTGTGACCTCGCAGCCACAAACGCTCAGAATTATGCAAAATAATGTAGGAGTAGCACAAATCCCTACCCCATTAAATAAATACATTTTTGAAACATGGCCACGTAAAGTTCAATGCTGACAGAAGCTGTGGAAATTGCACATATCTATGACAGAGCTAACAAAAAAAGCTGGCAGGACCTTGCTCTCATATCTATTAAATTGGCCTTCTTTGCAGTACAGGACTAGTGCTGTCTAGCATTGTCTTTTGTCAGAGCCTCCTTCTAAAACACAGATCTAATGCTTTTCAAAAGAAAAGTATAATAAACCCTTGTTTATATAACAGACCACATACTGCCTGAATTGTGGTTTGTGAGGAAGCAGTGGGCAGGTATGTCTTTGGACACCAGGTTCTGTAGTCCAACACAAAATGACCATGGAGAGCAGTACTAGCAAGAGGAGAGGGAGGGGCATGCCTGCAGAAGCCTAAAGTGGCCAATAGGATACCTTCTAGCTGGCATCATAGATCATGTTTATCGTACAGAACATTGGGGGGAAAAATGGGAACACTACTTTAAAACTGGAGCAGCTATGTTCGACTTTAAACTGCCTCACCTAGAGTTCGGAATGCTTTAAGCTTCCTCACCTATAGTGTTTCTCAACCTTGGCAGCTTGAAGATGCGTGGACTTTAACTCCCAGAATTCCCCAAACAGATGAGACACACCAGGGGTAGTCAACCTTTTTATACCTACCGCCTACTTTTGTATCTCTGTTAGTAGTAAAATTTTCTAACCGCCCACCGGTTCCACAGTAATGGTGATTTATAAAGTGTATTGTCGTCTGCGCATGCCTCTCACGCATCATGGATTGGGTTGTGGGGGGCATCGGCTACCCGCTCTGCTTGTCTATTACAGCTAGGTGGTATGGGGGGAGATGTGCGAGCTATTCTGGGACGAGGCTCTTTTGTTTTTGGTCGCACTATAGTGCCATTTAGTTTCACTTCCATAACATGAACTAAACTTATGCGCGGGCGATACAAATAGTATATTTTCAGAAGTTTAAATTGTCACGGGGAATTTTATGAAAACTTAATGAAAATGTTTTTAAATAATGCTATGAATTTTTTTAAAACAGTCAATTAAATTTAAAAAAAGGAAAGTGCTTCAGTATTGGACAAAACCCTTACCGCCCACCATGAAAGCTGGAACGCTCACTAGTGGGCGGTAGGGACCAGGTTGACTACCACTGAGATACACTGAGATAAAGGAAACAATAGGAAGACATTTGCTTTAAAAAGAGTTCATGTAGCATCTTCATGCCATGGCTAGAGAGATGAGACGATGAGGCATGTAGATGAGATCCGAAAAGCCACATCTGCCAAGATTAGTTCTGTGCCTATAGGAGAGATTCACAGATTCACAAATTTTGCACTTTGCTAAAGCTAGCCTGAAATATTTTGCTGCCTGGACCAAAGATCAGAGATTCTTAGGGGGTTTAGGACACGTGGTATACTGCACTCTCCTTCAAAACTTTACTGCCTTGCAACATCCACTACCTGAGGTAAAGTTTGTGCTCTGTTTAATAATAAGACTGGTCCTTGCATACTGCTTTGAAAGATGTAACCTATTCTGATGAGTATGTTTTCAGGGAACGTGAAGATCTACATGTCTATGGAGATTCTCAGTCATCCAGGTCATGGTGTCTCAAAGGTGCTTTTTTCAGGGGACAACTTGACTTTCTTGTTTTTCTTTGAAGATGTTTCACTTCTCATCCAAGAAGCTTCATCTCTGACTGGGAATAGAAGGATTTATATTCCTTCCAGACAACTGGTCATTTGCATTATTTTAGAGAGTCTTTGAGGTCACTTGGAGGTTTATGTGTGTCTTCAGGGTCACCTGAGTAGTGCAAACGTGCGTGGAACCTTCGTGGCTGCAGGATGTTTTCTGTTCTGTGTCCCTTTACTGTTGAAAGCTGGTGCAGGCTGTTGGGGATGAGTCTGTGTTGTCTGCATCTCAAACTGGAGCGCAAATGGTTCCTGTAGTCTGCAAATTTTCTGAGGATCTACAGTGAAAAATCCTAGAGGTATATGCTGCAAAATCCTTTCGCTGATACACGGCAATGTGTGAAAGAAAGTAAATCTGCCCTTTGGAAGGGAGACGATAGCAATTAAGAGAGGAGAAACATCAACTCACTCCTGAGAAAGTAGAAAGGGTGTGAAGGGATCATTTGAAAACCTTTTCAAGATGCTCATTGTCTACCCTTCACCAATAAAAAGAATTCCTCTGCTGCTTCAGTTTCTTGACCTTACTTACCCTAAAAGTTTGACATAGCAAATGAATTGAGCAAGTGGGTTATTTGGAAGGATCCAGTTTCAGAACCTGTTTTAATTTTTAGGTGGGATCACTAGTATCATATTGGGTTCTCCTGTTGTTAGCAAATCAGTTATCACTGCCTAAATATGTATATGGATATTTATCTATGTAGGTCTTTGGTTATTCGGGTTTTCTCCCGCGTAAAATTGGAAGTGTCTTGGTGACGTTTCAACGAAGTCTCATTCATCATCTTCAGGCTTCAGCTGAAGCCTGAAGATGATGAATGAGACTTCGTCGAAACGTCGCCAAGACACTTCCAATTTTACACGGGAGAAAACCCGAATAACCAAAGACCTACATACAAACACCCGCGAAAACCTCAGAAAACAAATATTTATCTATTTATATATCAAATTTGGAATCTGCCCATCTTGCTCACAGAGTGACTCTGGACAGTGTACAGTTAAAAACCTAAAAACCATATAAATATTATGTCCTACTTGGAGGCAGTTAAAACCAGAACAGAATAAGTTAAAGAGTGAGGAGATGTCAGTGAAGGCACTAACCAATTCCCAAGGTTGTGTGCTCCTCTTGTGAGCCTCAAAGAAATAAGCAGTTCCAGATTTTCAGATATTTCTGAAAGGCCAGGAAAGTGGGGCTCACTTCACCTCTGGGGGCAGAGAATGTGCCCTTCCTGGACTCTACCAGTCAAATACTTTCATTGGCAGGTTCCATAAAATGCTAAACTCTTGACAAGTAACAACAAGAACACTTCATATGAAACCCCTATTTCTATTATTTCTGAAAATGTACAATAGAATAGAATAGAATAGAATAGAATAGATTTTTTTATTGGCCAAGTGTGATTGGACACACAAGGAATTTGTCTTGGTGCATATGCTCTCAGTGTACATAAAAGAAAAGATACGTTCATCAAGGTACAACATTTACAACACAATTGATGGTCAATATATCAATATAAATCATAAGGATTGCCAGCAACAAAGTTAAAGTCATACAGTCATAAGTGGAATGAGATTGGTGATGGAAATGATGAGAAGATTAATAGTAGTGCAGATTTAGTAAATAGTTTGACAGTGTTGAGGGAATTATTTGTTTAGCAGAGTGATGGCCTTCAGGAAAAAACTGTTCTTGTGTCTAGTTGTTCTGGTATGCAGTGCTCTATAGCGTTGTTTTGAGGATAGGAGTTGAAACAGTTTATGTCCTGGATGTGAGGAATCTATAAATATTTTCACGGCCCTCTTCTTGATTCGTGCAGTATACAGGTCCTCAATGGAAGGCAGGTTGGTAGCAATTATTTTTTCTGCAGTTGTAATTATCCTCTGAAGTCTGTGTCTTTCTTGTTGGGTTGCAGAACCGAACCAGACAGTTATAGAGGTTCAAATGACAGACTCAATAATTCCTCTGTAGAACTGAATCAGCAGCTCCTTGGGCAGTTTGAGCTTACTGAGTTGGCGCAGAAAGAACATTCTTTGTTGTCCTTTTTTGATGATGTTTTTGATGTTAGCTGTCCATTTTAGATCTTGCGATATGATAGAACCTAGAAATTTAAAGGTTTCTACTGTTGATACTGTGTTGTCTAGTATTGTGGGAGGTAGAAGTATGGAAGGGTTTCTCCTAAAGTCTACCACCATTTCTACGGTTTTGAGTGTGTTCAGTTCCAGATTGTTTTGGTTGCACCACAAGACTAGTCGTTTGACCTCTCGTCTATATGCGGATACGTCATTGTCTCGAATGAGACCAATCACTGTTGTGTCATCTGCAAACTTCAGTAGCTTAACAGATGGATCGTTGGAGACGCAGTCATTGGTATACAGAGAGAAGAGAAGTGGGGAGAGCACACAGCCTTGGGGGCCCCCTGTGCTAATTGTACAGGTATTTGATGTGATCTTGCTTAGCTTCACCTGCTGCTTCCTGTTTGTTAGGAAGCTTGTGATCCACTTACAAGTCTGTTCCGGTACCTGTAGCTGGTTTAGCTTAGTTAGAAGAGTGTCTGGAATGATGGTATTGAATGCTGAACTAAAGTCTACAAAGAGTCTACAAACAATGGTTTGTAATAGAGCAGAATGAGGTGAGGAGCAGGGGTGAAATGTAAAATTTGTTGCTATTGGCTCTGTAGGTGTGGCTTGGTGGTGGGGTAATGCGACTGGGTGGGCATGGCCAACTTTTTTTTTTTTACTTTTAAAAGCATTTTTTCTACAACCTCTTTGCTGAAAAAATGCTTGTAAAAATGCTCTTTTACAACCTCTTCAGCCGAAGAAGTTGTAAAAAATGCTTTTAAAAGGTTCTGGCAATCAGGCAACTCAGCTGGGATCATCAGAACCCTTTAAAAGCTTTTAAAAGGCTCCTCTGGCTATCCCAGCTGAGTTGCCTGATCATCAGGGGCTTTTTTTTTTTTACTTTTAAAAGCATTTTTTCGGCCAAAGAAAAAATGTTTTTAAAAGTAAAAAAACACCCTCTGATGATCGGGCGGCTCAGCTCGGTGGGTGGGGGGAGGGATTTTTGCTACCGGTTCTACGAACCACCTGCCACTATTGCTACTGGATCGGTCCGAACCGGGAGCATTTCACCCCTGGCGAGGAGCAGTGGTGGGATTCAGCCAGTTCGCACCACTTCGGGAGAACCGGTTGTTAACTTTCTGAGCAGTATGACAAACTGGTTGTTAGAAGAAATCATTAGGGCAGAGAACCGGTTGTTAAATTACTTGAATCCCACCACTGGCGAGGAGATATTTGTAAAACAAATGAGCATGTGGGCCGCTTAAGGAATATTTCCAGAAATGATTTTCTTAGCAAATTCTTAATGCCTGCTCTTTATAAATGTGGGGAAAAATAGTAAAGAAAAAAAAATTCTGATCAATACCAGTTTTATAATATACTTGATTTTAGCAAGAATAATTTTAAATATTGTATATAAAACCCTATTACACAAGAATAATAATACTTCAACTAAAAGTAATAAGAAATGTGCAAATAAAAGATCAAACTTGCAGTATTTTTGTAGATTCGTAGTTGTAAAATGTGGAGGAGGTTACTTGAAGATATAAATCATGCTATTTGTTTGTTTCACTTGCTCCAATTTCAAATGATTACCTTTTTTAGAAGCATAATTTGATTAAGGGGACTTTTCAGATCATTGAGACAATGGCATAAGAAAAATCACAATGAATGCTCTTATGAAGAATTCAAATTAAATTTCACTGAGATGGCTTTGATATGCATCTAGTCTTCTCTCTCTCTCTCTCTCTCTCTCTCTCTCTCTCACACACACACACACACACACACATCCCTATTGGATTTACAGGGCTGCTCAACCCAAACAAAGTGACTCTGGGCCATATATAACAACAACAAAAGAATAAACAAGAATAATAACAATACAATGTTAAAAGGGGCCTCTGGTGGCTCAGCAGACTAAATCTGTCTGTTATTAACACAGCTGCTTGCAATTACTGCAGGTTCAAGTCCCACCAGGCACAAGGTTGATTCACCCTTCCATCCTTTATAAGGTAGGTAAAATGAGAACCCAGATTGTTGGGGGCAATAAGTTGACTTTGTATATAATATACAAATGGATGAAGACTATTGCTTGACATAGTATAAGCCGTTCTGAGTCTTCGGAGAAGAGCGAGATATAAATGCAAATAAAATAAAAATAAAATAAAAATAAATAAGGCAGGTTGGTAGCAATTGTTTTTTCTGCAGTTCTAATTATTCTCTGAAGTCTGTGTCTGTTTTGTTGGGTTGCAGAACCCCAACCAGATAGTTATAGAGGTGCAGATGACAGACTTGATAATTCCTCTGTAGAACTGTATCAGCAGCTCCTTGGGCAGTTTGAGCTTTCTGAGTTGGCGCAGAAAAAACATTCTTTGTTGTCCTTTTTTGATGACGTTTTTGATGTTAGCTGCCCATTTTAGATCTTGTAATATGGTAGAACCTAGAAATCTGAAGGTCTCTACAGTTGATACTGTGTTATCTAGTATTGTAAGAGGTGGAAGTATGGAAGGGTTTCTCCTAAAGTCTCCCACCATTTCTACGGTTTTGAGTGTGTTCAGTTCCAGATTGTTCTGGTCGCACCACAAGGCTGGTTGTTCAACCTCTCGTCTGCATGTGGATTCATTATTGTCTCAAATGAGGCCGATCCATCTGTTAAACTACTGAAGTTCACAGATGACACAACAGTGGTGTCATCTTGAACTTCAGTAGTTTAACAGATGGATCATTAGAGATGCAGTCATTGGTATACAGAGAGAAGAGGAGTGGGGAGAGCACACAGCCTTGGGGGGGGGGCCCTGTGCTAATTGTACAGGTATCTGATGTGATTCTGCTTAGCTTCACCTGCTGCTTCCTGTTTGTTAGGAAACTTATGATCCACTTACAAGTCTGTTCAGGTACCTGTAGCTGGTTTAGCTTAGTTAGAAGAGTGTCTGGAATGATGGTATTGAATGCTGAACTAAAGTCTACACAGAGGACCCTTGCGTAGGTCTTTGGAGATTCAAGATGTTGAAATATATGAATTTCAAAAACACATACCCATTTGAACAAGTGGGTCCAAACATCCCAAATGTTTTATGAATAAAACAGAAGTGCTAATGTAACAAACCTGGTTGCAAAGGCATATATCACATGGGGAAATCCTTTAAGCAGTCAGGATTGGCTGTCTCTCAATAAGCATCCATGTGTTGGCATAACTTGGTAGTTCCATGTTTCTGAAACTATAAAACCCTGGTGATCCCCAAACTTGACTCAATCAGACCGTTGCACAGTCAGATGTCCAGTTGTATTCTGGTTGGTTTTCCCCCGTCTGATGCTTATGAATGAGTTGAACTTCAACTGCCTTAATCCTCAGCCAGAATTCTGGCACCATATATACTCTCTCTTCATGAGATCATTGGCCTGCTAGTGCTCCACTAGACTGGACATCTACTAGCAGTGCAATTCTTCTATGATAATCATTAGCAGCAGCAAAGGAGCCTCACAGCCAGCTTACATTGGTGTAACTACAACATGCAATGCGTGTTTTTGAATATTCTTCCTTGAGAGACTTGCTTGCATCCAGCTTGTTCTTTCAAGCATAATGCAAAGTTTTTAATTCTCTTGGGCTATTTAAACCCTGAGTATAATCGGTGTTTTCATCTGTCCTTTTAAACTTTATATGATTCTATGATTTTAATTTTATAAACTGCTTAAGGTTTTCTTTTTCAGAAAATAAGGAGGCATTTAAATATGTTTTTAAAAAGTATGTTAAAAATACGTAGAGGAAGATAAATGAAGTGTATACAGAAAGGAATTAGTATTGGATGGAATTCTGGGCATATAAAGTTTGAATCCAACACACTGAATGATACAATTAGTTCCCATTTTAATGTTGAGGGCAAATTAACAAAAAATGAAAGCATTATTTTTAGAAGAATACTAAGAACTTTTAATTCCTGGCTGATGTGAGCCTGGAAATCTACTGCCTGCACCAATTTTCAGAATGATCAAGTTACCAAAAAGAGAAAGTTAATTAAACCTGGGTCACTTTTCATGGAATAGCTTTAGCTTTAGCATCAGCTTTCTTGTGAGTGGCACATTTTTTAAAAAAAATCTTAATTGCACCTAGAGACTCCTGCTATTTATATTAAAATGAACATGCCATGAAAGATGGATTTTGATCCTTTTGCTAATGCTATTTCTCCAGATTCAATTCCTCTCCCAAATAGTTTTAGATTTGAGATGGGAAAATTCTACTTATGAGAAAATGGGAAAATTTCTCATGGAGGTTGAAAGATTAAGTTCTGACCCGACCTGGGGAATCTCATAATTTGATCTCCTTAAATACATGGTCCTTTAGTGGTGGAACTAAGTACATTCAAATCTTGGACTTATTGATCTTGGGGTGGAGTGGGGGCTCAGTTGTGCATCTGTATGATTTCTCCCTTTCTCCACCATTTTATGCTCTATTGTACAGCTGCTTCTGGTACTGGATGTTTACCAACTCTGCACCTGTGTGGTTCCGCATTTATTAAAATAAACCTATAACTCCAGGTTAAAATTTTGGTTTCTGAATTCTGACTCTAAACGTATTTCCTGAGAAAAAGCCTCACTCAGTTATTGCTGGTGTTTAAAACAGATGCTATAATTGTAAAGTGAAAAGAAGAAAATGTACACACTCACCTGGTCACTTGTTCTATCTATCAATTATATCTACATTAAATTACAAGGGAAATTGCTGCAATGAACAATGTCAGTCAGGCATGCACACAACTGGCCCAGAATATAGCTAGGTCTGTCTGCAGGGGCATTTACAATGGGCCCCCCCAAAAGATTTTACCTGGCAATCATGACTACATAATCAAAACTTAGTCCTTTCCCGCCCCCCCCTTCTATGGCATATCGCTCATATGAAATGGAGCGAGGCTTCAGTTGCGCCATTGCCGCTGCCATTTTAACTCCTCTGTGATCACTGCTACCTATTTGCTCCTCTCCCCATCATCTGTCTGCATCTGCTTTATCATTACTGTCCCTTCTGTTGAGGCCCCTGCAGACAGGCCCAGCTCTATGGTCTGGGCTAGTATGTGCATGGTTGGCTGACATTACCCATTATAGCATTTTTCTTTTTAATTTAATTTGTTCAATATGCTGTTGTTTATAAGTATGGGGACCCTATGCAAGACTGCCTTTCATCCACAGCTGGCATGGCTAAGGCCATAGCATTCAGAGTGCTTGTATTTTGCGGTCTCAAGAGCCTCATTCAGTTAAAAGCGATTGAAGAAATCCCTTGCTTTTTTTCAAGCAGGAGAAGTTAGAGCTTGGAAGAGCTTTGTTTTTTTAAAGAAAAGATAAACAAATCTGCTCCCAAAATATGAGAGAGAGAGAGGTGTGGGTGGGAATCTCACTTCCACCAATGTGTGCTGAATACTTGCGTGATTATTTCTTCATGCTGTACAACAAAGGTAGTTTTTTTTTCCCAGAAGGTGCCTAGACTTTCTTTTTGGGTTTTTTTCCTGAAGAACTGAAGAAGCTTCTTGGATGAGAAGTGAAATGTTTTCAAAGAAAAGAACAAGAAAGTCCAGTTGCCTTTTGGAAAAACACCTTGGAGACAACCATGGCCAGGATGATTGAGAAGCTCTATATACGCATACATGCTGCATCTCCTCTACAAGCAACACACAAACTTTCTTTCTTTCCTTCCGATTGTAGACGACCACTTCAAATTTTATGGAAAAAGAAAGCGGCAGGTAAGGAGAGGTATTGAAAGTGCCGACAAGCACAGAAAATGCTGTGACAGCATTTGCTGAGGGCTTTTACATTCAAAACCGTATAATAGATAATTCTATCCAAAGTTATATTTTCTATAGAATTCAGAGTCTTTGGCTGAAGTGAGTCTCCTACCACTGCCAACTGTATATTTTCTCATAATCTTAAATTTAAATAAATTTAAATTTAAATAAAGAACTGCAGAAAAAATAATTGCTTCCAACCTGCCTTCCATTGAGGACCTGTATACTGCACGAATCAAGAAGAGGGCCGTGAAAATATTTACAGACCCCTCGCATCCTGGACATAAACTGTTTCAACTACTACCCTCAAAACGACGCTATAGAGCACTGCAACTAGACACAAGAACAGTTTTTTCCCGAAGGCCATCACTCTGCTAAACAAATAATTCCATCAACACTGTCAAACTATTTACTGAATCTGCACTACTATTAATCTTCTCATAGTTCCCATCACCAATCTCTTTCCATTTATGACTGTATGAGTATAACTTGTTGCTGGCAATCCTTATGATTTATATTGATATATTGACCATCAATTGTGTTGTAAATGTTGTACCTTGATGAACGTATCTTTTCTTTTATGTACACTGAGAGCATATGCACCAAGACAAATTCCTTGTGTGTCCAATCACACTTGGCCAATAAAAATTCTATTCTGTTCTATTCTATTCTATTCTATTTGATCTTTGAAAAAATCTGGGCTGATTTAAGCCCACACAATGCATGTTCATGCATCCAAAAAAAAAAACATTTGAATATCCATTTACTTGTTATAGATGTATCAGGTTTTGATTGCCTCAAGTATTATGTAAAACATAGATGAGGCATTTTAAAAAGAAATACAAATAGTGATGCTGCACAAGCATCACCAAAATTAAGCATAACAAAGAAACAAATCACTTTCCATTTTCAGAACTTTCTTCATGTGCTATAATTTCTATGGTATTATATTATAATATTATAATTTCTATGGTATATTATAAAAGTATTCAGAGACATCATATGGGTGGGAATAAGACAAATTTTTACAAATTAGGTATGCATTTCCCAATTATATATATAATATACATACATATATACATACATACATACATACATACATACATAAGTTTTTGCAATAAAGATCATCATCAGCCAGTGTAAATTTTAGAAAGATTGAATCACACTATCTGAATTTCTATTTATATGCAACTCTGTTCTCAGTGAATAATATATTGTGTGATAAATATATACATTTTAGTTATAAACATAAAAATTCTCTAAGAAAATAAATATGTCATATATTTTAGAACCCGTTGACTCCTTAGTGAAATGTGGTAAACTTTCTGCATTTACAAAACAACAACTAGCAGCTGCAGTGGAAATGATTTTTTATATATATAACAAAGAGGATTTTTTTGAAAACATTGAAAGATAGGGAGCTCAAAAAGTATGGTAATTTCTTTAAATTTTATTATTTTAAATAATAAGTGAAGCGTAATGTTCAGCACCCAAATGCTTCACAATTTTAGTATAATCATCCATTTTAAATACAATCACAAGAAGTTTTATATCTGGTAAAGAGAAAAGAAATATCTTGTGTCATGACAAAGCAAAGATGCAAAAATCAACATAGGGTATCCCCAAACACATTAGTTTATTTGTAGAGAATTATAGAATACCAGAAGAACAGTACATTATGGGAACATTCTTATCTTTGTGCTGAAGTAGGATGAACTAGGCAGTGATATGAATTGAAAACAAAACTGAATTTAAACATGGATTTTTGGTATCCATCTGTAATATCTGACAGTAGTAACTGCTTTTAATGATTGTTTTTATATATTTATTGTTTTATTTAATTGTTAAATGTTGCCTAGAGTCACCGTGTGAAATGGGCAGTCCTATAAATTTGATGTATGTATGTATGTATGCATGTATGTATGTATGTATGTATGTTACAATCTCTAATATGAGCTACTGTCCTGATTTGGTCCTCTTGTGTCCAATAGGAATTAGAAAATAAATTTGTTTTACGTTAAAAATACATCACTATGAGAAATAGTAGTTTTCTCATTCAATTCATGTCTTGGCTTTGGATAAAATTAGTTTATAAAATAATATTTTCGAAGTATAGTTGTATTCCATATACAAAACTGTTGTGGAACTTTGCCTGCATTAACATGAAAGGAAAGGGGGAAAGGGGAAGGATAGGATAGCATAGCACAGCACAGCACAGCACAGCACAGCACAGCACAGCACAGCACAGCACAGCACAGCATAGTATTGCACAGCATAAAAGGAAAGGAAAGGAAAGGAAAGGAAAGGAAAGGAAAGGAAAGGAAAAACATTAAATGTAACCCATGGCAAGTATATCCATATAAATTCACTTTTTTCAGGACATGTAGTGGAGTCAGTTTGCTTAGATTAGAACTGAAAAAACCCATCCTACTCTGCCTTCCCCCTCCCACTGCAATTAATTCAAGAAGTGACTTGATTTCCTTATTCTGATTTTCCACTTGTAACTAAGATCACCCTTCCATCTTCAGTACGCAGGTATTTTTTAAAAAAAAATTACAATAATTATATTCTTTGGGTAGCTTGAGTGACTGGTGCAGCCTTGTGCTGAAATACAGATTTTCTGCTAGTTCTGCCAATTTTCAGTAGACACAATTCATGATCTTTAGTTAATTAAAATATAATGAGGGTGTGAACAGATAAGGAGTTCTTGATTAATGACCGGGTAGGGTGGATATATTAACAGGAAGACAGGTTTATATAGTACAAAATGAATCAACACTTGGTACAAATAAGAAGCAAGAATTCAGCAACAAATTTCTTCCCAGACTATATACATATTTAATTACCGCTCAATTTAATGGCTGCAGTTATAGGGTGGGTAGGTCTGCAGTGCTCATATAGATTACATCCTGTATTAATTGCATTTTCACATCAATTTTCCTTCTTTGGCTAGGTTGACTAGGATGGCTTGTGCTTTTATATTGGAACCTAGATTTCGTTCACCTAGAAAGAGGAACGATTTCAGCATATTTTTTAAATCTTCTCAAAGGTTCAAAGTTTTTAGAAATATAATATAGCTAATGCTTGATTAGCTATTAGCTATTAAACAAATACAGTTTCTCCCATTGACTTTGCTTGGCTGGGAAGGTCACAAATAGCGATCACATGATTCCAGGATGCTACTCATACATAGTTAAATAAAATACTGGTTGCCAAACGTCCCAAATTTAGATCACATGGCTGTGGGGATATTGTGATGGTCCTGTGAGGATCTGTCATAAGCAATCTTTTCCAGTGCTGTTGTAATGTCAAACAATCACTAAATAAATGGTTGCAAGTTGAGGTCCACCTATACGTGCTCAAGCTGAGACTCTGACATTACAGAGCCTATTACTGACCCCACAAATCCACAGCAATCTCAGAGGCATTACATTCATTCACAGTGCCCTGAAGGGGGCTCTCTATAAATATATGCGCCTTGTGTTTACCCCAAAATTTATTGCTCTAGCCGGCTATTGAAAGTTATCAGCATTGTATAAAATATTAGCAATGAAAAACATAGTTTAAAACTGGTAGCAAAATAACGAAGGTCATTAGCAACTTAGTCCACAAAGTTTGTGAAAAATATAGATAGCAGCAGCAACTTCCCAGCAATTTAAAACACTTTATATGCATGAAAAAAATTAATCATAATCTTCTTAAAAATGGAATATTTTAAATAAAGCACTAGGGGATTTAATAGGTACTTTGTCACAGAAAAGAACATCAAAGATAGGAACCCTGCAGTGAAAACTCCACATCCAGCTGCCCCTAACCCCACTACAGTTGGGGGGGAAAATTGATGACGGAGCAGAGCATATGAGACAAAGGGCCTTGCACAGAAGTGATATTGGAATTCCTGGGTTTCACACAGCCAACCCAAATTTTTTGCCAGACGAAGCAAGAAGATATGGGAACACTTCATGCAACCCTCCCAGGAATGGGACAGGTCTGAAAACTTTCCAGATGGAAGAAAACTGCAGGAACTCAGTTTTTTTTTTAATCTTTCCCCTAAGTATTGAAAGTCCTTCACATACCCCTCGTTCAAAAAAATTGGCCCCAATAGGAGTGTCTGTCTTGTCTTTGTCTAGTTAAATTGAAAGGGCTGGAGCTTAAGTTTAGCAACTGGGACCTTATAGAAGCCTCTACGTGATTTAAACTCCCTGCTGAGATTTGAACTTGTGCAGATAGCATAGTCTTGTAAAATTACTCACCCCACATCTCCACCAACATTAGTGGGATAAAGCCTAGAAGGTGCGTGAATCTCATTAGTCTGTTCCACCACATCCGATGCATACAAGCACCCCTTTTTCTGTCCTTGCCGTGGCTTTTCTGCTACCTGCTATGGGTGAAGGGAGGGGGTAGGGAGGTAGACTGTGTGCTTTTCCTCTCCCTCTCCCTCCTGATGTGGTTTTTTTGCGTCATTTCTCAACAATGGCTTGGAGTGTGCTGCACTAGGTGCCCTTTTAAAGACTTAATGGTTTAGAATTGGGCCCCAGCTTCCTTCACAAAGGGATTCACACTATCAGACCACAAAAACATCCACCCTTATTCTTGCTTGCTTAGCAGGCACAAAAGCACCCCATGGATATCTCTGAGACAGAATAGCCAGATTAGAAAAAAAAAGAGAGAGAGAGAGAGAGAAATTGCAGCTAGCATAACGGAAACCAAAAGTTGAATAGATGGAATCATGCTCAGCATTGCCTAATTTGGGAGAGTCCAGACACTAGATCTAGATACAATTGAACGTGTCCAGAAATATTTTACAAGAAGAGTTCTCCATTCCTCTGAAAACAATAGAATACCTTATCCCACCAGACTTGAAATCCTAGGCTTAGAAAACTTGGAACTCAGTCGCGTTCGACAAGACCTAAGCTTAACTCACAGAATCATCTATTGTAATGTCCTTCCGGTTAAAGACTACTTCAGCTTTAATTGCAATAATACTAGAGCAACTAATAGATTTAAACTTAATGTCAACCGCTTTAATCTAGATTGCAGAAAATATGACTTCTGTAACAGAATCATCAGTGCTTGGAACACTTTACCTGACTCTGTGGTCTCTTCCCATAATCCTAAAAGCTTTATCTAAAAACTTTCTACTATTGACCTCACCCCATTCCTAAGAGGACCATAAGGGGCGTGCATAAGCGCACAAACATGCCTACCGTTCCTGTCCTATTGTTTTTCTTTTCTTCTTTCTATATATATGCTTATACCTCCTTATATTTACCCATATATGTTTATATACTATATAATCTTTTGTATGATTCCTACATATATTGTTGTGACAAAATAAATAAATAAATAAATAAATCTGTTTGAGGAAAATGATGAGGAAGACTAAGAGTTAAAAATGAAGGTAACCAGAAAAGCAATCAGGCACTTCATCAGTTTCTCAAGAACAGCATTCACTACCCAAACGGTAGGCTTGTGTTGGAACTGTTTCACTTGTGACTAATGAACAGTTAACCACAGACAGGCTGCTCAATATTTCTGGTTGCCATGGGAACTATAAAAGTCAGATTTCAGCGCTCATATAGTGTATATATTACTAGGAGAAGGACAGAGCTCATTGAGTTAAGGATAATAAGGGCTCGCGTGGGGACCCTGAGCAAAGCCTATTGCAAACAATCTCTGTACGCTTGGGGCATCTGTGCGTGAGATTCAAAAGCATTAAAAAAAACCCATAATTCTGTCCACCATTTTGTGTTGATCCTGTCCTGACAATTTTTCACTAATTTTATACTCCGTCCAATCCTTCATGATCAAGCCTGATCTGCAGGTAGTATGCAGATAATAATGGGGTGGCCCCACAGATTACCACTGTTTTGCTCCTGCAGCAAGAACCAAGAGAACTGACCAATAGGAACTCTTTGAGAATGATAAATCCAGTACCCCGTCCGTTAAATACACAGAGCAGAGAGATACAAATTTGCGTTATATCATGGCCTCAGGATTACAGGTTTTTTTTGGTAACATCCACACATTTACATTTTTTTTCTTTTTGTAAATATCAATATCTGGCAAATAATTTTGATTTTTGTAGATCCTTGAAATGGTCATGAGAGCTCCTCAGGAAACCTTGGACCATACTTTAAGAAACACTGACCTAAAGTTTCCAGCTATCTGAACAGACAAAGGAGGATACAGATAAGGAGGCCAAATTTGTGGTGTGAAGGGAAGGAAAATTCCCCGTTTAACTTTCTTCATATCTACAATAAAAATTACACCAAAAGCCTACAAAAATCTGCTTGGGCTACCTGGATATGAAATTATTTTTTTCCAGCCTCAGAAAAGACTGGTTATTCCACTTCAATGTTTTCCAACAGATCTTTATTTTCAAGAACATAGCTTAGCAATATTATGGCATCATAATATTGATATGCTTTTCAAATTCACCATCAAATAATATGATGAGTCATGTGATCTATGGCAGAGTCTCAACCTTGGCAACTTTAAGCCTGGCGGACTTCAAATCCCAAAATTCTGGGAGTTGAAGTCCCCCAGGCTTAAAGTTGCCAAGGTTGGAGGCCTCTGGTCTATGGAGAACAGAAGTAGATTTCAAGGTGGAAACTGCTGGAATCAGGAAATAAATTAAATGACATAAATTTAGGCTATGGGGTCTTTTGATGAATGAGAGGGGAAAAAAAGCAGACAATTTACAAGGTGACACAATCAGAAAGTTTCAATGACTACAATTGTAAAAACAATTCAAAATGAAAACAAACAAGACATTCAAAAAATAGGCAATGCCTGCCAGCCGGCTGATATGAGGACAAAAAGGGGGACATGTCCCTCTGCTGGGCTTTGGTAACCCTAAATCTACCTGCCTTCTGAAAGCCTATTAAAACCAACCCAGCTGAAAAATTGGTGGGGTGGAAGCTAGGATAAAGTTATTGCAGAGGGAACAACTTTCATCCTGCTTTATCTCAGATGTCCTTTCTACACCATCAACATATTTTTGAACACACTTTTTCAGTCTTTTGAAAGACCAATGATTAAAGTAGCTCAGATGAATAAAGTATTTCTCCACTGGCAAACAATTAGCTAGGCATCTTGAAAGATGGCTGAAGTTTCTAGTCCAAGATCTCTGTGTATTTTTGCCCATGGCTTCCTTGTTACACATTAAAGACAGCAATTAGTGATTTCTGACCTACCAGCTATTCACAATACATAGTAGAAAAATCAAAGCTGGGTGAATCGGTGTACCTAAATTGTGAGAGGGTAAAACTCTAAAGACAGGACCACTTATAAGTGAGCCTTGAGACTCCTTACTAATGAAGAATACAGCTCAGATGCTGGGGCAGCACAAAATACGCCCGGGCAAGAACTGGAAGAATCCACATTATCATCAGTGGTGGGATTCAGCCAGTTCGCACCACTTCAGGAGAACCGGTTGTTAACTTTCTGAGCAGTTTGGTGAACTGGTTGTTGGAAGAAATCATTAGGGCAGAGAACCGGTTGTTAAATTATTTGAATCCCACCACTGATTATCATGCCTTAACTGATCAGCTAAGAAGGATAGCTTAGATTCAGTAATATTGCTATTGCTAATGCTCTCTTTCTGTGGTTATAAGCACAGGATACATCTAGTTGGCCAGTGCAGTAGAGGTAATTATTTTATTTATTTTATTTATCATATTTATACTTAATTCCTTAGCATGACCCAGTAGATTTCCTTAATTTTACAACACCAATCACTTTTTGACAACTCCATGTTTCCTTTTTTCCCCTCCCAAAGTGAAGTACCATGAAGATTTATTTTTCTGGCTGAGACCCACCTTGTAAATACCCCTCTTTGCTGTACACTTAATGGAAATACTCTGGTATAATGTACCAAAGTTCCCATGACAGACAATAACGAGGCTGCAGCCAGGTTAATGGTGCACATTCCTCCTGAGAGTGGTAATGTTCTAAAGCCATTAAAGCTCATCCTCAATTATATTAAGTCAGGATTAGAATTAGCGTTAGGGTTAGATAAATTAGTCAGCCAGGGATACTAGTGCCAGTTGACCATGCCAAATGGGAGACGCCAATCGTCACCCTATAAAACCAGACGGGTCCATAAGAATTTGCGCTGATTACAAGGCTACCTTGAACAAAGCATTGCAAAAGAGCGCCTACCCAGTTCCAGTAGTGCAACACTTATTGCACTCACTAGGCACGGACAAGTTTTCGCCAAATTAGACTTGGCACAAGCGTACCAACAGCTACCCGTAGATGCTAGCACAGCTGAAGCCCAGACCATTGTAACGCACCGGGTGCCTTTAAGTGCACCCGGTTACAGTTCGGGTGAGTGTGGCCCAGGCTATTCAAAATTTGATGGAACAGGGTTACCGGAGTCGTGCCCTATTCGATGATGTGTTGGTATCAGGGAAGATTTAAGAGAACTGGGAAGCGATTAAGGAAAGTTTTGGCCATTTTAGGTCGGCAGGATTAAAAGTCAAAGCAAGTGTCAGATAGGGTCGAATCTGTTGAATTTTGGGCTATAGAATAGACAAAAAGGATTCACCCACTGAGAGCAAAGTCAAGGCGATAAAGAGAGCCCCAGCACCCAAAAACAAGACAGAACTCCAGGCTTTCCTGGGTCTGGTAAACTTTTACGCCGTGTTTTTAAAAGACAAGGCAACCGTTGCTGAACCGCTGCATAAATTGCTTGGAAAAAACACTGGTTGGTCGTGGGGGAAGTCAGAGAATAGGGCATTTGAGGCAGTAAAAGTTTGCTATCAAGCGATAGCCTGTTAATACAATACAACAACAGACTGCCGTTAGTATTGGTTTGTGATCGTCCCCTATGGAGTAGGAGCTGTACTTAGCCACAGACTCCCAAACGGCACTGAAGCCCTATAGCGTTCTATTCACGAGCGATGTCCCGGCTGAGAGGAATTACAGCCAGCTAGATAGGAGGCTCTCGCAATAGTGTCAGGGTGAAAAATTTCACGAATCGTTTTGGGAGAGACTTTGAAATTATCACTGACCACAGACCGCTATTGGGTTACTGGCTGGCGACCGCCCAACGCCAGTGGCACTATCACCTAGACTGACCAGATGGACTATTTTTTGGCCGCCTACTCTACAAACTGCAGCATCGACCTGGAAAGAGCTGGGGCATGCGGACGATTGAGCAGATGCCCATTGCCGGGAAATCGAGGACCCTACCCGGCACCCCGTTCTACTAATTGACTCTTGGGACTCTGGGCCAGTCACATCGCAGGAAGTGGCTCGGGCCTCCTACCGGACGTTGTCTTAAGAACTGTAATCGGTTGGGTTCAAAGGGATGGCCGCTCATGCGCCGCGACCGTTTCAAGGAATTTGTAAAGAAAAGAATTGTCTGTGCAAGGGGTGCCTGCTCTGGGGGATAGGGTGGTAGTTCCAGAGAAGCTGAGAAAAAGTCCTGGAACTACTGCATGAGGGTCACCCAGGAATTGTAAGGATGAAGGGCTAGCCAGGAGCTATGTCTGGTGGCCCCTAATGGACAGGGAAATCAGTGACAGGGTTGGCGATGCCAGGTATGTCAGGAATCCAGACCACTACCACCTACGGCCCCAGTGTTGGAGTGGGAGAAACCCCAAGGCCCTTGGTCCCGCATACACATTGATTTTGCGGCCCTTCCACGGCCAAACATTTCTAATTGTGGTGGATGCATTCTCCAAATGGCTGGAGATCATCTAATGAAATCCACAACCGCTGGAGCTGTCATTTCAGCACTAAAACACCTTTTCGCCACGCACGGGCTACCGGACACCCTCGTGTCCGATAACGCCCACAGTTCACGCAGCATTATTTGAAGGGTACCTGGCTGAAGAGGGCATCCGACATGCCCTCTCAGCGCCGTTCCACCCTCGTCGAGCGGCCTTGCTGAACGCTTTGTTCGAGTGCGAAGAAGCGCTATCACGAAGCAGCCCCGCGATTGGCAGGCACAAATCGACGCATTCCTAACCGTCCAACACAGGACCCCTGTGTGGCCACCGCCGCAGCCCAGCCGAGCTATTAATGGGCGGAAGCTACGGTGCCCGCTAGACCGGCTACACCGAACTACGTGCAGGACGGGTTCAAAACAAAACCAGATAGAATCCGAGAATTAAACATAGGAGACTCAGTGTGGGCACATAATTACAGCGACGGCCCAAACTGGAAGAGGGGATAGTCATAGACAAACGGGCCCCAAATCTTATCTAGTGGAAATAGACGATGGCAGAGTTTGGGCGCCACATAGATCAGCTAAGAAACAGATTGAGCGATAAGGCAGAATTAGGCGAGACCAGCCCTGACTATGATTTAATTAACCCCACAGCTGACTGGAGCCGAGAACAAACAGAAAGCATAGAACCAAACAGAGACTTATCTGAGTCAGGCGAGGTCCAGCGACACCCTCAGGTCCCTCTAGAGGACAGCAGGTCCGAGCCGGCGAATAATCCAGGGCGGATGGCGGGAGGAGGAGCTCAGAGGAACGAAAAGTCCCTCCGGCAAGCTCGACTCAACTCCAGAAAGTGAACTGCGCAGGTCCGGGAGAGTCAGGAGACGCCCCACGTACCTGCAGGACTACGTAGAGAAGTAATATGCAAATATTGGCAAAGTGCCTTCTGGGAGGGAAGGAGTGTAATGTATTACTGTAAGTTTTGGCGGGAGTTTTAGGCGGGAAATATCTCGTTCCTGATTGGTTGCAGCCTCAGGCTGAAGTGTATATAAGGAGAGGTTTTTCTCCAGAGTTTTGCTGGGTCACACTATATTAAAGAGCTGTTGTCACTAACCTGGTCTCCTGCCTCAAGATACCCGAACTTAACACTTGGAACACTTTACCTGACTCTGTGGTCTCTTCCCATAATCCTAAAAGCTTTATCTAAAAACTTTCTACTATTGACCTCACCCCATTCCTAAGAGGACCATAAGGGGCGTGCATAAGCGCACAAACATGCCTACCGTTCCTGTCCTATTGTTTTTCTTTTCTTCTTTCTATATATATGCTTATACCTCCTTATATTTACCCATATATGTTTATATACTATATAATCTTTTGTATGATTCCTACATATATTGTTGTGACAAAATAAATAAATAAATAAATAAATCTGTTTGAGGAAAATGATGAGGAAGACTAAGAGTTAAAAATGAAGGTAACCAGAAAAGCAATCAGGCACTTCATCAGTTTCTCAAGAACAGCATTCACTACCCAAACGGTAGGCTTGTGTTGGAACTGTTTCACTTGTGACTAATGAACAGTTAACCACAGACAGGCTGCTCAATATTTCTGGTTGCCATGGGAACTATAAAAGTCAGATTTCAGCGCTCATATAGTGTATATATTACTAGGAGAAGGACAGAGCTCATTGAGTTAAGGATAATAAGGGCTCGCGTGGGGACCCTGAGCAAAGCCTATTGCAAACAATCTCTGTACGCTTGGGGCATCTGTGCGTGAGATTCAAAAGCATTAAAAAAAACCCATAATTCTGTCCACCATTTTGTGTTGATCCTGTCCTGACAATTTTTCACTAATTTTATACTCCGTCCAATCCTTCATGATCAAGCCTGATCTGCAGGTAGTATGCAGATAATAATGGGGTGGCCCCACAGATTACCACTGTTTTGCTCCTGCAGCAAGAACCAAGAGAACTGACCAATAGGAACTCTTTGAGAATGATAAATCCAGTACCCCGTCCGTTAAATACACAGAGCAGAGAGATACAAATTTGCGTTATATCATGGCCTCAGGATTACAGGTTTTTTTTGGTAACATCCACACATTTACATTTTTTTTCTTTTTGTAAATATCAATATCTGGCAAATAATTTTGATTTTTGTAGATCCTTGAAATGGTCATGAGAGCTCCTCAGGAAACCTTGGACCATACTTTAAGAAACACTGACCTAAAGTTTCCAGCTATCTGAACAGACAAAGGAGGATACAGATAAGGAGGCCAAATTTGTGGTGTGAAGGGAAGGAAAATTCCCCGTTTAACTTTCTTCATATCTACAATAAAAATTACACCAAAAGCCTACAAAAATCTGCTTGGGCTACCTGGATATGAAATTATTTTTTTCCAGCCTCAGAAAAAGACTGGTTATTCCACTTCAATGTTTTTCCAACAGATCTTTATTTTCAAGAACATAGCTTAGCAATATTATGGCATCATAATATTGATATGCTTTTCAAATTTCACCATCAAATAATATGATGAGTCATGTGATCTATGGCAGAAGTCTCCAACCTTGGCAACTTTAAGCCTGGCGGACTTCAAATCCCAAAATTCTGGGAGTTGAAGTCCGCCAGGCTTAAAGTTGCCAAGGTTGGAGACCTCTGATCTATGGAGAACAGTAGTAGATTTCAAGGTGGAAACTGCTGGAATCAGAAAATAAATTAAATGACATAAATTTAGGCTATGGGGTCTTTTGATGAATGAGAGGGGAAAAAAAGCAGACAATTTACAAGGTGACACAATCAGAAAGTTTCAATGACTACAATTGTAAAAACAATTCAAAATGAAAACAAACAAGACATTCAAAAAATAGGCAATGCCTGCCAGCCGGCTGATATGAGGACAAAAAGGGGGACATGTCCCTCTGCTGGGCTTTTGGTAACCCTAAATCTACCTGCCTTCTGAAAGCCTATTAAAACCAACCCAGCTGAAAAATTGGTGGGGTGGAAGCTAGGATAAAGTTATTGCAGAGGGAACAACTTTCATCCTGCTTTATCTCAGATGTCCTTTCTACACCATCAACATATTTTTGAACACACTTTTTCAGTCTTTTGAAAGACCAATGATTAAAGTAGCTCAGATGAATAAAGTATTTCTCCACTGGCAAACAATTAGCTAGGCATCTTGAAAGATGGCTGAAGTTTCTAGTCCAAGATCTCTGTGTATTTTTGCCCATGGCTTCCTTGTTACACATTAAAGACAGCAATTAGTGATTTCTGACCTACCAGCTATTCACAATACATAGTAGAAAAATCAAAGCTGGGTGAATCGGTGTACCTAAATTGTGAGAGGGTAAAACTCTAAAGACAGGACCACTTATAAGTGAGCCTTGAGACTCCTTACTAATGAAGAATACAGCTCAGATGCTGGGGCAGCACAAAATACGCCCGGGCAAGAACTGGAAGAATCCACATTATCATCAGTGGTGGGATTCAGCCAGTTCGCACCACTTCAGGAGAACCGGTTGTTAACTTTCTGAGCAGTTTGGTGAACTGGTTGTTGGAAGAAATCATTAGGGCAGAGAACCGGTTGTTAAATTATTTGAATCCCACCACTGATTATCATGCCTTAACTGATCAGCTAAGAAGGATAGCTTAGATTCAGTAATATTGCTATTGCTAATGCTCTCTTTCTGTGGTTATAAGCACAGGATACATCTAGTTGGCCAGTGCAGTTGAGGTAATTATTTTATTTATTTTATTTATCATATTTATACTTAATTCCTTAGCATGACCCAGTAGATTTCCTTAATTTTACAACACCAATCACTTTTTGACAACTCCATGTTTCCTTTTTTCCCCTCCCAAAGTGAAGTACCATGAAGATTTATTTTTCTGGCTGAGACCCACCTTGTAAATACCCCTCTTTGCTGTACACTTAATGGAAATACTCTGGTATAATGTACCAAAGTTCCCATGACAGACAATAACGAGGCTGCAGCCAGGTTAATGGTGCACATTCCTCCTGAGAGTGGTAATGTTCTAAAGCCATTAAAGCTCATCCTCAATTATATTAAGTCAGGATTAGAATTAGCGTTAGGGTTAGAATTAGGGTCCTGGCCCATAATATCTGCTGAGGAAGCAGGCAAAGGAACAGCATTGACGCAAGTGTTGCCACCAAGGTAGCCATGCCTCCTGACAAAAATAACTGCCTTTGTTTCAATAAATAGCCTCACACTTCCTGTGCCTGCCTATGTGTTGTGTGTGTGTGTGTGTGTATATATGTTTGGTTCCTTCTATATTTACTTCTGATTATCTCAATCTGTGGTCTCTGCTTGAGGCAAGGAAGGTTTTTGCTCAAAATGACAGGAAATTCACAGACAACACTGTCGGGACAGCTTACCTTTCAATCCAACTGTGCAGAACTGACTTCAGTCTTATCTTCCCGGCAGTCTCGCTCATCAGCAGAGTACAGTTGCCAAGGCAAGCAGGGAAATCAACGCTTTAATCAGGGCAAAGCTACTAATGTGGCATAGAGAGGCCATTTCTAAACTGAGGCACACCAGTTGGGTTAGTTTCATCTTGATCCTAAGATACTAAGCTCCTGAAAGGTCATCAGGGCTCTGCTGCAGGCTGCTCTTTCAAGTTCAGGCTGCTTTAATGCAATCAAAGCTCATCTCCCTTCAGAGACTCCCACAAAGAAAGCGAGTCTCACCAAGAGATCAAGGAGATGCTTGAAGATCAGAGTAAACATTCCAGGCCCTGTCTTTTCTTAGTCAATATAGACGCTTGCATACAGATTTAGTGCCATCTCAGATGTGAGATGCCTCTTTTATTATCTCAGGAGACTGATAATGTAAAGTCAGGCGCTTTTCTTCCCAAATGATACCCATCTTTCCCTCCCACCTTCCCTCCCTCCTTCATCTTGCTCAGAATACACTTCCTAAGATAGAAAGGCTTAGGAACTGCAGCCTGAAAAAGTGCAATTCAGAAGCAACGTTGCCATGTCCTCCTAGTCTTTTCAGGAGGTTTAGAAAACTTGCTCTTCCCCAAATTCCCCATAATCTATAGGTCTTCCTGATATTGTTTTCAGTGTAAACACCCTTGTCTTTGATTATCTCTATTTTCACCCCTGCAGAATAAATAAACGAATAACTCTCAGGATACCTGTTTGAAAACAAATGGCTGCAAAAGAGTCAATGTCAATTAACCAATTTTTTTAAATTTCTTTTTGTCACAACAGTATACATAAACAATTGTCATAGATAAAACAACATATTTTGAAGAAAATATATACATATATGTAAAAAAAATTATGCATCAACTATATCAATTTGATATGATGAAGAGAACAATAGGACAGGAACGGTAGGCACTTTTGTGCTCTTATGCACGCCCCTTATTGTCCTCTTAGGAATGGGGTGAGGTCAATAGTAGACAGTTTTTGGTTGAAGATTTTGGGATTTTGAGTAGAGACTATGGAGTCAGGTAATGAGTTCCAAGCATTAACAACTCTGTTACAGAAGTCATATTTTCTGCAATCAAGTTTGAAGCGGTTGACATTTAGCTTGAATCTATTTTTTGCTCTTGTATTATTGCGATTGAAGCTGAAGTAGTCATTTACAGGAAGGACATTGCAATAGATGATTTTGTGTGTTAAACACAGGTCATGTCGGAGTCGGCGGAGTTCTAAGTTTTCTAATCCCAGGATTTCAAGTCTGTTGGTATAAGGTATTTTGTTGTTTTCGGAGGAGTGAAGAACTCTTCTTGTGAAATATTTCTGGACTCGTTCTATTGTATTTATGTCAGAGATGTGGTATGGGTTCCAGACGGATGAGCTGTATTCAAGAATAGGTCTGGCAAATGTTTTGTATGCTCTAGTTAGTAGTGTAGAGTTTTTAGAAAAGAAGCTGCGTAAAATTAGGTTTACAACTCTTAGGGCCTTTTTTGCTATGTAGTTGCAGTGGGCTTTGGCATTAAGGTCATTTGATATGAGAACTCCAAGATCTTTGACAGGGTGGGGGTCATCAGTTAGGTAATGTCCATCAAGTTTGTACTTGATGTTAGGGTTCTTTTTTCCAATATGTAAGACTGAGCATTTGCTGGTTGAGATTTGGAGTTGCCAAGTTTTAGACCAATCGGAAATTAAGTCGAGGTCTTCTTGAAGGGTAGAAGTATTATTAGTGGTATTAAATAGTTTGACATCATCAGCAAAGAGAACACAATAACTTGAGATGAGGTCACAGAGATCATTTATGTATAGTATGAAGAGTGTTGGTCCAAGAACACTACCTTGGGGAACGCCACTTTTGACAGTTTTTACAGCTTTTTACAGTTTTTACAGTTTTTGCAGCTGTTATCCCAAATGTCCATATTTAAATCAGTTGTTTGGATGCAGATAGGAGATGAGTCTGAATAAGGCAGGGTGGCTGGATTGTTGTTATTTTGGTTTAAAAAGGATATCTTGGAGAAGGCAGGACAGGGCAGGCTATACTAGGATAGAATAGGAAGGATAGGGTGCTTAGAAACACTAATTGTACTAAACGTCACTAATAGTTTGTGCTGTCAATATCTAGTATTGTTTCCTGACTTAATTGTCCCTCTGCTTAGAAGCAAGAGGAAATGACTAATTAAAAAGCGATAACGAGATAGCAACAGCTTACCCAGACATTTTCTCTTCAACAGGCCACAAGTGTTGTTTAATTGTTTTAAACTGCTGCAATTCTTGTGATATCTAAAAGATTGGTTGATAATTTATGCCCGTGCACTAATGCACTGGTATTCATATTAAATATTTATTTATGCTGTTATTTTTTTTAATGTTTTGAACAGGATTACCTGTTTGCCCAATTTTTATATAAAAAAGTATAGTCCAATTTTGCTTTAGATGGATTCCCTTCCAAATTTCCCATGTCTCCCTTAAAGTAACATAAATTACAGGAAGTCATGCCTATTGTCTGGATGAGGCAAAGTCCCCATTTGGCCACTGAGGAGCAAGCAGAGGTGGCCATTTTCATCAGGGCCTGCATTTGCAAAGCTCCCACTGCTTGTAAGGTCTTCCCCCCCCCATCCTATTTAAAAAGCAAGGAGTTAGGTTGGTAATAATGGATGTGGTTGCAGGTATTAGTTGTATTGTTTTTAACTTTAGAATGCCATCATACTTAATCTGTGGTTATATTTGATGGTTAGGAATAAAAGATTTCAGTAATTGGATGCAGAGTTGAAAACACTTGATTGTTTCATCTTTTCCAGTCTGAAGCACAAAATCACTCACCCAGCTGGGGTCCATCCAGTCAGCTGAAATGTCTGAAAATGATGGATTATGTTATGCATGTATCCAGATAGTAGTGGTTGAATTTAAGGCTTGCCTGCCTTCTAAGAAAAACCAGACTTGTAGAATTTCAGAAATCTGAAATATTGCTTTGTTCTTTTATTTTCCATCACTCCACTATCCTGGTTTCAGTGACATAATAATTGCTTAATTTCCCCCACCCACCCCCATTTTCTGTGTGGTGAAAAGCTCTGACCCACTTATAAACTAGAAGATTAAGCTTCTAGCTCAAGCCTGCTTGAAACTTGCATTGTTTTTGAACAGTGGTTTTATTTCAGTTCAGCGGAACAAAGATTTGTGCCTCAAGTTCTGCGGAAGAATCTGATGATTGCAAAAGAGATTCTGAACAACTACCACCTTCAGGGAAAGAAGAAAATGAAAAAGAACTGTATACTGAAGTCTGAATAAACCCATGGAGGTGTGTGTAGATAAGATATGCATTTGTTTCTATTTACAGTAATGCAATTCTGTAGGGTTCCTTGGTATTTGTAAGCGGCTGGCATTATTACTTTAAGAGACCAGAAGAATCTGAGTTATTGATTATTTCATTATTTCCCATGACAGAAAGGGCCATTTATTACGGGCTTTACATGCCTTACATACAGCACAGACAACAAGGTCATAAGTACCAATCCCTCAGCCAAAGACCTAAAGTGAAAGTTTTCTGGGCATCTGTCAGCCAAGGGTGCACTGTGCACTGATATGCAGGGTGGGGTGGTCTTTACTGCCCAGTGCTTGAACAGAAGGGAAATTGCATCTCAGACAGATTGCAGAGGGAAATTATATTTGGATTTGCAACTGGCAAGCTGAATTCATGTTTCCTTTTTGGAAAAGTTGGCTTCATCAAACCAAATTAGGACAGCAACTTCAAGGGAATATCTCCAAATATGCCAAGATTCCCCCCAAATAGACCTCATAACTCACACTCATTCATAAAATACACACATATATCAAGATCCTTAGTATGTATTGTGGAACCTATATATGTACTGAGTCTTCTAGATCTTCCTTTCAAAACAACCCATTCATTCATTCATTCATTCATTCATTCATTCATTCATTCATTCATTCACTTACTTACTTATTTATTTATTTATTTATTTATGCATGCACACACATACACACACCGTACCTTCAACTCAGTTTTGATTCCTGACAAATGCCTAGATAAGTCTCTGCAGTTTTCCTGGAAAGATTTTCAGAAGTTGTTTGCCATTGCCTCTTTCCTAGAGCTCAGAGAGAGAGGTTGGCCCAAGATTACCCAGTTGGCTTGGTGCCTAAGGAAGAACTACAACTCAAAGTCTTCCAATTTCTAGCCCAACACATTAACCACCACACCAAACTGTCTCTCTAAATGCTTGTTTACTCAGGATTTTATTTTATTTTTTTAAAAAAAACCTCTCTGTGCAAGTTGTATAAAAACTTGTAAGTAGGACATGTTTGCTTCTGTGTTGTTCTAAGCTGTATGGGCATATCTTGCTTGGATCTGCATTCATTTTATAATCCCCTGCAGTGCAACCCTTTCTGTTCCTTTGTAAAAACGGAGCATTTTTCTGCTTTACTTGCATTTTCACATTATTAGAAAAAAAAACCTTTCTGACACAGAGTATGTGTAAGGTTGTTGTTTTTAAAAAAACATTACATTTATTTGGTCCCTTGACATTCTCAAATAAGACCTTCCTTTCATTTCTTTGGCTGTTTCTAAATTTAGCACCAGCAGCAATGCTTCTAATGAAATCCAGTGGGGTCGCCAGGGCAACAGCTGATCGTAAATCATTTTTCAGAGCAGCACAACTGGGGCACAATCTGAATCGGCAGAAACCATGCACAACCTTTCATTCCGAAGCTTATGTGGAAATGGCGCTGAAGATTAAGTTCCCAATCCTTTAATATCCCTTTTAGATATTTTCCCAATGTTTGCTGAAGTTCTCTACCTGCGACCTAATCGCAGCAGTACCTACCCTAGCGATGACTTTTACACAAACAAATCACCACCCCGTGAGCAAGACAAGCTGAAATTGCCATAAGCTGAGCCGATGTTAAAATGATGTTGTCTTTATTCTGATATAGGGACACGGTGGCTCAGGGGCTAGGACGTTGAGCTTGTCGATCAAAAGGTCAGCAGCTCAGCGGTTCGAATCCCTAGTGCTGCCGTGTAATGGAGTGAGCTCCCGTTACTTGTCCCAGCTTCTGCCAACCTAGCAGTTTCGAAAACATGTAAAAATGCAAGGAGAAAAAATAGGGACCACCTTCGGTGGGAAGGTAACAGCGTTCTGTGCCGGCCACATGACCACGGAGATGTCTTCGGACAGCGCTGGCTCTTCGGCTTTGAAACGGAGATGAGCACCGCCCCCTAGAGTCGGCAATGACTAGCACGTATGTACGAGGGGAACCTTTACCTTTACCTTTACTTATTCTCACACTATCCAAGGACAGTCACAAGGTGGATAAAATATATCCCCCATTCTACTATAGGGAAATCAGGTGCCTGAAATTGACTTGAAATAAAAGCAATAAAGGCAGGATAGATGTTGGCAGTGGAGGTAGCAAGTTCATGCTAAAAACGTTGGCACAAGGATGGGTGGATAGCAGCAGGGGAAGTTCCAAGATAGGGCATTAAGATTTGGGGGGAAAGTCTCAGCTCCCCAGCTGCTAGTTGAAAAGGGGGTGAATTTACCACATTTAAAAATAAGGGAAGTAATACATAATGATATCTACCCAGCATCTCCCCCAAGAAGACAATTATATTCAGAATTTAAAATATTCTCAATGATTTTAATGAAACAGATCCAAGACATAAGCAAGAACAGCTCTTTTTTAAAAAAAACAACAACCTTGAACTACAATAAAATCAGGGACTATCTCCAAATGTCTCCTCATGAGCACAAATGCCAAACACAGATAAGCTATTGTTTAGTTATCTCTCTTTTGATCACATTTGTTCAAGAGAATAAATACAAGGCAGCTGTGATAGCAGAGAGGTCGAAAAGGACAGGACAAGCAGGGAAAAGTCTGAGAATATTCCATCATTATCTGCCTATGGATTTAGATAGAATAGGACAGAATTGGCAGTACCCACATTTTAAACTGCAACTCCTGAACCAGGGATGAAATCCAGCAGGTTCTAACAGGTTCTGGAGAACCAGTAGCAGAAATTTTGAGTAATTCGGAGAACTGGCAAATACCACCTCTGGCTGGCCCCAGAGTGGGGTAGGAATGGAAATTTTCAATATTCTTCCTCTGGAGTGGGGTGGGAATGAAGATTTTGCAAAAGGGCCTCTGTAGCTCAGACTGCTAATGCAGTCTGTTATTAACAGCAGCAGCTTGCAATTACTGCAGGCTCGAATCCCACCAGGCCCAAGGTTGACTCAGCCTTCCATCCTTTATAAGGTAGGTAAAATGAGGGCCCAGATTGTTGGGGGCAATAAGTTGACTTTGTATATAAATATACAAATAGGATGAAGACTATTGCTAACATAGTGTAAGCCGCCCTGAGTCTTCGGAGAAAGGCGGGATATAAATGCAAATAAAAAAAAATTATATATCCTTTCCCTCTCACACCTACCAAGCCATGCCCACGGAACCGGTAGGGAAAAATTGTGGATTTCACCCCTGTCCTGAACAATCAAAAACAGAAACACGATATATGTAAAGGTTTACTTGTCCAGTCGTATCCGATTCTAGGGTGGGGTTCTAATCTCTGTTTTTCAGCCAAGGGAGCCAGTATTGTCCAAAGACATTTTTCATGGTCATGTGGCCAGCATGGCTATATGCCAAAGAAGCATGGAAGGCTGTTACCTTCCCACTGAAGTGGGATCTATTAATCTATTCGCATTTGCATGCTTTCAGACTGCTATGTGGGCAGGAGCTGGGGAGCTCACCCCACTGTGCGGTGCTCGGGTCTCGAACCCAGGCTGTCAGCTTTGCAGCTGACAAGCTCAGCATTTTTTAACCTCTGAGCCATTGTGCCACCTACAATATAATGTGCTGTAACAGAAAATAGAAACTCATAATTGAACAGAGTCTGTTTTGACACTCATTATTCGATGCTCAGTGCCAGCAATTCACACAATTCTGGCACCGGGGAGAAGAAGTAAAAGAACATAGAAATTTCTCGTGCTGATATGCGCTTAGTTGCCAGAAGAAGGCAGATGAAAGTGGGCTAATTTCAGACCTTCCCACCCCCCCATAGGCTGTAATCAGCCTAGAGGCAGGCAGCACAATGACTGACACAGTTTTGACCTCATCGATTTTTCCCACATTGCCAAACTGCATAGTCCTGGCTACTTTATTGATCCTGTTAATTCTTCAGGGTGTGTATATGTGGGGCAGGGGGAGTGGTTCATAACATATACACTGCACAGTTTTCCGAAGGCTTTGATGGAGCTAAGTCAGCAGGCCAGAAGTGTAAAGAAGGCTCTGATAAACGTATGCTTTTGAACATAGAAATGCATTTTCTACAGGCCGGAAAATGAAACCGATGATAGTTGCAGACCCAGTAGAGATTATTGTGTTCAGAATCATCTGAACTGATTCATGTTGACTGGGGATTGGCAATTGTTTTTGGCCCCACAGCTGCACTTGATCTTTGAACCATATGTTTGACAGGACCAGAGCAAATGTTAAATTTGATTAAATGCTAATTTAATTTTAGGCGGTTAATATAATTATTTGATTGTATAAACATGGGAAAGAGCTCCACCCATGTGGAGAAGATTGGGAGCGACTTCTGAAGCAGCTGTGCCATACAAGCCTCACAAAAGATGCCGTTGCTTTAGGGATTTGACTAGATGAGTTTTATTCATGGTAACATATGCTATGAAGTGTCTCTCTTTGGAATGTTTTACAGTCATATCCTCCCTAATTCCTTCCTACTGTCACATTAGTGGCCGGTTTTGGAAATCTTTTGTAGTTTCATCCAGTTTTGAAAAAACTACATCTGATCCCTGTACTTGATTTTCTGCTCTATCCATCTCTTTCAAAGATCCCAGGCTGCCTATGATAGTTTTCTTAATGAGTTTTTGTAACACAGTGTTGATATTTTTCTCCTTGTAGCGAGAAGTGAAAAGATCAGGAGGTGTTCAATTAGAAGCACTTACTTGAGGCAATCATCTCAGGTAGCTGATTTTCTCCAACTACATGTTATTTATTTGATTACCTGTCGTTGTTTTTTAAATTACCAACTGACTAAGTGATGAGCATGTACCGAATAAAGCACAGGACATAATTAAAGGGTGATGAATAAAATCGCTGGAAAATCTCAGTGCAACATTTTTACAGATGGGACTTGATGAAAAGAAATGCCTACATTCAAGAAACATTGAAACCAGAGCAAGGAGGGTAAACAGAAGAGGCAGAATCTGGACCATAAAACTCAGATGAAATATTGACAAGTTCGTGGAAACATTACTGTGGGAACAGACCCTTATATAGTTCATTAAGAAGAGACTGGACAGCCACTTGTCTGGAATGGTATAGGGTCTCCTACTTGAGAAGGTGGCTGGACTAGAAAACCTCCAATGTTCCTTCAAACTCTGTTATTCTGTTATAATAAATAAAAATAAATTGTTTTTTCTTCAATTGTCACCAGTCATTTAATCTTGAAATGGGTTTGTGGTGCTGTGATCTACAGGATATAGTGTTGCTATGAAGCCACGTACAGTCAGATATGTGAGTACATCTGGGAGAGCAAATGAAGGTTTTTTTTCATAGCCCTCATTCTCAGACACTGAGAAGTATTGGTGGTCTGATCCTTTGCTAGAATCAGTTTTTTTTGTTGCAGAATATCAGTAGCTACACGCTTTGAAATGCACATTTTCATTTTATTATTTTGATAAAAAATGGGAAGGGGGTGGTGAAAATGCAGATATATTTATCTAAACAACCAGACACTTGCTTTTTGTCCATGTTTAGATGTCTGTTTAGATTTTGTTGAACTGCATTGCAATATTCTCAGTGAGAATGAGGTCAAGATATTTTGTTGCTTATAATAGACTAGATGTTGCCTGTTCCCCTTTCTCTGATTATAAATTGACTGAAGTAGTAGTTTTCTCTTACTTTAATATTGTGATGAAAAGGCGATTTCCATGGAAGACAGAAGGCTGACTGAAAGGGTTTGGGCAAGTCATGGAAATTATTCTCTCTGATGATAAAACTAGTCCTGGAATGTGTATTTAGATGTACCTCTCCTTCTGTATTTGCCTCAGCTAGTCAATTACAACTGAAGAAAGTAGGGAAGTATTAGATAGCCTGCTGCTCTAGCACCCAAATACTTGCCTTCTTTGCAAAACAGTGCAAAAATCTAAACAGCTTCTGTTCTTAATATGTATTATTAAATTCTTTGAGGTTTTTCTCCAGCATTAAATATGCAATGCTAGACAGAGAACAATGGGACAAGACAATAGAAGAAATGCTCCCCACCCTCACCACCATACATGTATGAGAGCAATCTGAATTCACCGACACCAAATACAGAATGAAAGGCACTTTGGCCTTGATCTAACTTTTCAAGAACATTTTCAGTGGAGCATTAGCCTGAAGCAAGAACAGAAAAGGGGATTTTGCAAATCATCTTTATTACTACTGCATTACACCAGTTTGTGCACATACTTTTGGGGAACCAGACTGTGTTAAAAGTGATTCTGAAAGATCTTATAAATTTTCCACTGTAACTTTTTTTCAGCACCTGTGGCTTGAATTCTGCTTCTTAACATGCGGTAGTAGAATTCAAACTTACAGAAAACATTTCAAAATATCAAAATAGCAGAGTTGAAGGGACCTTGGAGGTCTTTTAGCACATCCCCCTACTCAGGCAAGAGACCCTATACCATTCCAGACAAGTGGCTGTCCAGTCTCTTCTTAAAAGCCTCCAGTATTGGCGCACCCACAATTTCTGGAGGCAAGTCGTTCCACTGATTAATAGTTCTAACTGTCAACAAATTTTTCCTTAGTTCTAGGTTGGTTCTCTTCTTGATTAGTTTCCATCATTGTTTTTTTTTCCTGCCTTCAGGTACTTTGGAGAATAGGTTAACCCCCTCTTTTTTGTGGCAGCCCCTTAGATATTGGAACACTTCTATCATGTCACCCCAGTCCTTCTTTTCATTAAACTAGATGTACCCAAATCCTGTAACTGTTCTTCATAAGTTTTAATCTCCAGCCCCCTAATCATCTTTGTTGCTCTAGTCTGCACTCTTTCCAGAATCTCATTTTTTATATATATATTGTGGGAATCAAAACTGGATGCAGCATTCCAAGTGCGGTCTTACCAAGGCCTTATAAAGTGGTACTAATACTTCATATGATCTTGTTCTATCTCTCTGTTAATGCAACCTAGGACTGTTGCTGATTTATTCCAATGATTTAGGTCTGTTGTTTTGCCTGGACAATCTTGCTAATATGTTTAGTGAATTGTTTCCTTACAGTTGGTGGCTGATGCACACACACATAAAAATCTGTCACTAGGAAGCCATTTTAAAACTGTTCTATCTTGCACTTGTTTTATTCTGAAAAAAGCAATGGAATATTTCTATCTGGAGGTTTGCAACTGCAGGAATTACAATCTCCATGTCAGTGTGACAAAACGTGACTCAAAGTGCCCGGCTGGAGAAAGACAGACAATGTAAAGAGCAGACTGAGCCTGCATCTATGGCAGGGCACCACTTTCCATTTATTTAGCATGATGATGAATGAGGTGACAGGATAAAAGGGGTCATTATTTTAACTGAATGAAAAGATGAAACTGAGAAGGTGAGGTCCTTCTTTTCTGTGCCTCTCCTCTGAGCAATGAACAATTTCAGGGGACCTTTTCACAAGTCATCAGATTGCTTAGAAGGAAACAAATGGTCTTTCGTGTGCTACTATTTACAGGCAGTCCTTGATTTACAACCACAATCCAGCCCAAACCTTCCATTGCTAAACGAGACAGTTGCTAAGTGAGTTTTGTCCCATTTTACAACCTTTCTTGCCACAGTTGTTAAGTAAATCTAGCTTCCCCGTTGACTGATTGTCAGAAGGTTGCAAAAAACATGACCCTGGGACTTTGCAACCGTCAGAAATACAAGCCAGTTGCCAAACAACCGAATTTTGATTATGTGATGATGGGAATGCTGCAACAATTTTAAGTGTGAAAAATGGACATAAGTCACTTTTTTTCAGTTTCAGTTGTAAGTTTGAATGGTCACCAAATGAATGGCTATAAGTCGAGAACTACCCATATCTATTCTAGTTCTATAACTCACTCGCCAAAACATTTCTAACAAAAAGTTCTCACATAATTTGGACATGGGTTGAGTAATCTAATAGGGCACGCTCTCCGTTTTCTTTCAGACAGGTGCAGCCCTTCCCAGCTGCACTAATATTACATTTCATCATCGTCTCACTCATGGACACATTACGCTTGCTTTCTCTGTCCTTCTGATCCTCTTTTTTCTCAAAAGCCAGTCCTCCCCACTCTGCTTTGAGAAGAGTTCTTTGAAGGATTGGTGGCTTCTGCATCCTGCCATGTTTAATATATTTAGAGCTGTAATCCAATCAGATTCTCTGTTAGAATGCTCCTGAGAAAGGTCCAGCATTTACCTATACTATTACTATGATTAAGTCAAACCGGTAAGAATACATGTGGAGACTGTGTAACTCACCGAGATTCATTCCAAGCACATAATTTGCTAAACTGTAATCCACATCAAGCATTTCATCTCATAGCCAGATCTATGTTCTTTATTCATAAAAATGTAGACTTCTGTTTCTACTCCAGCTACCAATGGACTTTCAAAATCCCAAATCTTGTACTTCTGGTAAGTTGAAGTAGTTTGATATTTTTAGAAATACCAAGAACTGAGCTGGAGTTAGGACTTTCCCCTGAGTTGGCTCTCCGCTATATTATGCTTTAGTCAATGGTGGGATTCAAATAATTTAACAACCGGTTCTCTGCCCTAATGATTTCTTCCAACAACCAGTTCACCAAACTGCTCAGAAAGTTAACAACCGGTTTTCCCGAAGTGGTGCAAATTGGCTGAATCCCACCATTGGCTTTAGTCCATTTTGAATCACTAGGATGGTCTTAGATAGATACGCCCAGAGATAGTCCTTCAACTAGAGGAAAAAATGAGCCCTTTCTTGATCCATGTTGCTCGGAACTTTCCCTTGCACAGATACAAGCTTTCTTTCATTGCAGTGCCCAGATTTTTTGCAAGCCAAGACCCCACCTTTCCATCAGGAGGAAGTGATTGTTGTGGCCCGTCGGCTGCCAGCAGAGTCAGACAAGGAGGACGAGGTGGAGGGAGAGCCTGGACCAGCTTTGAAGCCTTTGGAAGGCTCTGATAAGGAAACAGCATCAGACAGAGGCAGAGCCATGGCCTTCTGTCCTCCCACAGGTGGAGACGCAGCTGTCTTTGGGGATTTTGAGTGAGGGGAGGAACAGATGGGGCCCGTCCCAGATGTGCGTATGTGCAGAGAGGAAAGGAGAGGACAGCAAAGGAAAACAATAAGCTGGCTCTCAAGGAAAAGCAGACATGGACGCTAGCCAGCCTCTCCCTGGCTGGGAAATAAATAGTAGGGGTTTGGGAGTGGCCGGTTGTCGCAGACAACTGTTAGTTTTTAGGATACAGCAAACAATTAGGATTTCTTGGACAGAACCAGGTCTGCTGGGACTAATTATGTTTGGTTTTTGTTTATCCACATGAATAAACGATTGTTCCTACCAGTAGTGGGTTTCAAATTCCGTTGCTACTGGTTCGTTCGTGGATGTGCGCGCGCATTTGCAGAGACATCCGGCAGGTGGGCGGAGCCTCCCGCCGCCGCCGCTACTGGTTCCGATCCGGAGCAAACCGGTAGCAACCCACAACTGGTTCCTACCCTATTTGAAAAGGGGTTGGTTTTTACTTGCAAGTAAGCAGCTTATCATTACTTGCTAAGGCTGGATCAGAATCAGGCAGTGGTGGCTCAGGCTGTAAGATAACCTGTTATTAAAAAACACAGCTGCCTGCAATTACTGTAGGCTCGAGTCCCACCAGGCCCAAGGTTGACTCAGCCTTCCATCCTTTATAAGGTAGGTAAAATGAGGACCCAGATTGTTGGGGGCAATAAGTTGACTTTGTATATAATATACAAATAGGATGAAGACTATTGCTTCACACATTGTAAGCCGCCCTGAGTCTTCGGAGAAGGGCGGGATATAAATGTAAATAAAATAAAAAAACAGTGATGACATGATGGGATGAAATGCACCTAGCAAAGCCATTGTGATTAGATATCGGGGGCACATTTCACTTCCTATGTTGATTTGAAACCATGCTGGGCAGTGCCCATATCAGAGCAAAGGCCAATGTAATTTACAATATAAAGTTTTGAATCAAGACAGAATTCTAAAAGATCACAAATAGAAAAAAAAATGGAGCCAGGAGGACAAATGCTTTAAAAAAGAGCCAAAACATTTAAAAAACATTTGGAAAGGCAAGCAGAACCAAAAGAGTTTTAATAGCCAGTCTAAAACTAGAGGAAGAAAGCTGCAGTGAGAGAAAAGGGCCCATCTTTATTTCCTACCAACTTGTAGTATCAAACAGAGAAAGCAACTTCAGGGAAGAACCAGGAGCATGAAATAGGTCTATAATCAATTGGCAGTCCATGCTATGAACAATAATGGTTCTTCATTTTCTGGTAAAATACTTTTTTCAGACTTGTGACCATCTGTATTTACTGTATTTTAAAGCAATAAGTTCTATATGCGTAGTAAGTATCAGTCAGTGTAACAAAGCCAGCTTTTGTTGTTGTTTGGAAGTGATTGAAAGTTTTGCCAATATCCACTCTTCAGTCTTCTAAACTGACTACTAGAAAAATGTGAAATTTTCTATTTTCAGTGCCTCTAGGAGTAGCTGATTAATCAAGTCCCATCTAAAGCTTTGGGATAGACTTTAGATGTACAGCATGCCACCTTTATTTCCACTGGGTAATGTGGCATATAATGTTAAAAAAAAAAAAAGATAAGGAGAAATGACAACACAGACATAAACTTATTTCCTTCATTCAGGCAGTCCTTTATTCTGGCAGGATGTAGAGAGTTAATAAATTCTGTCACGTGTAAAATTGCACAAAATCCTTGTGGCATTTTGGACAAAATCCTTAGGCATACTTTTCGAGGCAGCGTTATTGAGCTGCCTGATCAAATATTTGTGTGAAAAGATTGCTTTGGAAACTTGAAAATAAATATTCACGTTCCACTTTCAGTTCTGTTTATATGGTGATTTACCAGTCAGATCAGCAGAACATTGGAGACATGCTACAAGTGCATTAGTTTATCCTACATTATAATCTGAAAATTGTCAGAACTGAAAACATTCCGTATTCACAGCCCGTAGACAAAACATGAAATCTTTATTGATTTTCTCAAAGCTCCTGAGAAAAATAAACAGAGAAAGGATTGATGCTATGCTAAAACTAAAATGTGACAACAAATTAATAAACTATATTTGTTAATTGCAGAACCGCCTCTGGCAAACTATTTTAAAATCAGTTTGAGTTAGGAATCTCAGATAAGTGTTTTTGAGCCATGATGCATTTTTCTTTCGTGTCTCATGCTTTGGACTTCTTCAATGGGAATATTGGATCTTCCATCATCTGCCAGCAATGCCCCTCAGAGTTTATATAGGACAAATGAGACAAACGTTGTGCAAAGAATTAATGGACACAAGTTTGACATCGGGACTCAGGAAAAAAAGACATATCGGATTGCCAGAGCATTATATAGCAGACTTCAAAGTGACTGTTTTGAGGAAAAAAAACGTTTTTTTACTCCACCACTGAGTGAGAGATTGCAAAACTCATATACTCTACATCAAAAGATATCAGGCAATTGGGTATGTAACACCTTATAATTGTTGATTGAAACAGGACTTGCAATCTGGCTCACACATGAAACCTTCATCTGTATAATTACCTATGTGTCTCTTTCCCCACCCCCATGGAAATCCCACATCAGTCCGATTGCTCTGTGCATCCGTTGAAGAGAGCTGTAGTTCATGAAATCTTATGCCTTTCCAAAAAAGAAAGAAAGAAAGAAAATTGTCAGAAATGGTGGCACCAGACTACTTTGGATATATATATTTTTTTGGTGGCCCTAAACTAACACAGTTTTCCTTCTACCCAATATTTTCAATAAAATATTTTTCAATAATTCTCAGGTGGGTTTACTGCTTAGGGCTGCTTTGCACACTTAAAACATTCTATTTCCAGGTATGCTTTATTCTAAAATGTAGTGCTAGTGAGATTTATTGCTTAGAAGCATGATTTTATCCTATGCAGAGCCAGGCAAATAAAGCTTAATCCGTATATGACACTATTTATCAATTTTGTGTAATTCAAAGGGTTGTATTGAGGATAAATGGGGAGGAGGGGAGGGGAGTAAAAAGGACGGAAAGACTGAAAGATAAAAACTGCTAGCTTGAGCTATTTCTTTTATTTTCTATTGTGTTTTATGTGTATTTAAACTTGCTAGATTCACTATGTATACTTGATACTTGATATACTTGATATGATTGCTGAGCTTTTGCTTATATGTTGCTTTTCATTTATGAAAGCGATGGTAGACATCTGTATTCTGATAAATCCTTAAATAAACAAATAAATATACCCTTTAAATTAAAATGCTAATACAAAACCTGTTCAGAAAGCTGATTTGCATTTCCAAATCCCTCTTTGGTGCATTTGCAGAAAGAGAGCTCAGCAGTAACATTTGGAGAAGCTCTGGAGCTCATACATAAAACCCTGGGGTGCCCATGAACTTGAGATGTAAGGTTGTACAATAATGAAACTGAGTCTTAATTGTAAATGTTCTAAAGATTTTTCTGGCCCATATTAAGAATGTGATGATTGTCTTATTGTATTATCCAAGATGAAGCCACTGTGGAAGGACTTGGAGGGAAGTCACTTCAAAACCATTGGAATGCAAAAAGGAGAATATTGTGTCATGTCACTAGTTCCTTATTATTTTATTTAAGAGATTTTAACATTAGTTACACTGGCAAAGATAGGAAACTATTTGGTATAGTTTCTAGTGGCGAGCAGTGAGTAGCAGTGGCTCTCCAATTTTTTCCTTAGGACAGTGTTTCTCAATCTCAGCAACTTTAAGCGATGCATGCTGGCTAGGGAATTCTGGAAGTTGAAGTCCTCATAGCTTAAAATGGCTGAAGTTGAGAAACACCAACATAGGAGCTTTTTCCTAAGCCATTTGGAAATGCAAACAAGGAAAACTGAGTCCTTTTGCACTGCAATTACCAGTCAGTCAAACCACTGGGTGCAGATTATAGTTCAACCTCACGTACAGCCACCATGTGTGTTTGTTTAAAGTATAGTTGTTGTGATTGTTGTTGTTGTTGCTGTTTAAAAAAAAACACTACAACACAGAAGAGGACAAGCCTCCTGCAATTTTCCTAGTGTCTTCGTTTGCCTAAAGTGCCTCTAGGTAGCTCCTGGTGAGCCTAGGGGGTACTCTGAGGAAATTAAGATGCCAGACATGACTGAAGCTTTTCTTTGTAATGTGCCCGAGTCCATCTAATTACTGGGGAGAGAGATAAGGAAAAGATGCTGCTGCACAGGAAGGTGAATTGAGCATAGGGAAGGCAGGAGAAAGCAAAAAGAGGAGACAGAAGAGATAAAAAGAGAAGTGGAAGGCAAAGACTGAAAGAGGGCGAAAACAAGAATGCTAAGGATACTAATGTCATCTCATCTAGGCCTCCATTAAGCCTGGCAGTGTCACCGTATTGCCTACTAGAACCTTTGTAAAGGTGCCTATGATTATGACATTACTAATCTTACTATAAATAGTATTGTATTACTGGGCTGTACAATTTTGTTACCTGCCTTCCACCCCTGTCTGAGCAGAAAAGTCTGCTATCAGGCAAATAAATGGTATTTTTGTCCTCCAGCATCAGTGTGGTCATCTCTGGATTCTTCGAATTCTGTGTGTTTCCTCTCATCACTTCCCATGTTCCCATTTTTATTTTCTTTTATACTTAAAAAGTAGCTTCTGGGTCTGAGGACAGAGATCTCTGAGGAGGGTGGCAGAAAGACAGAAACATGCATCTCTCTGTAATTCTCTTCAGACTGACAGACTGCAAGGATAGCCCTGGTCCCAGGAGGAAGAAGTGTGGGGGGTCACTTTCCCCCCCTGTCTTCTCGCTGTAGATACTCGACTGTGTGGTAAACACATACAGCTGCTTTAGGGAAAAACAGCAAAACGTAAAAACATGGAAATTAATTATACATGCAAACGATTAAAAATGTCTGCGGTAGTGGAGGGAAGAATCTGTGGCGCCTTATTTAGTGATGAGGCCAACAGGACTACAATTCATCCTCTTCTGCAGCTGCCTGTATGGTATGAAATTCTCTTTCCTAGAGCCAGTGGTCCAACAACAGGGAAATAGAGATTCTATTAAAAGATGTAGTGGGTGGCCTGATGTGGAGATTCATCAGTCCTCCCAGACAAGAAACACAACGAGATGAGCTAATTCTACTGTATTGTAAGGCTACATTAAGAGAGTCTTGCAAGTCTAAAGCTCCTGCTGCCATGTTTGACTGCCTGATCCATTATGGTCAGTCTTTCCTAAGTTTCTTTCTCTGACCATTAAGCAACTGTGGGCTCCATGCTTTCTTGTCCTAGCATTTCCTAAGCCGCACCCATTCCTCTTGTTCCTCAACGTCACTCTCACATGCTATTGCAGCATTGAATTATTCATTTGCAAAATAGCAATGTTTGAAAAAGTTTGAATGTATATTTGGAATCCCCAGAGAGTCGTACCTAAGCATATTGATTTATAATCTAGATTTAGAGCAGCATTTATCAGATTTGGCAATGTTAATTTGTCATGACTGGGAAAGTCTTACCTTTGCCAAGTTTGGAAAAACACTGGTCCAGATTGTGCTCAGGAGAACCTGTTCACCAAGTTTAATATAATATAATATAATATAATATAATATAATATAATATAATATAATATAATATAATATAATATAATATAATATAATATAATATAATATAATATAATATAATATAATATAATATAATATAATATAATATAATATAATATAATATAACAACAGAGTTGGAAGGGACCTTGGAGGCCTTCTAGTCCAACCCCCTGCCCAGGCAGGAAACCCTACACCATCTCAGTCAGATAGTTATCCAACATTTTGTTAAAAATTTCCAGTGTTGGAGCATTCACAACTTCTGCAGGCAAGTTTGTCTGAAACAGTTTAAGATTTTTTTGGTTAGTACTTGAATTTTCAGAACAAACTATCTCAGTGCACAAATTATACAATATAAGATACAGACCCATATGTGACCATTTTAATCATGAAAAAGTGGTATTTCCACTGCTTCCATTGCAAAAATAGTAGTTTTAGTTAACATTTTCCCCGGTCTGTGGCAACATAGCTTTATATCTTGGACTGCTGTTGTTTGACTTACTAAAAGCAAAAGCCATAATTTTAAAATTTGGTGAGAAAGAAGTTTTTTTAAAAAAAAAAATCCTTTCCAATTAATGAAATGTTCTTTCAAAAATATACTACAAGTGGCACAAAGCTTTCTTTTTTCTTTTAGAACTTTGGACAATACTCATAAAAATGGAAGTTTACAGATCCAAAGTGGCTAATAATCTTTAGTTGATTGTCAACTTTTAAATCAATCTTTCAACAGAACAAACCGTGCTTAAGGACAAGTTGTTATGCATAAAGAACTGGAAGACATTTGCCTGGATCCAAATAACTACGCAACTTGTTCCATACTTCAATTGGAACATCTGTTTCCTTTATGCCGGGTGCCAAATCTCTTGAGAAATTCAGAAGCAGTATGAGATCCAAAAAGGGCAATCTGTCAGTCATAAGTATTACATTTACAATTGTACTTGGCACACAGAGCTAACATTTAGTGAGCATCTGAAGTACCTCTTTACATGTCACGGATGGGTGGCAGCCTTTTTTCTCTGGACAGCAACAGTACTTTATGGATAATCGGCAGGAGGAAATATGCCAGCTGGTGTCTAGGGTCAAAGTAAACAGGCTAGATTCGGAGGCTGAAGGGCATGTCTTCCTTTACTCCTCTCACAGCAGCCTCTAACAGAGAGGGAGTCTGAATTACCTGTGAAGTGGCTTCTTTTCCAAAAACACCACACTACTAACCAGAGCATATAAAACATTTGCTAGACCAATTCTAGAATACAGCTCACCTGTTTGGAACCCTCACCACATCTCTGACATCAATACAATTGAACGTGTCCAGAAATATTTTACAAGAAGAGTTCTCCATTCCTCTGAAAACAACAAAATACCTTATCCCACCAGACTTGAAATCCTAGGCTTAGAAAACTTGGAACTCCGTCGCCTTCGACAAGACCTAAGTTTAACTCACAGAATCATCTATTGTAATGTCCTTCCTGTCAAAGACTACTTCAGCTTTAATTGCAATAATACAAGGGCAACCAATAGATTTAAACTTAATGTAAACCGCTTTAATCTAGATTGCAGAAAATATGACTTCTGCAACAGAATCATCAGTGCTTGGAATACTTTACCTGACTCTGTGGTCTCTTCCCATAATCCTAATAGCTTTAACCAAAAACTTTCTACTATTGACCTCACCCCATTCCTAAGAGGACCATAAGGGGCGTGCATAAGCGCACAAACGTGCCTACCGTTCCTGTCCTATTGTTTTTCTTTTCTTCTTCCTATATATGTTTATATGTGTATATACTATATAATCTTTTTGTATGATGTTGTGACAAATAAATAAATAAATAAATAAATAAAAAGTGAGAGAGAAAAACTGTTGCAAAGTCACCCAAGGGATTGGACTTGATCATCTAAATCAATCAGGGCTGTCAAACTCCTGCCCCATGGGCCAGATGAGTCACATGCTGGCCATGTCCATGCCCATGTTTAGCAAAGAGGGAAAAAGTCCTGATACGTCATGTGATACCACCGTGATGATGTGATTTTGACACCCCTGATCTAAATAGTCCCTTCTGGTTTTATATTTCTATATCATTCAGACATGGCTGGTTATAACCCAAAGGCCACCAGTTGCTTGACTCCAGTGTTCACAGTATGAAAACTCCTCTTACTGGAGAAGGTATCTTCTGCTAAGAATCAGTCAAGCCAAGAAAACAAAATATTCCCCAAAAGTTCACAAGGTTAGCAATAGCAAGATATCGTGAATATTGAATCAGCTTTCCTTAACCCAACATCCTCCAGATGCTTTGGACTACAGCTACTTTGCCCCATTAGGCAAGAGCTTTGTTGACTGTGGATGATGAAAGCTATAGTGCAAGATGCCGACTGGGGAATTCTGGGAGTTGAAGTCCAGACATTCTAAAGTTGCTGAGGTTGGGAAGCCCTGCTCTGGACGCTGAAGCATTCATACATCTATGAGAAGTCATGAGGTAATCCCTTGAAGAAATATAGAAGGGGAGGCAGAAATATTTAGGTCAAGTGTTACAGATATATTTGGTTTGCGTGTATGTGTATGTGCAAGGGAGGGAGCAAAAGTGCACTATAAAAATAGCCTTTTAATATAACAAAACCAACAATAAGAATAGTATACCCTATTTTTGGCAATTGTGGGTTACATGCTGAGTTTTTGAATGGGCGCTTCCTATCCTTCGTTTTTGTACTTTACATTTCTAGGCCACAGGTGTTCACTGTTTCTATTTCAATTCTTCCTGTAGACACAACCTTCATTTTGTGGTTTGCTGCAACATTTCTCTCCTTCCCTTTCTCTCTCTTTGTGTTATGAGAACCTATCAGAGCCGATAAATAGCTGAAGGATGTGGCAGAGGGGGAATTTTCTGCCAAAGCTGGTTTGCACCAAGGTTGCAACCACTTTCTGCTCCCCTCCCTTTTGCCCTTTCATGCACAAACATGCATATCTTCTATGTTGCAGTCCAATAGATGTCAATGATTTAAAGATCGAATAAAAGAGATATGTGTGAAATGGGGGACAACAATGTCAAGGAAGCAAAGTGTGACCCACAAATAGAGTTTAGAAGAGTACAGCAGGCTTGAGAAAATCTAGATAAGGCAGTTGGTACTCCAGTAATGTTGTGATTTAGTCTTGTGTCCTTTGATTAAGCATCCTCAGTATGTGGGCTGCTAAGTGTTAACAGAGCAATCTTTAAGTGCAACATCTGTCTTCTTACATCTTGATCAGACAAATCTTAGCACTGCTAGTTCACTGACTTTTAAGCCAGTCTGGCACTAGTTCATAACCTAGCCAGTGGGATGGTTTGGATGTGCATACATTCAATTGAATTTCCTTCAATAAATGAAATATAACCTTGAAAATTATTATCTTTCATGATAATAATTGTAATATTCTGTGTTGTGAATTCTGAGAGGGACATTTGTTATAGATTATCTAAAGACCGCATCAGAAATGGAAGACTAATGAATCTGTGCAATTATGCCATCTCTCATTTTCTCATATAAGGTAGGCCATCAGTTACAATGTGTGCAGAGCTGGTATTAATTCACAGTAATTCAGGAAGCTCTTACATTATGATTAAGAGTCTTCCCTCATTTATATCTAACATGGCACAGACATGCCTTGGCAACATATTTTATGCAGTCTTCTTACCTGTTCTGGTTTTAAAGTAGTTCTTTTCCTCTTACGTGGACATAATTTTTGTCATGAATATCATGAGGCACATTTCACTGACAGTTAGGTTGTTCACATGGTTAGGTGCAATGGTGGGATTCAAATTTTTTTACTACTGGTTCTGTGGGTGTGGCTTGGTAGGCATGGCAGGGGAAGGATACTGTAAACTCTCCATTCCCACCCCACTTCAGGGGAAGGATACTGTAAAATCCCCATTTCCCCCTGATCAGCTGGGACTCAGGAGGCAGAGAATAGATGGGGGCAGGGCCAGTCAGAGGTGGTATTTACTGGTTCTCTGAACTACTCAAAATTCCCACTACCGGTTCTCCAGAACTGGTCAGAACCTGCTGAAACTCACCTCCGGTTAGGTGAACCCTAGGGGATAGAATCAGCAGGGCATCTATTGGCTACTTTAGACAGATGTGGACATGCCTCCTACCCTCTGCTCCCAGGGTTCATTCTAGTTTTGGAAGGCAAGAGTTTGCCTCTTCCAAACAAAGCTCCACAACTGTATTTACAAGCAGCTGGTCAGCAGTGGTGGTCACAAGCAAAACCTCTACAGTATGTCTTGCTGGCTGTTATTTGGATGGCTTTGGAGCATGAGTTTAGTGCTTTTCAGGAATAGATATAAGCCCATGTCCAAAATAACCCCCACCCCTGCAAGCATCAGTTGATGTTAGCTAACATTCAAGCTTCCTTTAATTACATCCATAAACAACACTTGTATAAAGTTTGACAGATGACTAAATTTGATAAACAACAGCTACCGGTATCTATCAAAATGTGCCTCCCCTCCAGTCCATATTAAGAAAAGTGAGTGATGGGTATTTTACTCTGGTTGCAGATGACTTTGGGGAGGGAATAAAACCTGGGAGAATCAAATGTTTGCCAGCATTGTTTTGAGGGTGGATAGGGAGTGTTAGTGAGGGGAACTCATATCTCACTGGTAGAGTTTTCTGCTGGCTCAGGGATTGACCGCTCTGAGAAGAATCCTAGCCAAGATAGTCTACTTAAGATCAATGAAGAGAGCACCATATTCTATCCCACATAACAGAACTGAGGGGGAGCTTGTTGGGCTGAATGGGAGTTTCTACCTTTGCAGTCTGACAAAAGAGTATTGTGTGGTCAGGCATTGAAGAAAAGGAATGAACAGTTTCTGCAAAGCATGAATAGGGAGGTTTTTTTTCTCTTCAGATAAAATTCTGTTGAGGTAGTTTGTACTTAGCTGTATTAAATATGTGCAACTTTCAGCATCAGGACAGTACAGCAAAAATGTTTTCATTTATTAAAGCTGTAATCCAATGCAATCATTTAACACTCTTAGGGAGAGTGATTGAAAGATGCATCACCAATTAGTAAAAATGTTACAGAATGCAGATTGCAATATCTTATTATAATCATTGCACAGCACAGCTACTTTAGAATTTTCAATCGCAGTGGATATATTAACTGGAAAAGAATAGTTTTCTAAAGGCTAAATATTGTGGTTTGAGGTATTGTTTCTATATAATATCTACCATGACACAATAAATCATTGTGGAGGCGAGGATATTGTATTTCCTTCCTGAGTATCAAAATCAGTAATGGCAAAAAGCAAAATTTATTGAAGATTACAGAGAAACAGAGACAGATTATGAACAGACCTATAACAATAAGGAAGTTTCTGAAGCTATAAAAAAGATTAAACCAGGGAAGGTGCCTGGAGCAGATGAATTTTCAGATTTTTATTATAAATGTTTTGAGGATGAACTTTTGCAACCTTTACAAAACACAATGAATTCTACCTTACAGGGAGTAAAGATGTGAGAGGATTGGAAAGAGGCCAACATAGCACTAGTACCTAAACGTGGACAAGATTTGACTTTAAAAAGAAACTGTAAGCCAACATCATCATTGAATACGACTATAAGTTATTCACAATGATTCTAGCTGATAGACTGAAATAATTTTGCAAGAATTCACGAGGACCAATGTGGGATTTTATCTAAAGGATAATTAAATATTAGAAATGTACTGGACATTTTGGAATATTTGGAGCAACATAATGGAAAACAAGCCACATTGATTGTCTTAGATGGAAAGATGACCTTTGACAGCTTTAACTGGGCTTTCTTCAAATTTATGTTAGAAATGTGAACAACATTTTGGTGGACATGTAAAAAGAGCTAGAAAATTCTGTTTCTGATTATTTTAATATACAATTTAGACCACATGTTTTTCTTTTGGGATTGATGGATAAACAGTTGAAAAAAATAATGGAACTTTATTCTTATACACTGTAACTACCGTAAATTATTGTATGAACAACGATGGAAAGATTCAGCACTACCCACAATGGAGGAATGGTTGCTAGAGAGGATAGAACTTGTTACATACAAAATAACAGTTGAAAGGGACTTTGGAGGTCTTCTAGTCCAACCCCCTGCTCAAGCAGGAGACCCTATACCATTTTAGACAAATGATTGTCCAGTCTTTTCTTAAAAGTCTGCAGTGTTGGAGCATCCACAACTTCTGAAGGCAAACTGTTCCACTGGTTGATTGTTCTTACTGTCAGGAAATTTCTCTTTAGTTCTAGGTTGCTTCTCTCTTTGTTCAGTTTCCATCCATTGCTTTTTGTCTTGCCTTCTGGTGCTTTGGAAAATAGATTGGCTCCTTCTTTGTGGCAGCCTCTCAAATATTAGAATACTGCTATTAAGTCACTCCTAGTTTTTCTTTTTACTACACTAGACGTACCAAACTCCTGCAACTGTTCTTCATATGTACAGGTATTAGTCTTCAGCCCCCACAATCATCTTTGTTGCTCTTCTCTGCACTCTTTCCAGAGTTTCAGCATCTTTTTTTATATTGGGATGACCAAAACTGGACGCAGTATTCCAGGTCTGGTCTTACCAAGGCATTATAAAGTGCTAGTATCATTTCTCGTGATCTTGATTCTATCCTTCTGTTAATGCAGCCATTGGCTTTTTTGGCAGCTGCAGCATACTCCTGGCTCACATTTAAGTGATTGTCCACTAGGACTCCAAGATCCTTCTTGTAGTTACTGCTATTGAGCCAACTTCACCTATTCTGTACCTGTACATTTGGTTTTTCTTGCCTAAGTTTGTAAAACCTTACACATTTTACAGAATACATAAAAAAACAAATTTAGGGTTTATGGTTTTGATATTTAGACAGGAGAGATTATAGAAAGGAGAGATTATTTTATACCCATAAAATAAGAGGCAAATTTATAATTGTGCTTATAATTGCTGTAAAGAAGATTGGAAGCTACTTCTTTGTATCTTTTTTCTTTTTCTATTTTTGTTTTACTTTTCTCCCCTTTCTTGCACTTTTAGCTTTCTATTTGATCTTTTTTCTTTTTCTTTCCTTTTTCTTACTTTATATTAGGTTTTTTTTCTTCCGTATGTTTTTTATATAGTTATACACTGAATTTTACACACACGCACACACAAATGGATATAAAAACTAATATAAAGAGAAAAATACATATGCATATACACATCTCTCTCTGTCTCTCTCTGTCTGTCTGTCTCTCTCTCTCCATCCAGCCATCTACATCTATCTATCTCCCCATGCAGTAGTTTGCACTGACATGGGTGGTGTCTCTTTTTAATAACTGGATGTTGAAAGATAGTGAAAGCTGCTGAACCGACTGAAATGGTTGTGGTGTTATTTTCTCAAACTTCATTGTCAGCACAATTCTTCTGACAGCAAATCATGCCATTTCCCCTCCCACCCTCCAGTGCAACTTGGGGTTAGTGAACTAGGTCCAGCAATAGCAGCGGCATCTGCAGGTCAACTTTAACTATATGCAGAGTTGGCCAAAGAGCAAAGTTACGTTGCAGTGAAATCAGCATCCAGCTCTATACTTGTGTAGCCTTGACCACTAGATGGCAATGAGCTGCAGGGCATCTGCTTATAGGAGGAAGGACCTTTGAAGGCCGATTGTTTAGAGTCTTAGACCCTTGTTCAGCTGAAAGATGCATGCAGTTCTTTTAACTTTCACCCATTTCCTGAACTGTTTTGTGATAATAAAATGTCAGGAGAAATGCTAGAAGAGTTGTATAGGAATCCTTTTCAACTTCATGTTTGACCTCACCCCATTCCTAAGAGGTCTATAAGGGGCGTGCATAAGAGCACAAACGTGCCTACCGTTCCTGTCCTACTGTTGCTTCATGCTTACGCTTATGTATGATATTGTGACAAATAAATAAAATAAAATAAAAAATAGAATACTGCAAAATCAAAGCACCTTCTGGAAATCTCACATATTCTCTTTCCTTCTTTTTTTACTAATGGGCAAAGAAGAACATTCCCCATAAATTCTAGCATTGGTCCAAATCTCAGAATTCTGTTTTGTTCCCATTAAATATTGTTTGCAGGGTTTCACGTTGATTTAAGACTTTATAGTTTCCTAAGTGTAATAATTACGTCGGTGACTATAAATCTCTGCTGTATATGCATATTGAATTTATAGCAGTTGTGCAATTATAGCTTTTAGCTTAATTTTAATAGAGGTTAGTTCATGCCCTGGTTTTGGAGTGGGGAGGCATGTTGTAAATTTAAAAAAAAAAGTTTTTAAGATACTGCCACAAGAATCCCCATTCTGTGACCAATGACTGTAAGCTTCAATTTTCTATTTCAATTCCTTCACATTCAGAGGTAGCATAATACCAATCACCAAACAGAAAGGAGAACACTCACTCCATATTTTCCTGTGAGGGGTTAGTTTATGTCTGAACAGGCTCTTGTCTGATCTAGCAAAGTTATTCTCATGAGTCAAAGTAGGATAAGTGGATATGGCGAAGGCTGACCTACTGTAGCTTTGTGCTTCCTGCGGTGCCTTATGTGGAAGATCAGAAGCTGATAATGCTCAAATAATACCTCCTTAGTTGAGTGCCCTACAGCAACAGAGATTTAGAGAAATTGCAGAATGTCTTGGGAAGGAGGAGGAGGGACATGCAGCCATTAAGACTATTTAATTATTAATAGTCTTTTTTGTTCATTTCTCTGGTATGCAGTACTTTTTAAATGGATCTTATGAAAACAAATTCTATAGTTCTATTATGTCAGGAAGCCCTTCCTTTTATGCATGCTGAATCAATTAATTCATCTCAAGCTCCACAGCGAAAAGGACATTGTTTACTTGTTTTATTTTATTTATTTAAAGAACCGATATGGCTGCCCACTTCACATGGTAATGCACTGCAGCTCAGAGCAACCAATAAAAACAATATCATTTTCTCTATACATTTTTCACAGCATTATGCACATTATACATACTTTGCTCCTGCCCGTGTCTCTGGCTGTTATTTTTTAAAGGTTGATCAATGCGGTAGGGCTGTGCAGCAGTTTGGAAACAATTTGGGAAAAGTTGATTTGGAGCACACAAGGGAAGATGAACAAAGCTTCTTTCTAAAGCTCTTTAGTGCAGTCATCTCCACCGTACCCACTCCAGTATTGGTTTTTTTTCTTCACCAAGATACCTTTTGTTCCCAAATCCAAAACACCAAAGAAGCCAACAAAATACACCCTGAATTTCTTCAAGGTGGAGTTGTTCCAAGTATACTAAATTGGTATGCCAGAGTCATGTCTAAAATCCTAAATTGCCAACACGTTCTAACGCCCTCTGTGGGGATTGTTAAACTCCAGGCAGGGGAGAACTGTTTTGAGCCCCAAAGACTGTTTTGTTCAGTTTTCTCCATTGAATTATTGTACAATGTTCAGATTGGTTTCCTCTGAATTATACAAAGACCTTAACTGGTAAAGATTCTTTTTCTCTCTGTAGAGGGAAAAGGTGACTTTCAATATAAATAAGTTACAGTTGAGAGGTGATGTGCATATTATTATTCTATACAAGACCACAGTACTTCTGCTGGGTGGTAAAATATGCAGCTCCCTTTTGGGCATTGATATTGAAAAACTATATAGATCTCTACTGACTCAATATTCACTCCCTGTCTTCAGAGTCTTCAATCTTCTAGTGTTACTGAACATTCCTTTCCTTTGAAGTAACTCTTCCTGCCAATCATTTACAATCCCTTATCATTTATATTGGGGGGGAAAAACAGGAAAAAGATGACTGGGTCAGATCAAAGGTTTCTCAAGTCTGCTATCCTTTTTCCCACAGTAACCTCTAAGAAGACCATAAGGAAGATATCAGAGCACTTCATCCATCCCAGATTGGACTAACCTTTTTTGGGCTGGTGGGCAGTTTGACAGCATGCAGGGGCTGGGCACACAAAATGGCTCAGGGGTGAAATCTACTTACCTTCCTTACTGGTTTGGAAGTGCGCGTGCGCATGTGCAGAAGGTAAAAAACACCCATGACACCCAGTGTTCTGTCTCCTTCCCCACTTCGGATTAACGAGCTGGCCTTCAGCCAGTGGATTCATGGCTCCTATCAGTCCTGGCAGAGAAATTGCAGCTGCCTGCCAAAGTTCAAACAAATGACTCACGTAGCAAGACTTTCAGCTCTTTTTGAAACGGTTCAACTAAACTTTTGCTTCCCGTGGAGTGAAAGCAGTCCCAAAGCTCCTTATATATCCTGTGGGGTGGGGCTCCTGCCCCACCCTTCCCTTTGATGACACCGCCTCTCTAATCTTCTGAAGCGCGGGTCAATCCAAGCTTGATTATTATTGTCAGCTGGGTCTGAAGGTGTAGCCTGAGAAAGGGAGGAATCAGGGGATGACGGCCTCATTACGTCCTCCGACTGATCTGGTTCTGGCTCCTGGAGCCAGGCCAAAGGAATCGGTGCTCCCGAGGTAAGCCTTACCAGTCCTTCCCCCTCACTCTCGGAGTCACTTTCGGGCATGGGGCCAGGTTCGGGGGCTGGAGTCAGCCAGGAGGGTGGGTGGAGCTTTGCTCTGCCATCGCTATTAGATTGCCGAACCACCATCAACGATCGCTACCGGATCACCAGATCCGGTCAGAACCGGGAGCATTTCACCCCTGAAATGGCTACCATAAGAGACTTGTCTAGACATAAAATGGCTTCAGTGAAGGAGATGGCCAATCCTAAACTATCTCTTTACCCAGAAATTGACTTAGCAGCCAGAATTTTGGGAGACCGAAAGGTATTAGTGGAAATAAATATAATGCCAGTACTTTGTTTTGTCCAGTATGTGTGTGTATATATATTTGAATGTTATTTGGTGCATGGAGCTATTGGGCATCAAGTGAGGTACCTAGAAGCACCAGGACTACTAGGAGATCATGCTGTTTGTCTGCCCTTTATTCTGTTTATGGTCTACTCTCAAGCAATTGACCCTGAAAGGAATACTGCCATACTAGTGCATAGCCCAGACTTTAAAGAAACAGGATGGAAACAATATTGACACTTTTGAACTAGGTATTGAAACTGATTCTTGAAAACACCGTGAACAGCTAAGGAAACCAACAATTGGATTATTTAGCAAACCAGTCCATAGTTCTCATTTAAGGCACAAATGACCAAGCTCAAATTATCCTACTTTTGACACTCTATGCAGAAACCAAGATTCTTTGAAAAATGCTGGGAATACTGGGAAAGGTGGAATGGAAAAGAAGAGAATGACTAGCAGTAATGTGGATGAATTTAGTTATAGTGGGGATGGCTACACTGGTGGAAGACCTGAAGCAACAGATTAGCGAGAGATCATCATGACGAAAATTTGCCTATGTTGTTGCTAAAAGTCAATGCCAACTTTATAGTGCATAAGCAACATGCATCGTATTCTGGGGGTGTTCAGATCAGTCCAATGAAGAAAAGCACGCTTCATGATAAAGAAAAAAGCTAGAGTGGGATCAGGAAGTATGTAATTAGGGATGAGCAAATAGAATGAATCCATGCGCCAATCATATTGCAGTGTTCTATTTGAGGTCTCAGTGTCTTCTCCACTTGCAAAATCTGCAAAGGACATTAAAAAAAAAAGGCAAAGCTTTCTCTCTTGTCAGATAATTACACAAATGCAGCAACCCTGCTCATACCCTGAGAATGACTAATAAGACTACATACAGTTTCCTTTAGATATATATTATGCTTATATTGTTAGAGTCTTCCTGTTCTAGCAACTGTGCACCTTACTCTGTTTTGAGAGGCTTCACGCTTGACATTCAAACAAATGCTTTTTGAACAGTGTTTTGTCCTACTTCCAGCTCATGAAATCCCAGAGCTACACACATCCCAGAGGAAAACAACGATCTTGCTATGGAGGGGCTGAACTTCACTACTCATTTCCTGTACACAAAAAAAGAAAGTTTTCCTTACTATAATTACTTTGGCATGGCATGCCAAGTCGTAATTGGTCTAAATATGGCTTACTGAATTAAACAAGGTAGGCTCCCCTGAAAATAAGACTCTGACTTATATTTTTTTGAACCCTGAAATAAGCGCTTGGCCTTATTGCCATGCATTCAAAAGCCCAATTGAGCCTATTATCAGGGGATGTCTTATTCTGGGGGAAACAGAGACGTTCTTGCAGTACATCAAATCATAAACCATCCTTTCCAAGCCATAACGGCAAAGGTTACATAGCAGATAAGATATTGGCTGCAGCCAGACAAATTACATTTTGTCTGCAATAATCCATATGACACTAAAATGGCAGCAAAGAAACATAAAACTCTTGTCTCCTTGCTGTCATTTAGTGGTTTTCTAAATTTTGTAAATGATACATGGTCACCCTAGTTTTGTTTGATGGGTCACTTTGGACATTTCCAAGTGGAGAGGATAAAAATAGAAAGAAATGGCCTAAACAACCAGTGTTGTCTCCTTAGTAGAACAAGAGGTGGGGAAACATAGGCGAGTTGTGTCTGCATCTCTTCCTTACAATTTTATAAACTGGGAAACCTAGTGACACACTTGCTCTGCCTCTCTCACAGATGCCCAAACCCGATTTGGAAACATCCTAGATCTTCTTCATTGATAGCTATGAGGTACTTAAATATAAATTTCCTTAATCTTTCCCTTCTTCTTCTTCTTGGTTTTTTTTTTGGGGTGTGTGTGATTAGAACATTGGAAACTGTGGGAAGATACCAGCCCAAATATAGTAAATATTTTATACAAGGCAGTGCATACTGTATGTGCATGCACATATGCACAAACTTTGAATGGCTGACAGTTTCTGCCACACATTTGGCATTTCATAGCGTAGCTACTCCAGGGCTTCAATATAAAAACCTAGACCTTCCTTTCAGAATCTTTTAAGAGACAGCCAAACTTTCTTCAAGAGAAGCAGCATTGGCATCTGATTTCATCCATGAGAGAATCCCATTGCTACCCCAAAAATCTCTAACCAGTCTCAGGTCTTAAAGCTAACAATTTCCTCAAAAACAAAACTGGCCTCTTGGTTCCTAGAAGAGAGGACCTGAAAAGGTGGCAGCAACATCCTAACAAGGTGATGTGAGTATTTTGAAGTTGCATCTTGGTTTGATGGCACCTCACTGTGTGACAAAACAAAATCAAATGAGGGAAATCAAATCCAGAGCTCAGTGCTAATCCTAATCCCCCACAAAGTTCTCCCATGGTAGGGCAGGATAGAAATATGTGTCTTTATAAAGGTGGCATCTTTCTCATTGAACAAGGGAGGGAAATGGTCATTGATGTGCGTTTGCAGCTGCTGAAGATCCTGAAATCCTCTGGTCTATTTCTTCAACGCTGAATCCTCAAGGCTGAAAATGTGGAAAATTGTCTCTCTCAGTTCTCAGGTTATTGTTGCCAACCTTGGCCATTTTTTTGTAGGAGAGGCCAAGCATGAAGCTGTCTCCCTCCAGCAGCCCAGGTCCTTAGGATCACATGTTATGATGTTCACTGCTGTCCGATGAATCATTTTCAGAGCCAATCAAGCCGTTTGACCAAAGTTTGGCAAAAACTGTTAAGCCTGAAGCAAAAACATGAGAAGAATGATCAGCTCAGGATCCAAGAAATGAAAGGCAGTGTCACAGAAGAAAAGGATTAGGAGATCAGCTGAGAAATCTGGTGACCTAATTATCTAGCCAAGTAATCTTTTGGCATGAATGGAAGAAAAATATTGATATGAGAGATGAATGCCCTTCCTGAACAGCCTTTCCCATTGAACTAGAATTCTAGGCATTCTAGCCCCAACATATCTGGAGGGAAACAGAAAGGCAAAGCTGCTTTAAAGCAGGGGTCTCCAATCTTGGCAACTTTTAAGTCTTGTGGACTCCCAGAGTTCCTCAGCCAACAAAGCTCTGGGAATTGAAGTCCACAAGTCTTAAAGTTGCCAGGGTTGGAGACCCCTGCTTTAAAAGATATTTCACCCATCTGTGGCTATAGCAACATGAAAGACATATGCTTACATGAGGATGACAGCAATAGATTTTGTCTGTTTTTAATATATAGAAAAAAATCACCCAGTTTAGAGCTTCTATGCTGTGCAAAAATCTGGAAAACAACTAGATAGAAACAAAGAGAGTGTTTGATGAACAATACACTAATTGACTAATTAAAGGCTATGCACCTGCTTTTAGGACACCCGTTCTTCACCTGCAAAGGAAGGTTCATCTCCTTGTTGCGCCATGTGTTGCTGTGGTTTGTGGATGTTCTCATACCAGTCTGCATCTTCAGAAGAGGTGCTGTCACTGTCCATAGGATCTGTTGGAAAAAACACAAGTCTTTGAATGGAATCACAGAGCTATAATTTTTGCCCTTCTGAAGCACCCATGCAATGTCTTATTAGAGCTGCCCACTGGCTGCTAAAGAACTCTATGATTTTGACCAATGTTCCTCCAGCTGGTTAATAGAAGATTGCAAAAGCAACAGCAACAACCCAACAACAACAACCTGTGATCTGACCAGCATTCTTCACTAGAGCCCGTTTATTTGATAGCAAGGAAAACAATGATGGTTGTATGGGAAGAGCTACAAAAAGAGCTTCTCAGATACATCTGAGAGAGTAGAATATGAGCAGCAAAGAGATACTGTCCCTTGATTTCAGGGGGGAGGGGAAAAATTCAGGATCCATGAGGCAAGAAGAAGTAGGAGTTCCCATAAGTAAACTCCAGTTCAGAGAACATGAACACTTTATTTGGAGCACTGAGCCAGAAGTTCATTATCATTGTAGAGGCTTGCCCAAAAATAATAGTCACGTGGGAATATAGGAGTGTAATGACACTCCTGAATCAGCATAGCCCGTAAGTGCGTGTGGAAGGGGCAGTTTTTAATTTATTTGTGTTCCTTTACACCCTTGTCCCAAACTGGTTTTCACCTGATATATTGGATTTCATTTTCCATCATTTCAATCCTACATGGCAGCTGAAGTCCCAAACACTGGGAGGGCTCTAACTTCAAGAAGGCTGTTGCACATTCATCCCCTTGGCAATTTCTATTGAGAGGTATACTTCCTTAGATATTGATGCAAATAGATAGTCATCATGATTAGTATCTATTGATAGCTACGTCTAACTTCTAATACTTATTTCATCAAATGAGGATTTTATTTGATGGGGCAAATCAGCTAAATGAAGCCTGACTATACTCAATAGCAAGAGAATAAGGACTGATTATTGTTCCGGGGACATAAAAATGGAGGGGGTGGGGCCTCCCAATAATACACATACAACGATTTCTGCTACTTGTCTATAAAAAAAGAAAGCCAGTATCTGTTTAGCTTGTTATTTGCCTTTATATCTCTTCTCTTGACAAAACAGTTGCTAGCACCTCCATGGCTCAGATTATTCATTCATAGTTAAAATTGAAAAATCATTTCCTCCTCCCCAATAAACCTGAAATCCCAAATAATGAAGTCAGGGGCTTTAGCAATCTTTGGAAGCTTGTTTTTTTTAAAAAATTGTCCCTAAATCCTTCAAGTATTGCATGTGAGATCTGATTTTATTTGGAAATGATGTGCTTGACAACAGGTAGGAGATGGGGAAACCCGTATTTACATTCCCAGACTTGTGTCTTTCAGATACATGTTTGGACTGTGTAGACCGCAGTTTCAGACAATATGGTTAAAAGCTGGGAAATTGGGTGAGCTCCAGTGTCTTAATGTATCTGAATGGAAAAGACTCGAAAACACAGATAACAATATAAGGCTAATAATAAAAGCTACTGATTCGGGTGAACCGGTAGTAAAAAAAAGCTACCGGTTCCTCCAAATTGGTATTTCCAATGATCAGCTGTGCCGCGGGATTTAAAATTGCTAGAAAGCAAGAAATCCTGCTTTCTAGTGAATCTGAATCACGTGGCACAGCTGATCCCCCCTCGCTGTTCTACTTACCTTCCCAAGCCTCCTTTTGGCACGTACTGCGCATGCGTGTGCACAGCATGTGTTTGGTGCACACTGTGCATGCGTGCGCAGCATGTGTTTGGTGTGCACTGCATATGCACATGCAGGCAGCATGTGTTTGGCACACACTGCACATGTGTGCATGCAGAGCACACTCGGCGCACAGAGCGCATGCACGGCCAGCAAACCGGTTGCAAACTGGTTCAGATTTCACCACTGGTATAAGGTAATAATAACACCACAGCATAGATTCTCTCAAATGTTATATCAGAATCTGAACCAATCTGATCGATCTGATGAGCTGCTAAAGACAGTTTTACACAGCTATTGTTTTCACTTCTCAAACTCTCAGACCCTATTTGAAGATAATCCATGAGGATTTTTTTTTCACTTCTGCCCATTTGAAATGACAAATACAGGGGATTGAAATCATTGTTCCATCCCAAGGTGCTACGGATTGGGAAAATATTGTCGTACCAAACACTTTGTACAGCAGAGAAGGAAAAATAATAAAAAATAATAATCCAGGAATTTGTAATTAGCTAAACTGGCCCGGTGCTGAAAAACAACCAATGGATCCTCATCCATCCTTGAGGGTATAAAATGTGGAAAGATATCTGGATATAGTAACAGTCAAGAAGAACTGGATATGGTACAAAAAGATAAAAATCAGCTCTCACCCTGTTGTCGATAATCCTTTGGACGTTTGGTCTCCTGGCGCATTGTCAGTTTGGGGAAATTGGGTGAGCTCCAGTGTCTTAATGTATCTGAATGGAAAAGACTCGGAAACACAGATAACAATATAAGGCTAATAATAAAAACTACCGGTTCGAGTGAACCGGTAGTAAAAAAAAGCTACTGGTTCCTCCAAATCGGTATTTCCAATGATCAGCTGTGCCGCGGGGTTTAAAATTGCTTGAAAGCAAGAAATCCTGCTTTCTAGTGAATCTAAATCACGTGGCACAGCTGATCCCCGCTGTTCTACTTACCTTCCCAAGCCTCCTTTTGGCACGTACTGCGCATGCGTGTGCACAGCATGTGTTTGGCACACACTGCACATGTGTGCATGCAGAGCACACTCGGCGCACAGAGTGCATGCACGGCCAGCAAACCGGTTGCAAACTGGTTCAGATTTCACCACTGGTATAAGGTAATAATAACACCACAGCATAGATTCTCTCAAATGTTATATCAAAATCTGAACCAATCTGATCAATCTGATGAGCTGCTAAAGACAGTTTTACACAGCTATTGTTTTCTTTTAAAAATTGTCCCTAAATCCTTCAAGTATTGCATGTGAGATCTGATTTTATTTGGAAATGATGTGCTAGACAACAGGTAGGAGATGGGGAAACCCGTATTAACATTCCCAGACTTGTGTCTTTCAGATACATGTTTGGACTGTGTAGATTGCAGTTTCAGTTTCAGACAATATGGTTAAAATGGGAAATTGGGTGAGCTCCAGTGTCTTAATGTATCTGAACGGAAAAGACTCGGAAACACAGATAACAATATAAGGCTAATAATAAAAACTACCGGTTCGAGTGAACCGGTAGTAAAAAAAAGCTACTGGTTCCTCCAAATCGGTATTTCCAATGATCAGCTGTGCCGCGGGATTTAAAATTGCTAGAAAGCAAGAAATCCTGCTTTCTAGTGAATCTAAATCACATGGCACAGCTGATCCCCCCTCGCTGTTCTACTTATCTTCCCAAGCTCATTTTGGCACATACTGCGCATGCGTGTGCACAGCATGTGTTTGGCACACACTGCACATGTGTGCATGCAGAGCACACTCGGCGCACAGAGTGCATGCACGGCCAGCAAACCGGTTGCAAACTGGTTCAGATTTCACCACTGGTATAAGGTAATAATAACACCACAGCATAGATTCTCTCAAATGTTATATCAAAATCTGAACCAATCTGATCAATCTGATGAGCTGCTAAAGACAGTTTTACACAGCTATTGTTTTCACTTCTCAAACTCTCAGACACTATTTGAAGATAATCCATGAGGATTTTATTTGGAAATGATGTGCTAGACAACAGGTAGGAGATGGGGAAACCCGTATTAACATTCCCAGACTTGTGTCTTTCAGATACATGTTTGGACTGTGTAGATTGCAGTTTCAGTTTCAGACAATATGGTTAAAATGGGAAATTGGGGTAGTGAAACTTGGTCGCCAGTTGCTTGATAGTGAAAAGAAGCAATAGTCCATTAAACTCTTAGAAATAGACCTTGAATTGGGTTGTCACACCCTTGCTTATTTCCTTAAAAGTCTTAGAGCTGGGAGATATTATCACTTTCAGGAAATGAGCTATTGCCCAAGCCTTGTGATTGTACAGTTAAAACCCTGTTTAACATCAGGCTGCTGTTGATCTTTAAATATAGTGTATCAGGTTTCTGAGAACACTTGTCAATCTGCAGCATTTGCAAGGTATCGCAGGTCCATCAGAATTGTCCTTTTCTGGAGAGATGTAATGGATTTTGTCTGCTAAGGGAGATGTTGTGATGGTCTACAAGGCAGTGACTATTTCCCAGAAAGTAGGGAGCACATTCCAATAAGGAGAACAAGACAAGGGACAACACAGCCTGGAGTGGGATTGGAGAGAAAAGGAAGAGATTTAGGATGCTCTCTTCATAGAATCTTCTAGAGTACATCCATTAGTGTTAGACTAGGATAGATTTAGTCTGGCAAGATTCTGGATATTTAGTGTGAATAAATAAATAAAGAATTGAATTTGACTGGACCAAGGTCCAGATTCTAGGTCACTTTGGGCTGGGCCTGACATCAGCAGATGAACAAAGAGATCTGGTGGCCAGCAAGGAGTGTCTTGTCATGCTCCTTCAGTTTCGCTATCTATAAATAAAAATAGAAGAACTGTTTGTGGTGCTCATCATGCTGACTAGCCATCAAATCCTCTATTCCACTTAGAGTTTTGGTCACTCTATATGGTTGACGGCAAGGCATGCTGGGTATTTCCTTAAAAGTCTTAGAGCTGGGAGATATTATCACTTTCAGGAAATGAGCTATTGCCCAAGCCTTGTGATTGTACAGTTAAAACCCTGTTTAACATCAGGCTGCTGTTGATCTTTAAATATAGTGTATCAGGTTTCTGAGAACACTTGTCAATCTGCAGCATTTGCAAGGTATCGCAGGTCCATCAGAATTGTCCTTTTCTGGAGATGTAATGGATTTTGTCTGCTAAGGAGATGTTGTGATGGTCTACAAGGCAGTGACTATTTCCCAGAAAGTAGGAGCACATTCCAATAAGGAGAACAAGACAAGGGACAACACAGCCTGGAGTGGGATTGGAGAGAAAAGGAAGAGATTTAGGATGCTCTCTTCATAGAATCTTCTAGAGTACATCCATTAGTGTTAGACTAGGATAGATTTAGTCTGGCAAGATTCTGGATATTTAGTGTGAATAAATAAATAAAGAATTGAATTTGACTGGACCAAGGTCCAGATTCTAGGTCACTTTGGGCTGGGCCTGACATCAGCAGATGAACAAAGAGATCTGGTGGCCAGCAAGGAGTGTCTTGTCATGCTCCTTCAGTTTCGCTATCTATAAATAAAAATAGAAGAACTGTTTGTGGTGCTCATCATGCTGACTAGCCATCAAATCCTCTATTCCACTTAGAGTTTTGGTCACTCTATATGGTTGAAGGCAAGGCATGCTGGGTATTTCCCTTAATAACTGCACACTTTGATGCATGCAGCAAAACCTAATGAAACATTGCCACTTCTGCAACAAGTTTTACTGTTTGGGTAATGGATTGCTTATCAGACAGAATGCTCACAAATTGGCACTGGGAATAGTGGGTCATCTCAGAATGGAGATGTCTAATTATTGTATTTTAGGTATAACTTCTGCATCATTATTCACTGATGTCTGAAATGTGTCTTAAAGACAGTTTTACACAGCTATTGTTTTCACTTCTCAAACTCTCAGACACTATTTGAAGATAATCCATGAGGATTTTTTTTTCACTTCTGCCCATTTGAAATGACGAATACAGGGGATTGAAATCATTGTTCCATCCCAAGATGCTATGGATTGGAAAAATATTGTCGTACCAAACACTTTGTACAACAGAAAAGGAAAAAGAATAAAAAATAATAATCCAGGAATTTGTAATTAGCTAAACTGGCCCGGTGCTGAAAAACAACCAATGGATCCTCATCCATCCTTGAGGGTATAAAATGTGGAAAGATATCTGGATATAGTAACAGTCAAGAAGAACTGGATATGGTACAAAAAGATAAAAATCAGCTCTCACCCTGTTGTCGATAATCCTTTGGACGTTTGGTCTCCTGGCGCATTGTCAGTTTGGGGAAATTGTGGGGTAGTGAAACTTGGTCGCCAGTTGCTTGATAGTGAAAAGAAACAATAGTCCATTAAACTCTTAGAAATAGACCTTGAATTGGGTTGTCACACCCTTGCTTATTTCCTTAAAAGTCTTAGAGCTGGGAGATACTATCACTTTCAGGAAATGAGCTATTGCCCAAGCCTTGTGATTGTACAGTTAAAACCCTGTTTAACATCAGGCTGCTGTTGATCTTTAAATATAGTGTATCAGGTTTCTGAGAACACTTGTCAATCTGCAGCATTTGCAAGGTATCGCAGGTCCATCAGAATTGTCCTTTTCTGGAGAGATGTAATGGATTTTGTCTGCTAAGGGAGATGTTGTGATGGTCTACAAGGCAGTGACTATTTCCCAGAAAGTAGGGAGCACATTCCAATAAGGAGAACAAGACAAGGGACAACACAGCCTGAGTGGGATTGGAGAGAAAAGGAAGAGATTTAGGATGCTCTCTTCATAGAATCTTCTAGAGTACATCCATTAGTGTTAGACTAGGATAGATTTAGTCTGGCAAGATTCTGTCTATTTAGTGTGAATAAATAAATAAAGAATTGAATTTGACTGGACCAAGGTCCAGATTCTAGGTCACTTTGGGCTGGGCCTGACATCAGCAGATGAACAAAGAGATCTGGTGGCCAGCAAGGAGTGTCTTGTCATGCTCCTTCAGTTTCGCTATCTATAAATAAAAATAGAAGAACTGTTTGTGGTGCTCATCATGCTGACTAGCCATCAAATCCTCTATTCCACTAAGAGTTTTGGTCACTCTATATGGTTGACGGCAAGGCATGCTGGGTATTTCCCTTAATAACTGCACACTTTGATGCATGCAGCAGAATCTAATGAAACATTGCCACTTCTGCAGCAAGTTTTACTGTTTGGGTAATGGATTGCTTATCAGACAGAATGCTCACAAATTGGCACTGGGAATAGTGGGTCATCTCAGAATGGAGATGTCTAATTATTCTATTTTAGGTATAACGTCTGCATCATTATTCACTGATGTCTGAAATGTGTCTTAAAGACAGTTGCATAATTGCCAGGAAATAAGGCCATTTTACATGTTTTGCTCTGACTGTGTGCACCCAAGTAAAGGTCTGGGGAAGAAGCAATTATTTTGGGAAATAAGGCCTTTCTTTCCTCCTAAACCCAGAAGGAACACCTTCAGGTTTGAAAGAAAAATACTTCTTGTAGCTTGGTACAATTTGAATAGAAATCCTTCCTTGGTTCTTTTTCATCATACAATGAAAGTTAAGCCTGAGTTCTGAAGAAGAAGGATCTCATAGACTGCCTCAATCTTTGGAACAACACAACATTCAGGGGCATATAAGTGGGGAGATTGCTCACCATAGAAATTAGAGAGAGGCACAGGGGGCTTCTTGCTGAAATCATAGTCTTCATAATCAGAATCAGAGTCTTCATGGGCTGCTGAAGGGGACACATCTGTTTATGGAAGAGAGAACAGAAACAATTGTCTGAGGAAACCAGCAGAGTTTAGAAAAGGCAGCACCTAACATACCCTGCTATGGTGTAGGACTGGGTCTTTAAAAGACTGGAGTCACGATTTCAAAACTAATCTTCATTATACAAGTAGTTCTCGACTTACAACCACAATTGAGCTTAAAATTTATGTTGCTAAGCGAAACATTTCTTAGGTGAATTTTTCCCCATTTTACAACTTTTCTTGGCACAGTTCTTAAGTGAATCACTGCAGTTGTTAAGTGAATCACTGCAGTTGTTAAGTCTGTCACATGGTTGTTAAGTGAATCACTGCAGTTGTTAAGTCTGTCACACGGTTGTTAAGTGAATCACTGCAGTTCTTAAGTGAATCACTGCAGTTGTTAAGTCAGTTACGTGGTTGTTAAGTGAATCTGGCTTCCCCATTGACTTTGCTTGTCAGAAGGGGGATCAACTGACCCTGGGACATTGCAACCGTCATAAGACACTTTTTTCAGTGCCATTGTAACTTTGAATGGCCACTAAATGAACTGTTGTAAGTTGAGGAGTACATGTAATTACCAAACATTATCATGGATAGTTACAAGGCCCCTAGACGTGTTCATAAAACTAATTCATTTGAAGGAATGTATCAATATTGTGAAACATGGATTTCAAGAGAACTCTAAAAAGCTAGTTGGATAATCAAGGATTTTCTTTTTAGTGTTAAGCACTTTTACAATTTTTATGATGACTGGAGGGGATTTTATATATGTTATTGATTGTTTTATCAGATGCTGTTTGAATTCACATCAAGGGTTGTTATTTAACATTTTTCCTGAAGATGCCAGGTGTACTTTTACAGATCAATCAAGTGTTGGTTCATTGATTATGACAGGAATTGATCAACCAACTTGTCTTCTGAGTGTGATATTATCTCTGCTAATATGTTGAAACAAAGGAGACTTGTGGCATGTTAACATTTAGGACTTAGCACTTAGACTTATATACCACTTCACAGTGATTTACAGACCTCTCTAAGCAATTTACAGAGTCAGCATAATTGCCAGGAAATAAGGCCTTTCTTTCCTCCTAAACCCAGAAGGAACACCTTCAGGTTTGAAAGAAAAATACTTCTTGTAGCTTGGTACAATTTGAATAGAAATCCTTCCTTGGTTCTTTTTCATCATACAATGAAAGTTAAGCCTGAGTTCTGAAGAAGAAGGATCTCATAGACTGCCTCAATCTTTGGAACAACACAACATTCAGGGGCATATAAGTGGGGAGATTGCTCACCATAGAAATTAGAGAGAGGCACAGGGGGCTTCTTGCTGAAATCATAGTCTTCATAATCAGAATCAGAGTCTTCATGGGCTGCTGAAGGGGACACATCTGTTTATGGAAGAGAGAACAGAAACAATTGTCTGAGGAAACCAGCAGAGTTTAGAAAAGGCAGCACCTAATATACCCTGCTATGGTGTAGGACTGGGTCTTTAAAAGACTGGAGTCACGATTTCAAAACTAATCTTCATTATACAAGTAGTTCTCAACTTACAACCACAATTGTGCTAAAAATTTATGTTGCTAAGTGAAACATTTCTTAGGTGAATTTTTCCCCATTTTACAACTTTTCTTGGCACAGTTCTTAAGTGAATCACTGCAGTTGTTAAGTGAATCTGACTTCCCCATTGACTTTGCTTGTCAGAAGGGGGGATCAACTGACCCTGGGACACTGCAACCGTCATAAATATGAGTCAGTTGCCAAGTGTCTAAATTTTGATCATGTGACAATGGGGATGCTGCAACGGTCATAAGTGTGAAAAACAGTCATAAGACACTTTTTTCAGTGCCATTGTAACTTTGAATGGCCCCTAAATGAACTGTTGTAAGTTGAGGAGTACATGTAATTACCAAACATTATCATGTTTGGCCCCTAGAAGTGTTCATAAAACTAATTCATTTGAAGGAATGTATCAATATTGTGAAACATGGATTTCAAGAGAACTCTAAAAAGCTAGTTGGATAATCAAGGATTTTCTTTTTAGTGTTAAGCACTTTTACAATTTTTATGATGACTGGAGGGGATTTTATATATGTTATTGATTGTTTTATCAGATGCTGTTTGAATTCACATCAAGGGTTGTTATTTAACATTTTTTTGTTTACTATTGTATTATGCACTGCCATAGGCTGATATGTCAGAACAATGCAAATATACATTTGATATTAGCTAAATATCCAGAGGTATTATCTCTCCTATTTTTTCTTCTTCTTAACATTTTTCCTGAAGATGCCAGGTGTACTTTTACAGATCAATCAAGTGTTGGTTCATTGATTATGACAGGAATTGATCAACCAACTTGTCTTCTGAGTGTGATATTATCTCTGCTAATATGTTGAAACAAAGGAGACTTGTGGCATGTTAACATTTAGGACTTAGCACTTAGACTTATATACCGCTTCACAGTGCTTTACAGACCTCTCTAAGCGGTTTACAGAGTCATCATAATTGTCCCCAACAATCTGGGACCTCATTTTACCGACCTCAGAAGGATGGAAGGCTGAGTTAGCCTTGAGTTTGGTGGGATTCGATCTGCCAAACTGCTGGCAGACGGTGATCAGCAGAAGTAGCTTGCAGTACTGTACTCTAACCACTGCGCCACTGCGGCTCATTCATTTAATCCAACTGAATCCAGTGAAACTCAGTGGATACCAAAGCACACATTTTCATGAACATTTCTTGTTCATTTTTTTGTCCACCAGTAATTTCAGCAAGTTATTTTGGCCATTACCTATGCACATATTAATGCTGTAATCATAAGAATATCCTCCCAAAGATCTACACAAGGATCCTCTTTGTAGACTTTAGTTCAGCATTCAATACCATCATTCCAGACACTCTTCTAACTAAGCTAAACCAGCTACAGGTACCTGAACAGACTTGTAAGTGGATCACAAGCTTCCTAACAATCAGGAAGCAGCAGGTGAAGCTAAGCAGAATAACATCAGATACCTGCACAATTAGCACAGCCCCCCCCAAAGGCTGTGTGCTCTCCCCACTTCTCTCTGTATACCAATGACTGCATCTCTAACGATCCCTCTGTTAAACTATTGAAGTTTGCAGATGACACAACAGTGATCGGTCTCATTTGAGACAATGATGAATCCGCATACAGATGGGAGGTTGAACGACTAGCCTTGTGGTGCAACCGGAACAATCTGGAACTGAACACACTCAGAACCATAGAAATGGTGGTAGACTTTAGGAGAAACCTTTCCATACTTCCACCTCTCACAATACTTGACAACACAGTATCAACAGTAGAAACCTTCAAATTTCTAGGTTCTACCATATCACAAGATCTAAAATGGACAGCTAACATCAAAAACGTCATCAAAAAAGGACAACAAAGAATGTTCTTTCTGTGCCAACTCAGAAAGCTCAAACTGCCCAAGGAGCTGCTGATCCAATTCTACAGAGGAATTATTGAGTCTGTCATCTGCATCTCTATAGCTATCTGGTTGGGTTCTGCAACCCAACAAGACAGACACAGACTTCAGAGGATAATTAGAACTGCAGAAAAAACAATGGCTACCAACCTGCCTTCCATTGAGGACCTGTATACTCCACGAATCAAAAAGAGGGCTGTGAAAATATTTACAGATCCCTCACATTCTGGACACAAACTGTTTCAACTCCTACTCTCAAAACTATGCTATAGGGCACTGCACACCAGAACAATTAGACACAAGAACAGTTTTTTCCTGAACGCCATCACTCTGCTAAACAAATAATTCCCTCAACACTGTCAAACTATTTACTTAATCTGCACTACTATTAATCTTCTCATCATTCCCATTACCCATCTCCTTCCACATATGACTGCAACTTTGTTGCTTGTATCCTCATGATTTATACTGATATTGATTGTTTCCTGATTGCTTATTTGTACCCTATGACTATCATTAAGTGGTGTATCATTAAGTGTTAAATTTCTACCCTATGACTATCATTAAGTGTTGTAAGTGTCGTACCTTGATGAAGGTATCTTTTCTTTTATGTACACTGAGAGCATATGCACCAAGACAAATTCCTTGTGTGTCCAATCACACTTGGCCAATTTAAAAATTTTTTTAAAAAAAATCAAAATACATTCTACAGTACGTGTATGCGTATGCACAGCTATGTCTCTGAAATAGTGTTGGCTCCTGTTGAGCGCCTAGACAAATCCTTCCAGTTTTCTTGGCAAGATTTCCGAAGAGGTTTGCTTTTGCCTGCTTCCTAAGGCTTAAAGAGGGACAGAATGGTCACCCAGTTGGCTTTGTGCCTAGGGCAACACTAAAACTCACAATCTCCCAATTTCTAGGCTGGTGCCTGAACTGGATCTCATTCTGCATGATATAACTCTGCAGTATCCATTTAACAGTTTAGTCATGTTTTTATAGATGGTTGTGAGCCTCCTAGAGTCACTGTATGAGACAGGTAGACATATAAGTCTTGTAAATAAACAAATGGAATTATTGGTTAATAGTTATTTAATTGAGATTGATTAAGAAAAGTTCACAGAATCCGCCTATATCAATTTATTTGCGGTTGGGTAAATATTTTTTTGAGACGACATTGAATTTATATTTGGTCTCAGTTGTTTTGGTTGTATGAATGAATTTATTCCTAATTTATTTCCTCTATTTATAAAAAAATTCTCCTTGGATACAGTATTGAAAATAGATGATTAAAAGGGTGTATCATTAAGATTAAATGTGTACCTTTCTGTATGCCTCCCATTTTCATCAATGCCTCTTTTTCTGGGTTTGTGGATCAGAATGAACTGATCCAATCAAAGAGTTCCCAATCAAATGGGTTTTAATATATTTTATTTTTAATTGCTATTTTATTCCCTTGGTTAGTTTTTAATGGTCCTTATTGTTTTCTTTTATATTGATTGATTCTTATGTTTTTGTATTTGCTCTCCAGAATCATGTTGCCTACGTTAGGCAGCCATATCAATGCTTCAAACAAACAGCAGATACTGATTTTAATAATAATTTAATCTGTGTAATTTTAATATTTTGATAATTTTTTACTTTTTTTATAACTTGCAAGCCACCCAGAGACACCTTGTGAAGGGAGATGGGCAGCATACAAATTTAAGAAATAAAATAAAAATTGATCTGCTGCATTGTTTTTTTCCCCCCAAACATACATAAAACTGAGTTCTCTAACAGAAAGGAATGTTAAGCATTCTTTGAATTTAACATGCACATTTTCAGCATTTGCAGATGATGATGGCTGAGAGTTGGGGATAGAGCTGAACAGTGGAGATTTTCTACCGAGACAAATATTAACTTGACAGATTTTCCCTAAGAACCCCAAAAGTTGTTTATTGGCTTGTTTGCCTGCTGGTATCCTACAGCCCACTGTGGACAACCAGGTCTGATGAAATTCTAGCCTAACTGATCAGAGCCGGGGGAAAATAATTGTCCGGAAGCAAACAGAAGAAAAAAAGTGAGAAGAAAGATAGTAAAGATAAGAAGAGAACAAGTTCAGGCAGGCAGGCAGGCAGGCAGGCAAGAGTTTTTGATACCTTCTGTTTTGTGGAGGCTCAGGGAGACATCCCCTCCAGTGGTTAACTTCTGCACTGTGTGATTCATCAGGACGGGGACAGATACTGGAGCAGAAGAAATAACACAATCTGCAAATCAAATGCTCACTATATAAGATCACTGGGAAAAGGCCCCCCATCTCTTCTTTTACCCACAGGTTTTCTTGCTAGCAGAGGACACATCCATAGTAAGATCATATTCATAACATAACATAACATAATAACAGAGTTGGAAGGGACCTTGGAGGTCTTCTAGTCCAACCCCCTGCCCAGGCAGGAAACTCTACACCATTTCAGAAAAAATGGTTATCCAACGTTTTCTTAAAAATTTCCAGTGTTGGAGCATTTATAACTTCTGCAGGCAAGTTGTTCCACTTATTGATTGTTCTAACAGTCAGAAAGTTTCTCCTTAGTTCTAAGTTACTTCTTTCCTTGATTAGTTTCCACCCATTGCTTCTTGTCCTGCCCTCAGGTGCTTTGGAGAATAGCTTGACTCCCTCTTCTTTGTGGCAACCCCTGAGATATTGGAACACTGCTATCATGTCTCCCCTAGTCCTTCTTTTCATTAAACTAGACATACCCAGTTCCTGCAACCATTCTTCATATGTTTTAGTCTCCAGTCCCCTAATCATCTTTGTTGCTCTTCTCTGCACTCTTTCTAGAGTCTCAACATCTTTTTTACATTGTGGCGACCAAAACTGAATGCAATATTCCAAGTGTGGCCTTACCAAGGCATTATAAAGTGGTATTAACACTTCATGTGATCTTGATTCTATTCCTCTGTTTATGCAGCCCAGAACTGTGTTGGCTTTTTTGGCAGCTGCTGCACACTGCTGGCTCATTATATACATGTGTCACAGATCATTATAAGTGATATGTACACATTATATACATGTGTCACAGATCTATGTATTCCACTCCGACTATGCTTGCTATGCCACTAGTGACCAGTGGTGGGATTCAGCCAATTTTGTCTGGATCGCGTGAACTGGTAGCGGTGACCCCGCGAGGCTCCGCCCACCCACCCGGATGTAATATGCCACTACTGCACATGCGCAGAAGGCCGTGCGCATGAGCAGAGGCTCACATTTGCGAACCGGTAAGGAAGATAAGTGAATCCCACCTCTGCTAGTGACCCATCTGCCTACGTCAGTTGAAAAGTACATGACAAGAGATGCCAGACACTAGTAGGCTGAAGGTGATTACAGCTAAATAGCACTTTGACTTTGATTTTCAACTGGAGCTTTGGAGCAGAAACGGAGCACTTGACTGTTTGCAGCATGCTGAAGAAGCTGCGGCCTTTCCTGGAATATTAGAGCTATGTCACCTGGCTGCTTTAAGGTGGTCTGCATGGGAGCATTTACACTCCCATAAGATCTAAAGCATCTTTTGGCAATTAAATCCAAAGGGTTGCACAATCTTAAGCAGCACTGCATTAAAATAAAACACACCACCTCTTTTATCTCTGTCTTCCAATACAAATAAGTCTGACCATGCACTGCAGATATGATACACAGGACCCTGAGAACTAGTGGCTGCATTAAGTAAATCTGTAGAAAGACTCTCAGCTCTTGGCTAATCAATCCATATGCACGTTTTTTCAGCAGATTGAAATTTCCGTTCTACCCTAATGGAGGTTTTCAGAAATGGCACAGCTACCATAGCACTGAACTTATGCTGTTGCTTGCTAGCTGTAGGAATTCTTAGCAGGGAGCCTTCACAATTACGTTGTTTCTGCAAAAAGGGAATTGGTCTTGTGTTTCAAATCAGTTTACCCCAATGCAATGCCCTCTAAATAAGGCTCATTAAAAAACCCATCCCACCATAGTTCTGATCACATTTTAATACGTTGCTCTCTCCTTGCTTTTTAATCATAATATTAATATTTTTAATTTGTTTATTTTTATATTACTGTTTTACTGTTTTTTCTGTAAGATGTCCAGAATTGTATTTTGTGAGTTGTGCAGCTATATAAATATAACGAACGAATGAATGAATGAACAAAATACTTCTTCTAAGCCATATCCACCACCACCCCACCCACCCAGGAGATCTCCAGTAGACGAAATGTACCATTTTTCTTCTGTCTTTTCAGCAGGAGGATAATAATGATCACAATGCTCAGAAAAAGGAGAAAACCCAGAATGATGCAGGTCATCTGCAGGTTCCGATCTGGTGATGTTGCTTTCAGGTCTTCAGGAGTTGTAAAAGCTGCAAATGGAAACATAGATAGAATTGAGAAAAGGGGGGAAAAAAACCTGCTTTCTGAAGCTGTCTACAGGTAGTCCTTGATTTACGACCACAACTGAGCCCAGAATTTATGTTGCTAAGTGAGACATTATTTAAAATGAGTTTTGCCCCATTTTACAACTTTCCTTGCCATATTTGTTAAGTGACTCACTGCAGTTGTTAAATTAGTAACTTGGTTGTTAATCTGGCTTTCCCATTGACTTTGCTTGTCAGAAGGATGTAAATCACATGCTGCAATGGCCATAAGAGCTCTTAATGGTCATAATTCATTGTTTTCAATGCTGTTGTAACTTCAAACTGTCACTAAAAGAACTGTTGTAAGTTGAGGACTACCTTTATGTGTTTGGGGAGTGGGGGTGGGGAGGTTGGTCCAAATCTCTCTTCCAAAAATAGTGGGAATACTCTCATATATTTTCCTTTGCAATTTAGCTGGAGCCTGGGAAGATAGGGACTGCCAGCTGTCAGAATTCAAACCGAGGAAGTGAAATTCAAGTCCACTATTAGCTATGGAAACTTTCTGGGTGTGGTTAGTTGAGCCATTCACTGCTTTTAGCAAAAACCAAAGGCACAGGGGGATTTTACTGCAGAGAAAAATGAGGGGCGATTCTGTAGGTAATCAGCCTTGAAGTCTTGGAAAAGAGACAGGATAAATATTTTTTGCTTGTTTCTTTGTACTTCACCTTTATTATTTTTACAAATGATTTAAGGTGGCAAACATATACAACCCACTTTCCTTCTATTATTTTTTCACAACGACCCTGTGAGGTGAGTTGGGCTGAAAGAGAGTGACGGGCACAAGATCACCCAGTTGGCTTTCATGGTTAAGGTGGGACTTGAACTTATGCTGAAAACACTTTCAACAGCTGGAAACAGACAAACCAAACCAAACCACAGCAGCCGAAGAGACACAAGTTGTTTATCCCACTCATTTCTCAGTTTATCTTGGTTTAGAAAGGTGTCTATTACAACTGAAACGCTACATGGGAGGATAATGCAAGATCAAAAGGTCAAGTTCTCCTTGACTGTTGGGCAATATAAAACCCACACTATAAGTTCATTTTCGTTCCTCAAAAATTGTTCATTTTTATTTTGTGCTTTTTACATTGTGCTTGTTGGGACATGGATTAATGAAAACTATCTGGTAGAAAAAGTAACATTAAAAAGAACATAGGTTGAACAGGTTCTCCTTATTCACTTATTGCATGAATATATTGCTAAATACCTTTAGCTGCTGCCTTCAGATGAATATATGAACTATACAATCATATATATATATGATTGTAAGCCCGCCTGAGTTACCCTGGGTAAGATGGGTGGCCAATACATTTTATAGATAAACAAACAAATTTTAGCTTTCCCCAGCTTTTAAGCTCCAGATTGGGCTCTTCTCTTTTCCTCTTTCCTTTTTTCCCCCCGTATGTATTTCTTCCTTGGGAGGAACACCTTTTTCAGTTGTCCCTTCTTTTTCCAGGACCCTTTTAATCAAAGCTGCTCAGTTAGTGGCAGCCAGGGAACATCCCTAACTCTCTGATTCTCTATCTTCACGAGAGTTCAACCAATCAGAGGTGAGGTTTTACTTTCTTCCAAAATGCATCAGTGAAAAATAACTTCTAGGGAATGTTTTCACCCATAGGTTCTGAGACTATGGGTTGTGACCCCATGAGAAATAAACAAATTAGAGCCATGGGTCACAATTAGATTTGCACAGATTAGGAGTAGGAGGTCAGCATTTTCAGTTATAATTATTGATTATTGAATAATTTTAATTGTTGAAACTAAAGTGGTATATTTATTTCTTGTTTAACCTTAAGATCAATTAAATGAATCCAGATAGTCCTCAAGCGATGACCACAATTCATAGGCTAAAGTCTATGTTGCTAAGTGAAACATTTGTTAAGTGACTTTGCTCCATTTTATGACTTTTCTGGCCACAGTCATTAAGTGAATCATTGCATTTGTTAAATTAGTAGTATGGTTGTTAAGAGAATCTGGATTCCCCATTGACTTTGCTTGTCAGAAGATTGGCAAAGCTGATCACATGACTTCAGGATACTGCAACCTTCAAAAAGATAAAACAGTTGCTAAGCATCTGAATTTTCACCAAATTACCATAGGGAGGCTGCAATGCTTGTGTGAAAAAACGGCCATAAGTCACTTTTTTCAGTGCTGTTGTAACTTTGAATGGTCACAAAAAGAACTATTGAAAGTCGAGGACTACCTGTATATATTGATTCAGGGAGTTGTATACATGCATTTATTATTCTAGGGATCATTCTAATGCAAATTTTATTAAGTACCGATTCAGTCTACTGCCAAATGTCAGTCTGATTGGAATTTGGCTTCTGGCTGTTTATACCACTAAGATGAATTGGGAGTAAGCCAAAAGATATAGTTGAGAGAGAGAGAAAAACAACAACCACTACCTGCAAAGTGAATTAGCATGTAGTAAGCTCTTTGTAAGCAGGCAATCTACAATGACTTTGTTTAAGCAATTGCACTGTGTGCAGTTTTTTTTTATTTTATTTTGTCACAACAGTATATATAAGCATAAGCATAAAACAACTATACAACATATAAGCGTATATATAATGAAAGGAAACAATAGGACAGGAACGGTAGGCACTTTTGTGTTCTTATGCACACAAAAAAATGTATTTTAAAGAGATTTTACTTACTGGGAGTGGGTAGATGGGAGACTGAAGTCACAGTTTCTTTTTCTGTTGTATCTATAGGCGTCTGGATACTCGGTGAGCCTGAAATTATAAAAGGATACAAAAAATTAAACAAAACCCAAAATCAATTAACACTGGAGAATCAGTATCAGATTTTTATAGACATTTTTACAATGAGCATAAAAACTAACTAACACAAACTAATAACAGATAAAGGCAGACAAGAGGGGAAAAAAGTCAAAATGCAGAAAGAAAGATTAGAAACAAATAGAAAGCAGAATTTTCTGATTTCCTTTGTAGCAAATATAAATACAAATTACAAAGTTATCTCTCACTCCCTGATTACAAAAGAAACTTCCCTTTTTTCTATTATTCAGGTTTGTTTTTTAATCACTGAACCACAAATCATAAGTGATTTTTTTTGCAATTTTATTCAAAAAGTCTATAAGGGGTAATAAATGTAGACACGGTTTCCTTTCTCTAATCAAAGAAGTTAATTTGGCAGTCTCCACAAGCTCCATCATCTTCACCAACCAGTTTCAAATTTAGACCAATAAGGATATGCTGAGTCTTAGCTTGCCCAGACTGTATATTCTAAGATCATTGTGTGCATCAAGAAGAAACAGAATTCTCCCAGGGAAAGCAAACTTTAACACCAACACATATCTCAGAGGCTCAGAATGACAGAGCATGTATGGGTTTTGCATCATGAACATTGTTGTATGGATCAATAGATCAGAATCAATAAAGGAATGAAGCACATCAGAGTTTTAAAGCAAAACAACCTTTCTAATCAAAGCCAGCTGAAACCTCCTACAAACCACAATAGCTAATATGATAGCAGGTTTCTAACTTTCCAAACAAGCTGCTTTGGCTAACCAGCCACAAAGTTAGGACCAGTGGTGAAATCCAATTTTTTTTTCTACTACCGGTTCTGTGGGCGTGGCTTGGTGGGCGTGGCAGGGGAAGGATACTGCAAAATCTCCATTTCCACCCCATTCCAGGGGAAGGATACTCCAAAATCCCCATTCCCTCCCCACTCCTGGGGGAAGGATATTGCAAAATCTCCATTCCCACCCCACTCTGGGGCCAGCCAAAGGTGGTATTTGCTGGTTCTCTGAACTACTCAAAATTTCCGCTACCGGTTTCCAGAATCTGCTGGATTTCACTCCTGGTTAGGACATTTGCAAATGGTGATGGGGTGATGGTAAGACAGTGGCCAAGTGGCATCTCAAGTGCCCTTTCCAGAAAAACCAAACAGCTTCATGGTATGAGTTATATACTGTAGCTAAAAAAAAATCATAATTATCATCATACAGCACTGATAAGCAAGCAGCCAGAAGAGATGGCATTGATGCCTCTACCTTTTAACTTAATCCTTGCCATTTGCCTTTATTTTATTTATCTACTTCTATTAATCTTCCCTGCTTTTGTGTTCTTCTCTTTTCCTTTCTTTTTCAGGTTTAAGGGCACAGCCGCACATCCTCTGTTTCCCTATGTCAGGGGTCTGCAAACTTGGCTCTTTTAAGACTTGTGGACTTCAGCTCCCAGAGTTCCTCAGCCAACAAAGCTTCCTCAGCCAACAAAGTCTTAAAAGAGCCAAGATTGCAGACCCTGCCCTATGTCTTTAATTCTGCTAACCTGATGTAATGGAAACAAAGAGCAAGAATGTGCATGGATACTCACAGGTCCTGCAGTGGCAAAAAATAAAATAAATTAAATTAAAAAACACCCCAATTCATATTATAAGTAAAGAAAATTATTTACCTGTACTCTTCCAGCCCTATTGTTTCATTTGTCTGGCTGTCTGCCAAAAAATCCTGGCAGCTCCTCTGAGGGATTAAGAACTGTCAAGCTACCTTTCCCCTTGAAAGACCCGCTAGCACAGCTGCAGCCTAAGTGCCAAGTAGTGGGGTGAAGGAGGAGCTCTATAAGCAAGGAAAGGTTACTCCATAAATTCTACAGAGCTGCAATGTGCCAAAAAGCAAACCAGATTCCTGGCTGGGCTCCTCCCTTTCAAAGACATTCAAATTTCAAATACTCAACATTAATGCTAATACCCAGCATTAATCAGCTCAGCTACTGAACAGGAATGATGCCACAGGGACACAAAGCCAGTATACAGAACAATGCATGTATTGTGTGAAAAGATACCTTAAGTGCAGGATGGACAATATTACTGTTAGTGAGAGACACAGTTGATTGAATCGCCATTATCCTCAAATGCTCAATACATGCCTCAGCTTGCATCCCGCAATAAATATCAGCTTGTATCAACGCAAGTAGAATGCCAAAGATCTGTCTTAGACTTTGTGTTATATTTGGACTTGAAATAAAGCATCCTGGGGACATTTATCAAATTCGCAGATGACACAGAACTAAGTGGCTAACAGTACAAAATGCAGAATCAAAGACAGAATTCAAAACAATTCTGACAGATGGAACCCTGGGCCCAAAGCTCTCCAGCTGAAATTCAAGAGAGAAATGTAGAGTTCTTACAACCTGAATAGTAAAATATCACAACCATAAGGCCAGCTAGGATACAATAAATGTAAAAAGAATTTGATTTTCCTAGAGGCTCACAAGTTGAATACGATCCTTTTCAGTCAGGGTTGAAACCTGAGCATGGAAAGTTGGGAACGGAACCGGCATTGTCACTCTTGCAGGTTACTGATGATGAGGTTTTAAAAGGGGAAAAGTGACCCTGTGCTGCCTTTAATACCATTGACCATAGTATTCCTCTGTGTGGTCAGTTGTGGGGGACACACTAGATAAGCTGTAGAGCTCTTCTAATGGGTGTAGAGACCTGCAGGGGTGACCTTGAAGCAAATATTCAGAAACCACCATGTAAACAAAAAAAGACAGAAGCATTATTTATGTCCTTGGGAAGGGAGAGAGTATTTAGAGGAGGCTTACTACTCTCCGATTCACTAGAGCAGTGATGGTGAACCTTGTAGACACCGAGTGCCCAAATTGCATGCACATGTATGCCCAAACTAAAAGGTATGTGTGCACATGCAAACTCGCACATGCGTGGATATGCACGATTGGGTGCATATGCAGACATGTGCGAACATGCACATACGCGGACATGTGTGAACATGCGCATGTACAGACATGTAGGAGGTCCCCAGGTTGCTTTATTTCAAGACTGGCCTGTGGGAGGCAGGCATCCCAACACTGGCAGCGGGGCAAGAGGTAAGATCTTTTTCTTTCATGAGCCTTCTGTTTTGTTGTTTGCAGGGAAACAGAAGCTCACGAAAGAAACGCCATGGAGATCTTACCTGGGGCGACAGCGCGTGTGCCAGCAGAGAGGGCTCTGCGTGCCACCGCTGGCACATGTGCCATAGGTTCACCATCATGGCACTAGAGTATAAGCGGAAGGGGAGAAAAAACACAATCAGACTCTCAAGATTTTGTTACTAAAGCCCAGGGGTCTCCAACCTTGGTCCCTTTAAGACTTGTGGACTTCAACTCCCAGAGTTCCTCAGCCAGCTTTGCTGGCTGAGGGACTCTGGGAGTTGAAGTCCACAAGTCTTAAAGGGACCAAGGTTGGAGACCCCTGCTATAGCCTATTTTGATAAAGCAGTCTTCCTGTGGTGGTGTTACTTTCATGCCCTGGTTTATTTATTATTTATTTATTTATTATTTAAATTTTTATACCGCCCTTCTCCCGAAGGACTCAGGGCGGTTCACATCCAGATAAAAAATACACAGTAATACAATATAAATACGATTAAAATACAATTAAAAAACTTATTAAATTGGCCAAGATTAAAAATTTAGGATAAAAACCCATAAAAACCCATAAATTTAAAACTAACCCAGTCCAGCGCAGATGAATAAGTGAGTTTTAAGCTCGCGACGAAAGGTTCGGAGGTCCGGAAGTTGACGGAGTCCTGGGGGGAGTTCGTTCCAGAGGGCGGGAGCCCCCGCAGAGAAGGTCCTTCCCCTGGGCGTCGCCAGACGACACTGTCGCGCCGACGGCACCCTGAGGAGTCCCTCTCTGTGAGAGCGCACGGGTCGGTGAGAGGTATTCGGTAGCAGCAGGCGGTCCCGTAAATAGCCCGGCCCTATGTTTACCTTGTAATGGGCTAGTAATGAAATGCCACAGGCTCTCTCCTATTTTATGTAACATAAAACCACTGGAAAAGTTGTTCAATTTAGAGTAAGAGACCATAGAGACGATCTTGGAGAAACTAAGCTGAGATGATGGTTGCAACAACATGTTGCCTCGAGAAACAGAGAAAGTATGAGAAAGAAACTGAGACTGACTACTCACTAATTCACTAGTATAAAAGGGAGGGAGAGGACAACTCAGTCGGGGTTTCAAGATTCTGTTGCTGTATAACCTATCTCAATAAAGTCTAGTTCCAGTCATTCGTGGAGTCTTTTTTTTCTGTCCTTACTTACCTCAGAGATATCATCAATATGCAGATGATAATCAGTGTTACATTTGTACTGCAGAATGTGTGGATGATGCAATAAAAGTCTTGACCTCTGTCTGGAGGCTGTATTGGTCTTGATGCAGAGAAACTAAACTAAACTCAAGGTTAATAAGATAAGGCAGTTATGGCTTCAGAAGCAATTTTATTCTGAGGAAGGGGGGGGTGCCATCCTTTACTCTAGACAAAGATTTGTGGTGAAATATTGCTGCTTAAAATGGTAACGTGGTGTTTGGCTGTGGTAATAGAAGCACGGTCTTAAGAAGTAATTATTTACTTCTATTCTGCACTGGTCAGGCTGCAGGGAGATTACCAAGTCCAGTTTTAATGTTACATTTTAAGAAGGATTTGAAGAATCTGAAAACCAAGTTTTGCATGTAAAGGCCCAAAGACCAACATATTTTTAGTCTTGAGAAGAGTATACTGGAAAAGACATGATAGCCTAGGTATTTATTTATTTAGAAAATGTAAATGGCCACTGGACTTGTTCATGCTGTCTTATAAAAATAAAAACCCCAATATATTTAAATTTAAATATATATAAATTATAAATTTAAATAATATTTATAATTTAAAATCTGAAGTATTAAATCAAGCAGAGGACAGATCAGCTGCATCTCCTATTGCTTTAGGAAGCATGATTAAAAGCATTACAAAGGAAACAGAAGATTTTGCCTAAGCGTTAGTGGAAACCTCCAGATAATAAAATGTATCCAACACTACTTCAGAAAACAAGGATTTTTCTTCATTGAACAATCCACTATTTTTCCCTAATGAATAAAACAAATTCACAAAACCATTTTGTAACAATTCATATCAAACCTGGCACATATCTATTTTTTTTAATTAAAATAGCTACAAATCTAATTTAAATAATCTTCTGACTGCTAGTTGGTGTTTATGGACACACTCTGCTAGTCTTTGTCTGCCTGTCCTATTTAGTGTCTGTTTGTCCTTTGTTATAGATGACTCCTGGTTTTTTATTTTTATTTTTGGGCTACTGGGTCTTTTGGTTTATTTAAGATATTTTGGAGGCTTTAGTTAGTCTGTTATGGTAAGCTGTATGACTGTTGGTAGTTTCTGAGATGTTTTTGACATATGACAGTGTTAGCCTTTTTACAGCTTCTGTTGACTGTGTTGTAATGGGTTGAGTGGTCAGGCATTTTTTGATAAAGTTGTGTGTGTATCCATTTTGTTGGAAGATGCTGTACTGATGGTCTGTTTCCTTTTTCTGGTGGTCTGGGTTGTTCCAGCGAGTTTGTGTTCATCTGAATAAAGTTCTTACACAGCTGCTCTTGCAGGAGGTTAAGTTATTACTTTGATAGTGAAGCACTTGGTTAGTGTGGGTGAATTTTTGATAGAGATCTGTTTCTAATTTGCTGCCATTTCCTGAGCTGATGAGGACATCCAGGAAGGGAATGTGTTGTTTTCTTCTTCCCTTGTGAACTTAATCCTTTGAAGATCATGTTGATTATTTCATGTGTCTTCTCTAATTCTTCCTTTTTTATTACAACAAAGGTGTCATCTACATACTGGATCCACACTTTGGGTTGTATGTATGGGAATGGTATATTTTCTAAACCAGGAGTCTCCAACCTTGGCAACTTTAAGCCTGGTGGACTTCAACTCTGGGAGTTGAAGTCCGCCAGGCTTAAAATTGCCAAGGTTGGAGACCCCTGTTCTAAACTCTACGTTACTGTCTCTGCTATGAGTCCTGAGAGTGTGAGCCCAAGGTAATCCTCTAATTTATTGCTGTAATTGTCTATCAAATTGAAAATAGCTAGTGAGGCAAAAGTTGATGAGATCCATGATTCTGGGTTTTTCAATCTTAGTATATTTGGTTAGATTGGGTACATTGTGTAGTACTGCTGCCATGGATTCTTTTGCTAATTCTGGGTCTATGGATGTAGAACGCTGTAACATTGAATTACACCATAATCTCATTCTCTCCTATTATTAGATCTATGTCTTTTCTGAAGAGGCTTTAGTGAGGAATTGATATCAATGTTGATCTCCTAGTTGTCATGGCAAAGAATCTTCTCTGTTTCCAGCAAGGGCATCCTCTTAACTCTCCATAGAGCTGCACTCACATCTAATTCAAAGCCACTTCCATTTCTCTTCAGGCCTTCTACGGTATTTGAATCTTTGAAGAAGTGAATGTGAGGCTCCTTTGATGACCCATCTCTATTGAGAGTGAGACCTTTGTATCTTTAGACAAGTCTTTGAAAGGGATTTTAGCTATGGGCTAAGGTGACATCGGTACATGGTGCCTTATTAATAAAGTAGTGCAGTTCAACTGTAGGGATAGTCCTGGATTTACCTTGGTTTAGGAACTACATCCTCCCTTTTGGAATTCATGGGACAGGCAGATTCTGTATAATGCATGCAGTCTCACAGATACACAGATTCGGATTCATGAAAGGCTTTAAAAGTGATAGCCAACAGCTTAAATTCCACCCAATAGCATGTTGATATATAGTGCAGCTCCTGTAAAGCTGTTATATAGATGCAATGAGTCAAACTGGTTACAACCTGAGTTGATGCATTTTGGGACAGCTGAAGTTTCTACCTGTAGATGGTCTTCAAGGGCAATTCCATGGATAATGAATTGCAATTGTCCAAACATGAGGTGATAAGGACATAACAATAGAGCCTCTTGATCCAGAAAATATCCCAGCTTGTGGATAACATAGAACTGTGTACAAGCTCACCTGGACATGGCCTTCATTTGCCCTTAAAGAAGAGAGCTATGACTGGGAACTAGCTCTGCACAGAAGCACAATTCTGCCCCAAACTAAAGACCAATTATTTATATTATAAGAGGGATTCCAAACCTATAGTGTTTTGGGGATTAAATCTGAGTTTGTTTCATGCCATCCAACTACTAAAAGCCTCCAGCCACTGGGGCAGGTCCTTGACAGTATCCCCTGTTCATCTCAGGATGGAGATATACAACTGAGTGTCATCTGTATATTGTTGATATCTCATATAATGCCAAGTGATGGTCTTTCCTATTATTTTCATGTAGTTGTTCAATAATTTGGGCCACGGTGTGGCTCAGGCTGTAAGATAGCCTGTTATTAAACACAGCTGCCTGCAATTACTGCAGGTTCTAGTCCCACCAGGCCCAAGGTTGACTCCGCCTTCCATCCTTTATAAGGTAGGTAAAATGAGGACCCAGATTGTTGGGGGGGCAATAAGTTGACTTTGTATATAAATATACAAATAGAATGAGACTATTGCCTTACACAATGTAAGCCACCCTGAGTCTTCGGAGAAGGGCGGGATATAAATGTAAATAATAATAATAATAATAATTTGGAGACGAAGGTAGAGCCCTCAGGAACCCACAGTACAGAGCCTCTACACTTGACTTTCATCCATCCATGAATAAAATGGTTGTCAACCTGTGGTCCCTAAGGGCCACGAAGACTTGAAGAAATATTATGATTTAATCTTGAGTTAAGTCTTTGTGGTCCATGGCCACAAAAGGTATTTATAGGGGGTCTGTGTGAAGAAAAGATTGAAAACGACTGCACTAGTGCAAATAATGAAACCAACTGCTCAGGGAAGAAAAGAATCCATGTAGAACAGTGCCCCCCACACTTATCCCCCCCTTAGGCAATCCAAAAGAATACTATGACATATGGTATTGCATGTTGCACAGAGGGTGGGGAGAGTTACACTTCTCCTATCCTGTCCTGCCATAAGTCACCAACATAAGCAATTGGTGCTATCTGGGTCCCATATTCAGGCCTGAAACCCAATGAACATTAATTAAACATGAACACAAACAATAAAAATTTAGTTAAGTTCCATTCACAAACCTAAACAAATCACACCGGCAGCTTTGTGTCCACAATCATGGCTCCTCTTGGACAGACAGTCCCATAGATACAATTTGTTCCCAAAGCATTTCACTTCATGGATGGGTCCTGTCCCATTTTGGAAATGAGAGCCACGGAGGGCCTGAGAGGCTGAACCACAACCAAGTTGCCGACACACAACTTCAGCATTAGCAAGGTCCCAGTTGTCACCACATACTGTGCCCCAGATACCCATGACTTCCAGCTCGACTCTGCCTGAACAGTTGCTTCCTCCATCCATCAGACGTAATTTTTGAATTTCTGCAAGATAAGAAGTTGAGATATTAAAGACAACCGGAAGTTGTGCAACTTGAATTGCAATGTAACAGTCTTAATAACGTCAATCAAAAAAACATAGTGCAGCTATTCTGGGTTTTTTTTTTCTTTGACAGATTTTTGGAGATGAGGAAGGATGGAAGAGCTGTGGGGTAGTTAGAAATACATGATAACTGCATGATAAAAGTTCCACCTGGAACCTTCTCAAACTGGTGTGAAACATGTAATACTTTCGGGATTTCTGAAATAAATGTCTAAGAACAGAAAACTTATTTAGGGGTCTATGGACTTTTTTCCACTGCTATTTGAAACTATCAATCCTTGAGACAGTGGAGAACAACACAGGCATGACATTTACTGCCCCTGTTATTGATCTCTGTTCTGCCTGTACCACTTTTGTTTCATGTCACTGTCAGTCATTTGCCTTCCCACTAAGGCAATAGGGCACAAAGCCTAATATATTTCATACATTCTTGATGGTGTAGGAATAAGAGAGGAAAACACAATGTTAGTAACAATACAGCTAAGGAGAGTTTAAGTATGCCCCACTCATGGGCTGGGGACAAGATGGAGGCTCTTTTGTAACAAGAACATGTTGCAAGGGTATATTTGTGCCACAGTTAGGTTTTTGGTCTGACCTAAGCATAGTACATAAAATCATCTGCTACAATGTCCTACCAGCGAATGAATACTTCAGCTTCAACCAAAACAAGACAAGAGCACACAATAGATAAAACTCATAGTAAACTGATCCAAACTAGACTGCAGAAAATTCGACTTCAGTAATAGAGTTGTCAACGCCTGGAATGCACTACCTGACTGTGGTTTCTTCCCCAAATCCCCAAAATTTTAACCTTAGACTATCTACTTTAGACCTCACCCCATTCCTAAGAGATCTGTAAGGGACGTGCATAAGCGCACCAGCATGCCTGCCGTCTCTGTCCTAATGTTTTCTTTTATTCATACCTTTTACATGTATTCAGAATTATGCTTATACTTGTATCTGTCATAAAATACATGTTTTATGAAAATAAAAAAATAAAGTGGAAGAAAGCTCTAAATGACTATCAAAAGAAGGTAGTAGATTATCTTTATTCCACTTCATATTATCTTACAACCGTTCAATGCATGATAAATGATCCATAAGAGGCTTTCCATTTCTAATTTCTTATTTGCAGGCGATTACTTGATAGTGGTAGTTCCATTTATGCAAGGAGGTTCTACTGCCCACCCCAGTAGTAATAGTATGGTACCACATTTATCCAGCCCAACAACAGAAGTTTAATATTCATTAATCAAGATCAGTGTCTGCACGTAACAGTAGAATGAAGTATCAGATGATAAGCAGTTGACTTTTTGATTGTTCTATCATGTACCAAAGTTCCTGCTAATAATAATTTTAAAAAAACCCTACTCATTAGAAAAACAATTATTTAAAGTTGACTCTATTGCAGTGTTTCTCAACCTTGGCAACTTTAAGCTGTGTGAATCTTAAGTCCCAGAATTCCCCAGCCAGAATAAGTGAAACACATCTTAAAAAGTTGCCAAGGTGGAAAAAACACTGCTCTGTTGTTTTTTTAAAGACCAGAGCGTGTGGAGAATGTGAAATGCTATAGCCCATTGTTTCTCTTTCAAGTATCATCATCCACTTCATTCTGTGCTGATTGTGTCAGCCATCTTAAGTACAAAGAAATCAATCGCTTTAACCACACAATGGGAACCATCTGAATTATGTTCTGATAGCAGCAGAATCCAATTGTCAGGAAATCTCTCCAACCTGAATTTTAGCTGAGAGACATTCTCGTGATAATGTAGTGCAGAGGATGGCAAAATGTCTTGAGGATTTGAGAGGGTTTTGTCCCCTGTTCTACTTAAGAGCAATATGCGGAAGTATACCTCCTCTCTTTCCAAAGAAATAAACAATTGTTTAAATGCTTAAAATACACTTTCCCTTACATTTGATGGCACTTGAGGACAAGGCAGCAAGTGACAATCCATTTTGCTTTCTATCAGAGCTTTTAATAGCTAAGCAGGTACAGCATGAAACCACTGTGGAAAAAAGGCATACGTGGAAATCGTATATTATGATTCACTGCACTTCTATCACACATACACACACTTCAGTTTGATTTTTTTTAAATTTGCATTTATATCCCGCCCTTCTCTGAAGACTCAGGGCGGCTTACACTATGTCAAGCAATAGTCTTCATCCATTTGTATATTACATACAAAGTCAACTTATTGCCCCCAACAATCTGGGTCCTCATTTTACCTACCTTATAAAGGATGGAAGGCTGAGTCAACCTTGGGCCTGGTGGGGCTTGAACCTGCAGTAATTGCAGGCAGCTGCTGTTAATAACAGACTGTCTTACCAGTCTGAGCCACAGAGGCCCAGTGGATTGACAAAATGAATGCTCCCAGGTGGATTAACTATTAGTTCACAATACAGGTAGTCCTCGACCTACAACAGTTCACTTAGTGACTGTTCAAAGTTACAACGGCGCTGAAAAAAAAGGTGACCTATGACCGTTTTTCACACAACCATTGTCACATCCACGTGATCACATGATCAAAATTGAGACACTTGGCAATTGGCTCATATTTACGATGGTTGCAATGTCCTGGGCTTATGTGATCACCTTTTGCGACCTTCTGACAAGCAAATTTAATGGGGAAACCAGTATCAGTTATCAACTGTGTTATTAAGTTAATAACTGAAGTGATTCGCTTAACAACTGTGGCAAAAAAAGGTCATAAAATGGGGCAAAACTCACTTAACCAATGTCTCACTTAGCAACGTAAACGTTGGGTTCAATTGTGGTCATATGTCAAGGACTACCTCTATCCCAAAATGGAAACTGTCAAGATGTACCCCAGCTTAGGTTGTGGTAGAAATCCCCAGCACCACCCAATGGGTCCCCAAAAAGGTCACTAAAAAAGAAATAAAAATCACTCTCCCTCCCCACCCCGCCCCAGTCCTCTTAGCGGTGAGGTTGGGTAAACACAAACTACCACCCACGCAGCTTCCTGCCTCTTTGATAAAAAATGTCACTGAGGTGAGTGTACATGGAGCACAGGTAACCTCAAATACCACTGCTGAGGTAGACGCCTCTGCCTAGGAAGAATCCCAGTGGGGCACTTAGCTATTTTTGTCCAGCAAATTCCCAGGTACATACCGAGCACTACAGCATAATTGAAAATAGGAGCTGCATTCCTGGAAAACGCCACCTTAATTTCTCGTTCAGCAGTTCATTTTTCAAACAGGAAAACAGATTATATTCCTTGACAATCAAGAACAGATATTCCTTGACAATTAGGAACAGATGTAGTGAAAATTGGTCAGCCCGTCCCCATCCAATCTCGCGCATGGATTTTGGAAAGCAATGACAGGGCCAAGCGGACTTCTAAATCAATGATACATCATCATATTTTGGAATGCTATTGTTCTGAAGAGTCTATTTTCCATCAAAGGACAGAATAAAGCAGTCAGATGAAAGAGATGCCTGGGAGACCCGTACATCTCATTCTGTGCCCCTGAAGAAGCTTATCCCTCTAGTGATGACAGTGGTGTACGGGACATTAAAACTTGGAACGTAAGTGAAAAAGGAGAGAAAAAGAAGCAGAGGAAATGCAGAGTAAATAAGTTCTTTTGGAAGTGGAGAAGAATAAATAAGAATAGAATAGAATAGAATAGAATTTTTTATTGCCCAAGTGTGATTGGACACACAAGGAATTTGTCTTGGTGGATATGCTCTCAGTGTACATAAAAGAAAAGAAACAGGAAGAAACAGGAAGGAACAGCCAGCAGAGAGAATAGAATTGAAAATGAAGTGATAAATGATTTGGGATGAAGCTGAACTAAATGAATGCCAGAAGGAGTCTTTTAAAGATTTGAATGTGAATTATAAACACATTAGACTGCGTTACCAGCTTGCCTTGGCATGAGCCTGGTCCACTAGCCATTTCTCAAGGACTGCATGATGTTGTCTCTTTTCTACACCCCCAGGCTACCAGAAAGACAACCTCTGCACACCATTTCCTCCTCCACACCTAAGTAGTGTTTTTAACTTGTGTCAGTCCAAGCATTTTTCATTTTAGCAAAGACAAATATCTGCATTCCGTTTGGTTGCTGAGTATAATGATTGGAGCAATCACCAATCGCTGTCATCAATGGCCGTATTATTTTTACAAGTTCACCAATGAGAAGGTGTAAAGCGGTGCTTTTTCTTTGATAAAGCTCAGTAATGGAATGGTGAAAGAGAAGTTTTTCCTCCCCCTCCCCCTCCTCCTCCTCCTCCTCCGTGAACTGGAAAATGTTCTGCTACTTTTCTCTTCTGACTCTAGTGATAGGAAAAATAATAAAACTGTAGCATTTTCCTCTTTTCCCATCAGGGAGATGCTGATGGGAAAAAGTCAGCTATAAGGGAGAATCAATGAAGAAGGCTCACTTAAAAGAAATGATGTAAATGATGAGAATCCCCTACAGAAATCATCAAATATATGAAAAAAGAATGAATGGGTCAAGAGGAAGGGGGGACGTCCCTGACAGAAAAATGACGTAATAAAAGGGCTCCCTTTGCGAGGGCATAGTAAGGGGTATAAAGCCATCAGAGGACCAACAAAGTCACTTTTTGAATGATTCTACAACAATTGAAGTCTTGCCCAAAGAAGTTGCTTGCTCAACACATTTGGTTGTTTTGTTGCTAGGCAACCTCTTTATTTCCCCCCCCAATTATTAAAATCAAAAGCTTTATTTGAATATCGGATGCTGATATTTTTTTTGCCTTTCTTTCATTGCTTCAATCTTAATAAATTCATTTTTAACTCCATTATATTTAATCATATAGTAATATAGAGGGTTATTGAGGTGGGGGGGTTGATTAAATAAAAATCTCTGAAACAGAATAACAGAATAACAAAGTTGGAAGGGACCTTGGAGGTCTTCTAGTCCAACCCCCTGCTCAAGCAGGAAACCCCATATTATTTTAGACAAATGGTTGTCCAATCTCTTCTTAAAAACCTCCAGTGTCCTCCAGTGATTCACAACTTCTGGAGGTAAGTTGTTCCACTAATTAATTGTTCTAACCACTGATTAATTAGTCTAACAAATAAAAAGCAATTGCTTAATATTAAAGTACAAATTAAAACTCATATCCACTGCTCCAATTCACTCCAACCTGGTGCGCTTTTTAGCCATTTCTTTTCTCCATTTCCCAGGGAATTGGAGTGACTGGTGGATCAGAATAAAAGTGAGACCCTTTCTGTTCTTCTCATCCTATTTTTTTTTCTTCCCTCTCCTTCCCATGGAAAGTGATCTTGTGGACAAAATTAATTGCTGGTTTCAGGAAAGAAAAAAGCAGATTAAGACCACTTCCTTATTGGTATTTTACAGCATCATCCATCCCTCCCAGTGCCAAAATAATTGAAATAATGAAGGCTTTCAACTATCTCAGGCTTTCAACTATCTCAGTGTTTGTTGGATGAAATTGTTAAATGGTATAAATTGCTAGTGAGGAACTGGCCCAAGAGATCATTCAAAAGAGTTAAGAATGTAGAGTTTTACAATGTGCAACTTAAATAAGGGAATTACTTGTTACTTGATCCTGGCACATGCAACGCCAAAGAATTGAGTGAGCCATGTCATCATATCCACAAACATCTATCTGGATGGTACATAGAGAACCCGGTAACAATGAAGGAACACAGCGGGGATGTAGCAGTGTGTGGTCCAAAACATCAAACTGGCCACGATGAATATATGAATATAGAAAACAGATGGAGCTTTGATCGCACATCTTCACTATTTTGACTCTACCCTATAGACTCCCTGATACCATGGATAGAAATAGGCCTGTGAGACATTCCTTATTTTTACATTCTCTGCATCAGGGCTCCAGGCCTGCTAGGTTATATTTGTCCTCTCATCCTTAAAGCAAAACACATGGTAGGTTTAAAAAAGGTTCTTTCTAAATAGAAGTTCCCCTCCCTTGGTTTACCTGCTTCTGCAGTTGTGGTGCTGCTACTGGTATTTCTGAGAGCATGAGGTTCGCTCGGCTTGGACTGGACTGCAATTAAAACAGAATTTCAAATGAAATGTCACTAATATATTACCACAGAAAATCACTTCCATCCTTAACCTAAAACGATAGAACAGCCATAAATAATCTGAAAGAAAGCTGCTATATCTAATTTAGGACTTGTTCAAATTTGAGAAACAATGTTTGGTACATTTTGAGTAATAAACTCTTTTTAAAAACCCCAATCTTACGGTTGGAATGTTTTTGAAGGCTTTTTCTAGTTGCCGGTACTATTTGTTCAATATGGATCAAATTGGTCTTCTATGCATCAAAGCTTTCAATTCCTCTAGCGTTCAATCTGAATCAAAAAAATGGAGAGGCTAGTAATTACGTTTCTGAGAAAATAGTTTAATGGGTTCACAAGAACTATTCATTCTAAATATAAATCCAGAGTCTCTGAATAGGGAAATGGGTGGCATAATAAACATATTAAATATAAATATATTAATTATTAAGAAATAACTAAGTAAATCACAAATATTAAGCATTTTAATAGAGATACTTTTTAGAGTGAGGTGAGTGTCATATTCATTTAATAAATAAATAAATAATAAAAACTACAAAACAGTATAAGAATGTATAAAAGGTAGCAATTAAATTGGTAACAATTCTTGTCATTTTTCTTCCAATTTCAAGTTAAATTCTGGTTCATGTCACTAGAAGGCAAAATCACAAAACTGTGTCTCATTTACTTTGCAATGCAGGGGAATTCACTGGAGAAAGCAATTATGTTTGGAAGAGTTAGCGGTAAAAGAAAACCAGGCCTTCAAAGAACACAGCGGCTGAACACCATCAAAGCAGACACTAGCAGACCATAGAACAACTCAATGAAATAGTGCAAGATCAAAAGATGTGGAGAGACCTGGCTCATAGAATTGCCAAGAGTTAGACACGACTGAATGGATGTCATCATCATCTAATTACATGAAATAGTGCTCACTGTAAAAATGAAACTGTACTAGTTCACATTTATTTTAAATATTTTCTATTTCAGATTTTTATTCCAGTTTACCTGCTGCTCAGAACCAGAGATATTTTGAAAATGAAGTGCCAATTTATTATGAGAGAGTACTAAATAATTAAATACTGCAGTTGATTAAGTAGTCAGTAATTCCTGCAACCTTACTCCAGAATAAATGTGTTCATCATTAGGCTGGTTTTTTTTTTCTGCAAATGGCTCAGAGTGGAACCTCTTTAAAAATGACTAAATCAACTGACCTGTGTGACTCCAAGCACTGCTCCAATAAGACCTATGAAATTATCAGAGCTGTATCAAGCAGACCTTAATGAAATTATGTTCAGAGTATATTGGTTATTCTCTGCTATTTGATACCCCTGTTCCATTCAGCCCATTATCAATGGCATTCTGCAAAAAGAATACTGTATCTATTTATGTGGATTAGATTTATGTCATCCAGAGTTGCATTTTTTTGAGATTGCTGGCTGGCTGGCTGGCTGGCTGGCTGGCTGGCTGGCTGGATAGATAGATAGATAGATAGATAGATAGATAGATAGATAGATAGATAGATAGATAGATAGATAGATAGATAGATAGATAGATAGATAGATAGATAGATAGATAGATAGATAGATAGATAGATAGATAGATAGATAGATACTGTAGATAGACAGATATAGGTATATAGATATAGATCTCTCTCTCCCTCTCCCTCTCCCTCTCCCTCTCCCTCCACCCCACCTCTCTATATGGAAGGATCATTATTTTCCCTAGTGATCTGCAGCCTCCCTGGCTTCCCACACTTACATTAAATTCCGGGAGGAAATTCATTCAAAGTAGGCTGTTTAGCAATGAGATTATTATTAGCACTAAAGGGGAGTCTGCCCTTGAGGAACAATTGGGGATTTTTTTCCCCTCCTTATTTCAGGTAAATCATGGCAGGTTCTAGCTTCTATTTTCCTGTTCCAACCTCTCCCCAACCTTTACTATTCAGATGCTATCGCTCTTTATTAACCACAAAGCAGGTCCCAGTGGGAGATCATTCTGAAATTTTTGCAGTGTTAGCATTTGAACTCAAACTAAGTATATGCATGATCTGAAATTAATTTAAATGACTGACATGACCTGAATGGCATTTCTACAGAGTATGTAAATATGCATGCATTGTGGAAAGTGGATTTTGTGAAAATTAGTTCTGATGTTGTCAGGGAAAGTGAGAGCAAATCTGACCATTGCAAAACCAGATAGAAATAGGTCAGCTCACTCAAAAGAGGCGGTCAAGTTGTCTGCTATTAAGGGCAGGGATAAAATGAAACTCAAGAAGTTTTCAACATTCTAACTATAATTAAGTTGGACAGCTGAAATTCATAGAGTGGTGGCTTTCCAAATTTTTTAAAAATAAGTATTACTCATCCAAGGTTCTTTTGGAATTTTTTTTTTTTGATCACCTTGCCTGCATGATTCCAGTCCAGTGTGATTGGAAGAGAACTAACAGTCAGCCAGTTTGGTGTAGTGTTGAAGGTGCTGGCCTAGAAATCAGAAGACTATGAGTTCTACTTCTGCCTTAGGCATGAAAGCCAGCTGGGTGACTTTGGTCCAGTCACTCTCTCCCAACCCAACCGTCAGGTACAAATAACCAGATCAACATGTATAGCGTATAAATGAGCTATTTTATTGTTCAACGCCTATTCCACTGCAATCTTTTCAGGCTGGCAATTTGCCTCTGGGAAAAACTAGATAAGGTTCAATAACATTCAAGAGGGGGCAGATCTTCCAAATAGCAATTCCAGACTGATCCCTGCTTGACCCCTCCTGTCTGGGACAGGCTCGGTAAGAGATGGGCCTGAGGACAGGGTCAAATGCATCATCAGTCTGGAGTCCCTACGTCCCCTAAAGCTAAATCTAGTCCCCTTGAAGTTCGTTGAGTCTTGATTTATTTTTTTTGTAAATTTTTGAATTTATTGATCTGAAGCAAATCACCACATTGGTATGCTAAGTACAGTTTCTTTGTAATCTTTCATTTCTTTTACATTTTTAGACCTAACAATACCATGTATGTTGTATTTAATCTTACAATTATAAAGGCTTATATTAACAGTTATTTAAAAACTAATTAAACATTTACTGATCTAAAGCAAATTACCACCTTAGTACATTAAACAGTTTCTCTGTAATCTTTCCTCCAGACTAAAGAAACACTACATATTGCATTGAATAAGTTTACAGTAACTTACTTTATATTAACAGTTACTTAGAAGACAACTAATTAAACTGGGAAATGAAAAAGTCTTTGTGTCTATTTTTTTCACCTGGTTGGCTTCCATCCTTTAAAACAGCATCCCCCAATCTTTCCGGCTGGGTGGACCAGTGGAGGCGGTGGCAGCAGCGGTGGGGGAAAGGGTTTGGTTTCGTGCATGCACACTGCTTTCACAAATGTAGTTTTGTTTGCATAAATGCTCACCCACCACTTCCGTGGCCCAGTTCTGAACAGGCTATGGCCTGGCACCAGGCCGTGGACCAGGGGTTGAGGACCCCTGCTTTAAAAGGCAATTGAAAGCTTGTAAAAATTGAATAGTGAGGGACCCCATCAACTTAAGACACAGTCTATTAGTCCTCATCATCTTCGTCTTGAAAATAACATCATCCTACATTTCTTTGACTGAAAAATCAAGTGAGTAATAAGTTCTCTTGGAGAAGAGAAAGCAAATGACTTTTTTTTTTTTTGGTCAATACTATCACATATTCTTGAAAATGGGAATCTTCTCCTCCAATATTTCTTTTAACTTAGATTGATGGTGATACATATTTCTCTTTGAAAAAAGTTAAAACAGAATATTTTCTCTGGAAGTACAGCAGGGCTCCAGTCGGTAGTAGTCTGGCAGCCCCTTTCCCAGCTAATAAATTTTATTAAAAGACATAAGCTGCAGCTCACAAAAGTTTATGCCTTTTAATAAAAGTTGCTAGTCAGAGAAAGTACTACCAGAGTCTCCTGGTTTTTTCCACCAGCAACGGACATGGTTCTCCTCCCACAGCAGCTCCATGTCATCTTAGCCTCCAGAGAGATGTGGCAAGTAATGCACACATAGCTTTCTGGAGCCAGGTAATACACTGCAGCCTTCTTTGAATTTATGCTTCCAGAAGGAAATCTGGGGCCCTTGAAATGTTGCTGGACCACACCACCAATCCAGAATGACTGGAGTCAGATTGCAAGGACAACAGGAGGAGGATCTATTGGTCTACGCCAGTGGTTGTCAACCTTTTCTTCACCGCAGACACCACCACCCCTACTTTAAATACTTTTATGGCCACTGATCATGGCCGTGGATCACCAAGCTCAAGATTTAAATCATAGCATTCTTTCAAACTTTTGCAGACCCCCTGTGATGATATCACAGGGCCCCCCCAAGGGGTCTGTGGACCACAGATTAAGGGTCTCTGGTCTAGGTAGTTGAGAAAGAAATATAATTAATCAGCAAATTGTTTATGATGCATATCACAGGATTTAGCAATTATTTAGGAAACAGGATGAAGAACAAGCTGTAAAATAATGCACACGAAAGGAAAAATGAAACTAAAAAAAATAAAAATAAAAAAATAAAATGTTCTATCAATGGCATAACTCAGATTTTCTTAGTGCTAAAATTTCGCAAAGACAAATAGACAAGAGTTTTCCATCTTGAAGCAACAGTACTATAATCTTCCTCTGAGTTCTGATAAGATTTCAGCTTTTAAAATTCTTAAAGCTCTTAAAATTTCCAAAGATTGTTCCCGTAGTGCTCTTTACAATGTGATACAGTAGAAATGGAAAATCATGGGTCTATTGAAATCAGCGGGTTGGTTTTTTTTTTTTCCAAATGATAAAATATGTGTTGTGATGTCACAATGCCAGCTCCATCCCAACTTGGCAGGCTGTTTCTGTTGTGGTGCCCCAATTGTGGCATCTTCTTTCCCCAGAAATAAGATTGGCTTCATCACTCCTGAACTTCCGAAGATCCCTCAAGACCTAATGATGCCATTAGGGCTGGGAAGCCCAGGGGAGGGGTGAATTTGCGTGGTGACTCCCTTATTATTGACGTCCTTTCATCTATTATTCTCTTTTCCTGTTTTATTTTATTTATTTATTAAATTTATATAGCCACCCAACTCAAACATAGGTGGCACTGGCTGGCTACACACTTTTGGTTTTGCTTTTATAATTTTTAATTCCTTTTCATAATTATTACACAATGGTTTTATCTAATGATTGTCTTACATATTTACTGTTTTATCAGATGGTTGCATGTCGAATTGTGAAATGGGCAGCCCAATAATTAAATAAATCAATCAACCAATAGCTGCTTGTTAGATCTCAATGCAAGTTCAAAGAGGGCAGAATTTATATCACAATGTTGTAATGCACATTTGTCCTCTCTGCCCCCCGATACCCATAAGTAAACAAATATATGGCAGGAAAGTAATTCTTTCTAAAAGTTTTTTTTCTTCCTAATATTTTTCCGCAAATGAAAATGACAGGGGGTTTTTTTTTTTGATTGACTGTTGATTCATTAGTTGAAACTTGAATTGACCAACCAGCTTGCCACCCGAACCCAGTGGTGGGATTCAGCCAGTTCGCACCACTTCGGGAGAACCGGTTATTAACTTTCTGAGCAGTTTGGCAAACTGGTTGTTGGAAGAAGTCATTAGGGCAGAGAACCGGTTGTTAAATCACTTGAATCCCACCACTGCCCAAACCTGATGTTGTGGGGTGAGAGAGAGTGACTGGCCCAAGTCATCCAGCTGTCTTTCATACCTAAGGCAGGATTAGAACTCCCAGTGTCTTGGTTTGGTGTCTGGTGCTTTTACCACTAGACCAAACGGGCTCTCTTTATCAGAACAATATTTAATTTTAATTAAATAGAAATGCAGGTGGCATCAAATTCATTTATCTAGTTGTTTGTTCTCCATATACATTCATGCCCATTATTTTAGGTGTTGTACCATAAAAGGCTTGGTCCAAAGTGGCCATTGGCCAAAAAATAGTTGCGGGCCCTACAAATCCTATGATTCTGATTTTTATAAAATATTCAGCATTAGAAGGATAATAAGAAGGAGGGAGTGAGGGAGAGAGAGAGAGATCCAGCCCCACACAGAATTTAATGTCCATAATGGCAATACCTTTATTATGCCAACTGGTGATTTAAAAAAAAACTTTGGAAATTTCTTTTGACTTAATAAAAATAATGAGGGCCAGGCTAGAAACCAGGAAACCCTGAATTCTAGTTTAGCCTTAGGCATAAAGCCAGTTGGGTGACCTGGGCCCAGGTCTCTCTCACTCTCAACCCCAAGAAGAAAGCAATGGCAACCCACTTCTGAAAAACCTTGCCAAGAAAACTGCAGGGATTAGCCCAGGCAGTCTCTGAAAATTGGGTATAATTGAATGGAAGGGAGTGGGAATGCAAATATAGTTTCTTTCAATTTTTGTGTGCTATTTTGTTCTTTGCGATCAGAACAGTCATATATATTCAAAGTCTTTTTATCTCATTCCAAGATAACTCAAGATTCATGCATACCAGGGGTGAAATGCTCCCGGTTCAGACCAGATTGCCTGATCCGGTAGCGATGGCAGTGGGTGGTTCGAAGAACCGGTAGCAAAAATCCCTGCCCCGCCTCCCCCATGCCCAGATGAGCCACACAATCATCAGAGGTTTTTTTGTTTTTTTTACTTTTAAAAGCATTTTTTCTTCGGCCAAAAAATGCTTTTAAAAGTAAAAAAAAAGCCTCCGATGATCGTACGGCTCAGCTGGGATCATCAGAGCCTTTTAAAAGCATTTTTTCTACAACTTCTTCAGCCGAAAAAATGCTTTTAAAAGTTAAAAAAAAAAGTTGGCCATGCCCACCCAGTCACATTACACCACCACCACCAAGCCATGCCCACAGAACTGGTAGTAACAAATTTTACATTTCACCACTGATGCATACTATTTGCAATTCTATATATCCCCACAGCTCAGGCCAAATTCGTTAGTTCCATTGCTAAGTACAGATGAGTGTAATTGCTTAGAAACAACGAGTAACTAGAACTATTTCTGGGACAGAGCAGAGACCGCATAAAGCAGAGGTTCCTAACCTTTTTACCATCACACTACTCTTTAGTGTAATCTTAATGTACATACAGACACTCCCTTAAAACCAATATGAGCAACAAAAACAATACAGCGAAGTTTTATTTTTAATAAGGCATAAAAAAATAAAAAGCAAAGCATGTACCTCCTCTGTCACCATACTCCTCACTTGAAATTAGTACATGATAGTCCTCGACTTACAACAGTTCATTTAGGGACTGTTCAAAGTTATAATGGCACTGAAAAAGCATCTTATGACCATTTTTCACACTTCGACCATTGCAGCATTTCAATGATCAAAATTCGGATACTTGACAACTGACTCATATTTATGTGTCCCAAAGTCTTGTGATCACCTTTGCAACCTTCTGACAAGCAAAGTCAATGGGGAAGCCAGATTCTTTTAACAACTGTGTGACTAACTTGGCAACGGCAGTGATTCACTTAACAGCTGTGGCAACAAAGGTCATAAAATAGGGCAAAATTCACTTCACAAATGTCTTGCTTAGCAACAGAAATTTTGGGTTCGCCTGAGGTCATAAATCAAGGACTACCTGTAATTTGGGAAAGCTGGATTTATTGTAACAATATACAATTAAGAGATACTTCATACTTCATCTGCCCGAATCTCCCCCAGGGAGGTGCACTTCAGTTTGGAAAACCTGCCACAAACGAGGATATTCTGTAAATCTATGGGAGTGGAGAGCACTAATTTATTTATTTATTTATTATTTATTTATTTATTTTGTCACATATTCATACAAAAAGATTATATAGTATATAAACATATATATGAGTAAATATTAGGAGGTATAAGCATATATATATATATAGGAAGAAGAAAAGAAAATCAATAGGACAGGAACGGTAGGCACGTTTGTGCGCTTATGCACGCCCCTTATGGTCCTCTTAGGAATGGGGTGAGGTCAATAATAATAAATAATAATAAATAATAATAAATAAATAATAATAAATAAATAATAATAAACCTGCAGTTTCTATAAAGCCAACTTAGCCATTTCATTCCAATCCTCTTTCCGTCCATGCTTTTCATGGAGAAATAGGAACAATATTCATGTATTCTAGAACCTTAGTTCTGAACCGCCCCATTTTCCCTTGTCCCACTATTGGGTTTATTTGATATTTGAAGTTTGATCAAATCCAGTCCAATTTCCTTAGTAGCAAATGTATGGTTTCCTTACACCTGTAACACTGTTTTCATCCAGGCATTGGGATATTATAATGCAATTATAATCACTCTGCTAAACAAATAATTCCCTCAACACTGTCAGACTATTTACTGAATCTGCACTACTATTAATCGTTTCATAGTTCCCATCAACAATCTCTTTCCACTTATGACTGTATGACTACAACTTGTTGCTGGCAATCCTTATGATTTATATTGATATATTGATCATCAATTGTGTTGTAAATGTTGTACCTTGATGAACGTATCTTTTCTTTTATGTACACTGAGAGCATATGCACCAAGACAAATTCCTTGTGTGTCCAATCACACTTGGCCAATAAAATTCTATTCTATTCTATTCTATTCATATGTGTTGCACAGCCCATCTCAATATTTTTCACAATATCTTGAGATTCTCCCCGACAGTCATGATCAACCAAGGTAGAAAGCAGATCACTGTAGCAGAAATCTGCATTATTGACATTTGATCTTTCATCACACAAATCTAATTAAGTAATATTTTAATTTCTATTGAAAGCCATTCTACTGAAATACTCATGAATAAGAATATCTGCATATTTTATATAGTTTTATTTTCTGTGAACAATTTGACCCTTGTTAATAATTTTAAAACGCTTGTAAAAAAGGAAAATGGGTTAAATTCCTGGGTTGAAATCACTGCTGTAATTCAAATTAGTGTTGTTCTGAAGTCTATTTTCTCAGTTACCGCTATATTGCATCAAAATTTATTCTGCAGAAATGCAATGAATTATTAATCGCATCTCCTAAATTGGTTCCAGAATAGATTGCTGGTGGGGAAACATTTGCATGAGTTTTGGTGTGAAAGAAAGAAAGAAAATGGCACACAATCAGTGCATCTTTGAAAATCCAAAGCATGAGGCTGGAAAGCTATACTGCTTCAAGCCGTCACATGAATGTTGACTTAGAATAGATTAATATCAATTAATGGTAAATAAATTATTTGGAAAGCCTTATGGACTAAATGAGAGCAAATTTCTTTTAAGCGCTTTAATTCTAAATGTACAAAAGCAGTACATTTGGTCACAACCATAATTCATTCCATAACTTTGGCCGCAAATCTATTTGGTCGTGACCCGAACCTAATTTTGGGAATTTGGTGCTTACAAAAACAAAATGGTGCAGAAGGGGAAATCGGCCGCAAAAAAAAAAAAGTGAATTGATTGGTCGGAACCCAATTTGGTTGTGGCCAGAAGCGTTCATGACCAGAGGTTCTACTGTATAAGGAGATTTTAATTGTTATCGGCATCAAACATTTTTTTCCTATTATCACAGTCCCCCCACCAACCCAATGTCTAATTCTGTTTTATATTAAAAATAACGCCAAGCAAATTAAAAATCCTATTTTTTTCTACCAAGGGGCCTATTTCTTGAAGGAAATTTTTATTGGGCAGATCTGAAATTCAATTAAAACACAATTTTCAAATGAACAGGTTTGTTTTAGGATTTAAAATATATCTGGCAGATTCATGTGTCTGAATCACAACCCAGCTTTTTATATTATGATGAAGATGATGATTAAATATGTTCAAATGCTCTTTTGAACCTTATATCCCATTCTAAGTAAGGATTTTTAGCTACAGGGCAATTTAATCAATCAGCTTGCCTTTATTTCTTCGGATATAATGGTGCCTTGACATCAATCCAAAATTTGACATGGCACATAATCAAAATATATATATTTTAAATCAGATGGAAAAAAAACCTGACTTGCTTGTTTTCATTGTTTCTCTAATGAATTAAGTATGTAGAAGCAATTGTAAAGCTAAGGTGGAAAAAGGTGCAAAGAAGACAAACGTCATTGACTTATTTGGTAAAGGAAGTTTCTATGAGATTGTCAAGCCTGCCGCTACTTAATTGTACCAGGGCACTTGCAAAGCTGTATAGTAAATTGAATTTTTACAATGTTTAAATCATCCTTTATGTTTGTTCCAATTGTATAAATGTCAAGGATTTTATGAGCATGGACGACTGATGTTTGTATTCTTGAAAGCCATTCATTCTTCAAACAGAAACCTAGGAGATGACAATATAATTATTTGCACACAATCACTCTCTTATTTAAATGAGTTAAGTTAGCAGGAGATTTACACATGCCAGTATTGGATTTCATTAGATTCTATAACAGACAACAAAGAATTGTTTTTTCCAGTGAGGTATGCTCCTTTTCTGCTCTAAAGCAACTAGGTCATCAGGCAAGTGCATGAAGACATGGCTTGAAAAAGGTTTTGGTGCTGTCTGCCGTAACACATACAGTTGTTGCTGCCACAAGGCATTGGCATATTGACAGTGTAACGGAGAATTCTTGGGTCAGGACTTAACTTTGCTGGGCCTCAAACCATGTGGCGTTTTTTCTGCCATTTCTGTTCCTTTGTTTGGTGATCCTTTTGTGGGTTTTTTTTTAATTGTTTCTTGTTTTTAAATGTTTTTAACCATCTGTAAAAACCGCTACAAATCATTGGGAATCAGGCAGCTTATATTTATTTATTTGATATTTTTTAGGGAATTTAAATGTACAAATCTCTCATTTCTGTAGAGTATGGCAACAACAGACTCTTTCGATGACATGACAAACTATTAATGATCTGTTGATAGTAACCGCCAAGTTTGTCTTTACTTGCAAATATTTTTGTATTTGTTAAGCTCTTTGGCAACTCTATGGCACTAAGTACCTCATCTACGTCCTTTAGAATGTCTACAGAAATGTGCATTTTAGTAAAGCTGTATGTAATAATTTAAGTATTAAAAATAAATGTATATTTATTTCTTGTGAAGTAAATAAAATCCGTTACTTTGGCGGAGTGTCACATAAATCCCTCGGCTCAGAATCATTTTGTAGGGGAGATGGGTGGCATAAAAATTCCATAAACAAGCAAACAAATAAATATTTTTAACAGGTCACAGTGATACAAAGTTTGAGTATTCTTTGAGTAATATCTCTGTCTCTTGCTTTTCTGTCCCTTCTAAGTTTAGCTCCGTTGATTTCTTTCATTCGTAGCTTGCCAATATGAATTTTATTTCTCATATAGAACTAGATTTTTGATCAGTGAGCAGACTTAGCATAATACTGAATCTCCATGGCCCTTAAGCACTTCTGTGCTGATGTTTGGTCTTGAACGATAAATAGTTTTAATTTTAAAAAATTCCATGCTGATGGCAATTGTTATCCTGCAACATATGGTCTGAATTAATTACTTCAGTTCTCATTTCAAAAGCCTATTCCAATAGATAATGCCTGCATGCCTCAACTATGACAAATATATAGTCACATTTAGATTAAATTGTAATATTTACCTGTCTTGTGCTAAAAAAAAAACCAGTTGCAACCAGAAAGTGACATTTGACCCAGTATGGCCTTAACCATGACTATAATAGTTTGCGAACTGTTCCAATCATGATAAATTCTTAGCATTTGAGTATTCTACTACTTTGAGAATCTCGTTTCACTGGATCAGCCAGATCAGATCAACCAGATGGCACTATTTCTGGAAACATTTCTCACAGCCCCTTCTAGCTGGAATTTTCTATTCAAGTTTAGAATGGTATTTTTCAACCTTGGAGATTTTAAAATGAGTGGATGTCAGCTTGCAGAATTCCCCAGCCCGAGTATAGCTGACTGGGAGCTGAAGTTCGCCCATTTTAAAGTTGCCAAGCTTGAGAAACACTGGTTCAGAAGGGTGAGATTTCCATAGAACATACTAGAATTGCAAAACTTCTGGTCTAACCTTGAGCTGGTAATGAAAGGCAGAGTTTTACCAATCAAACGACTTATAAGTATAAGATACAAAACCTAGAAGGAATAAGTATCGATTGTTATGCAAAATGATACTTGGATGGCCTGAAAGGGTAAATTATTTTCACTGTAGCTCCATGAACAAGATTCAAACCCACAAATAATCATTAAAATACTTCTCAATATCTCTTTAGTCTTATCTGGAAAAAACAGAAGATGGTTCAAAGAGAGGACCACTTTGTTCAGGTGTTCAGAATAGAGAGGCGCTAATAGTAAGGGCAGCAGGAACTGGTACCATGAAATCTTGCCATTCAGAATGGACCCTGGACACAATCTATAAGTAACATTAACTTTGCTATAATTGAAGAATATTGATTATAATATTTTTAAATGTTGGTCGGATTATTATCAGCAAATTATTATGGAAACTTAATAGGATTTGGTGGATTACAGAGCCCTTGTGAAGCAGGCATGGCCAGCAGGCTGAGGTGATCAGGTGTACTGTCTTCTAATAACAATTAACTAAGAAAAACAAATCTGCTACTGTAAAACAAAGTATAACAGGACCAAACTATAAGTGATAGTTTTGTACCTGCATAAATAGTTACAGAAATAAAAGTTAACATGGGGAAAGAAACTACATCAGACTGAAACTTTGTGCATGCACTACAAGTGTCTGATGGAATTATCCGACTTTCACCCATTATTAGCAATGGCTGGAGCCAATGGGCAATTTCCTCCATTTTATAAATGGGAAAGGAAAGACATGCTTCCTTTTGATTGAGGAGCAATCAAAGAAGTAAAAAGAGTTTTCAAAAACGTTATTTCATCCCCAAATGAAGATTTTTCATTTGCTAGTTGGTTCCCTTTTAAAAGATAACAGCTATACACTACAAGGGCAAAAAGGGTAATAAACTGTGGCGATTTCTAATTAGGCCAGTATTGAAAGTAGCAACAATTTGTAAAATGCAGAGACCTTGCCCATCGCCCTGAGCGAATTAAAGATGGATCACACAGTTCTCCTCATTACAGAATTATATTCCCCACCCCCAAAATATATTTTCAAGTAATGTGCTCAGAAGGAGGTAAAAAAATTTCATTGTTGTATGAGATACATAACTTTAGTTTTTAAAGAGCAGCTGAAAGATGTAACACAAAGCTGCTAAATTCACACCTTTCATTCTGGATTGCTTCCTTTATTTTAGGAGCACAACCAACATCTGGATTCAGATCTTTAAAATCTCTGTTTCCTATAGGTATCTACAAAAGAAAGTGGGAAAGCATGGCCAATTGCTCTGAATGTATATTTGTAATGTTTTATTAGGCCTCCAAAAAGACTAACAATAAACTTCAATAGCACGGTCTAATAAGATGCAGTTCTGCCTTCAAAGGAAGCAAAAAAAACCACCCAAATAAATCACTAACACTTAGAGGAATATGATAATGAAAACCAACCTTATTCAACTTTTAAGACTGGCCATGTACCAGTTATCAAATGCTATTCCAGATACTAGAGCTAGTCCCAAAACAGATTCTTGGAGGACCTGAAAATCTGCAAGTTTGTAAGAATTCTGTTTATTTCCCCTCTTATTGTCCATTAATTATTATTTGGTTTACTTCATTGATTATTTCATTTAGCAATCATTGTCCTTGAGTATTGTCCTTAACGAATCATGCAAGATGACTGTGCAGGGGAAGTAGCTTCTAAAAAAGGCTGCACATAGTGAAATGGCCCTATTGCTACTTATCATTTGGTGCACATATTAGAGATGGATAGTATTCTAAATTCATGCTACACTGACAGCCTAAGCAGAGTCAAATGGTTTCTACTTCTACCTTGTGAATCACATTTTTTTAAAAAAGGAATTCAAAAGGGATGTGCAGTTACAGCATAATGTAGGAAATCTGAGGTCTTCTAGCTCCCATCAAACTGTAACTCCCAACATCCCACTCCCATTATCCAGGGGGACTGGAGCTGCTGGGAGTTGTGATTCGGCAACTTACGGATAATGTAACATTGTGAATTGATAGCTATTAACGTAGAAAAAGCAAAGAGGAGAGACAAACAGAATTCTTACAACGAACGCAAATTTTGAAGTCCTCCAACGATCTTATTTGGATCAGTGCTATTACCAGTAAGAGGTAAGCACACGTTGACCAAGCTTGTAGAAAATACTAATACATTGAAATTCTGAAAATTATATCAGATGGACCTATCTATGAGGATCCTTCTCAACTGTAAAAAATAAAATGACAACAGTGAAGTGCAGCAAATTGCCCCCCAAAATGAAATTCCTAATTTCATTCCTATCAGATCTCTCTCCTCCATTCCCACTCTCCCTTTCCCTCTTTCTCCTGAACTATCAGGAAAGTGAAATCTGGAACAGTCCGGTGCAAAAGAGCAAAGATGTCTCAGTAGATGTATTCAGAAAAGAATGATAATGAAATAATTGAGATTCAGTGCTTAGAGCAACTTCTTAAAAATTATACAGTATTTTTAGTGTTTTGGAAAAATGATTGCTATGGGAGTTGAAAAATTAACTGAATGTTTGATTTTACCATTATCATTTAAGAATCACTTGTCAAAATTAGCTGGCAGTAGATTCAGGACAAAAGTAAATAGCCCCTAAAGGAATTTACTATCTCCGAAATAATTAAATAGCTCTTAAAGGAGAATTAAACAAACACATAGTAGTAAATAAACCTAACAGCAGATATTAACAGAGTAGCCGCCAAAGCTGAACTGGCAGGAATTGCTGATTCCTAGCCAGGAGGAAATTGAGAGTGTAATCATAGGAGAGGAGAAGAATCTTTGCTGGAATCATCCGCTTATGCACTTTCCGGCAATAGTTTGTTGGCTGTGGCCAACAGATCCTTGTCCAAAATCATGTAGCTTCTTCTATGTTGTTAAGCAGCTCCTTCAGAGATCCCTGCAATCTGCAATCGGTGTAATGTGATAAACGGCCTCTTTACATATTAACTTTTCAAACAATGAAGCATGCTTCTTCTTCCACTTTTCCTAACAGAGACCTTTTCTCCTTAGTTTGAAAAGTTGACACGATGTTTGGAACCTGAGCAGTGAAATAATATTGACGATTAAGGGCTGGGTAAGAGGCTTATCATCTAACGGCTACTCCATTGCCTTTTCAGTTTCACTTCTGTAGCTATTTGAGGGGCCACTGAAGAATTGCAGAAGAAATTAATAAAGAGTCTCTTTTCCTATCCCTTTTGGCGTGGGGTTAATCAGGAACCCTTCCATGCAATGTATGCGGGGTTGCATTAGATTAGTTCTGAACAAAGAGAATGGAGAAGAAGCAGCTCTAGCTTCATGTTCAAAGTGTTGCTGATGCCAACAATTACAACTTCATCGCAAAAGGCAAGGCCAAAAGGAAGGAGAAGGTTTAAATAATTAATAAAGAGATCTACTGACTCTGAACTGAGGCCTCATCTAAAGGTCCTTGAGAACATAGAACAAATAATAGAGCCGGAAGGGACCTTGGAAGTCTTTTAGTGCAGCTGCCTGCTCAAGCAGGAGACCCTATACCATTTCAGGCAAATGGTTGTCCAGTCTCTTTTTTGAAAGCCTCCAGCGATGGAGCACCTACAACTTCTGAAGGCAAGCTATTTAGAAAAAGCTAAAGGAAAAAAAAACACCCAGAAAGTTGGAGAGGAATGAAGATGCAGAAATAAGCAAGAATGAAGAAGAGGTACCTTTTCTGACCGCCATTAGGGAAAGGGCCATAACAAGCACTTCCACCAGATCCATTTTCTCTTGAGTGTATATTAAAAACAAAGATCTTCAGAGTTGGGCAAAAAAAAAAAAATTCCCCCAGCAAGCTTTGTATTTTATTCTCCTGACGTTGTAACTAATTTCCATATAGCAGCATCCCTCACTCACTTGTGGTTTCACTCATCGAGAAACTGTCAGTATGGTCCTAGACTGGGTGGCAGCTCAAGGAAGCTGAGAAATGCAGCAGAAGGAGGCAAGAGCATTCAGAGAGTGGAGGGAGAAACAAAATGAAACTCTTATCAAATGATACCGGCGATCAAGATGCTACAAAGCAAGCATTGGGGCTTCCTCCAGGAGAAGTGATGAGATACAGAGGCTTGATAGTTTTATCTTGGTTCTTCTGCTCAGAAATGCATGATTTAGCTGCTGCTCTTCCTCTGCAATGAACTTATTCTCTTTTCTTTTCATGGGCTGAATTTTAATGAAGATTGTTGATATCAATGGTGAAATTATAAAAATCTATTTTTGAATTTTCCAGCCGTTTCTATCTTTTTTATCTTCAGATTCATAGTCTCTTTGGTTTAATATCCCCTCCTTCCCTGCCATAAAACTCAAGAGAAACCATTGGATCGCTAATTGAAAAAGATGGGCACTTGAAGCCAAACTGAAATGTCTTTGGGCAATTTCTTAAGATCCTTCAGTTCGGCTCAATCCTACCGCCCTAATGATTTCCTTTTTCTGTAATATCATTTCTACTGGACAGCCCATGCACTAGCTTTTAATCTGCTGCTCTAAGCCAAAGAAATCGGAAAACACAATGTGTGGGTAAAAGATCTCACCATATAGTTTTAATTTTAACTTTGGCCTCTAGTCCCAGGAAGCTTTGAATCCCAGGAAGCTTTGAAATGCTGCCCTCCAATGGATTTTTATCAGTACTACAGAAACACATGGGGGAGGACTCAGATGTCATGTTGACAGCTCCTCTACATGTTCTATCCACTTGTTCCTTAACATATCTGTTCATTGGAGAATGGCCAGTGCAAAACAGTGGTAGATTATGAAAAATTCTGTTGTGTCTTCGCTGTCCAATGTTTTCTCATCTAGGGTGCCCCAGTGCCAGATACCACTCACGCTCCAAAATGTGGGAGAATCGGCCTTCCTCCCTCCCAACTTGTTTTCAGAAGCGCATGGAATGCTATTATAGTATCTGGCTGACTGAAAGTGTTCTCTCTGCAAAACCTCCATATGTTTGCAGTGCAGGGACGATTAAGGGCAACGGAGAGAAAACACAATGGGCTTGATTGAAAGCAGGGAAGGGGGTAGCAGAGCTCAAAATGAAAGATGCATTGCTGAGTTGCAATGAATGGACCTCAGGAATTTCCAGTGGCACTTAATTTATCATTATTGGATGATAACAGATGGACTTTAATCTCAGGACAGATGCTGATAACTGGGTTTATGCAGTTCTACTTTTTAGATTGCTATTGTCATATCCAAAGGGAAACTCGTATGGCAAAATATGCAAGTCATATATTGCCTAGATCCAAAACCACGGCTTTGGCTAATGCACGTTTCCCATAAATGTTCATGCAGAAGTCAAATAAATAAGAACAGTAAGCATTTACATCAGAAAGTCCTTCCAATTGCTTGGATTCATTTTGTACTAGTATGTACATAGACCCACTTTTTTTTTGTGCTAGTGATTTGGATAGTTATTTCTCAGCTGGCTGTATTTTATTTTTTATAGCGTTTTGATTGTTTTTGTTTAATTCTACTTGAGCCCAGGATTACTAAATGAGATGGGTAGTCATATACATTAGATAAACAAACAAACAAACAAAACCCGTACCATCTTCATATATATCCCCACAGTTATTATAGAATAGAATAGAATAGAATAGAATAGAATAGAATAGAATAGAATAGAATTTTTTATTTTTATTGGCCAAGTGTGATTGGACACACAAGGAATTTGTCTTGGTGCATATGCTCTCAGTGTACATAAAAAAAAAAGATACCTTCATCAAGAAATTAAAACACTTAATGATAGTCATGGGCTACAATTAAGCAATCAGGAAACAATCAGTTACAAATTGATAAATCATAAGGATATAAGCAACAAAGTTACAGTCATAAGTGGAAGGAGATGGGTGATGGGAACGATGAGAAGATTAATAATAATGCAGATTTAGTAAATAGTTTGACAATGTTGAGGGAATTATTTGTTTAGCAAAGTGATGGTGTTCGGGAAAAAACTGTTCTTGTGTCTAGTTGTTCTGTTGTGCAGTGCTCTACAGCGTTGTTTTGAGAGAGGAGTTGAAACCGTTTATGTCCAAGATGTGAGGGATCTGTAAATATTTTCACAGCCCTCTTTTTGACTCGTGTAGTATACAGGTCCTCAATTGAAGGCAGGTTGGTAGCAATTGTTTTTTCTGCAGTTCTAATTATCTTCTGAAGTCTGTGTCTGTCTTGTTGGGTTTCAGAACCAAACCAGACAGTTATAGAGGTGCAGATGACAGACTCAATATTATTTAAAGAAGAAGAATTACTTCAGCCAGATATGTCTAAAAGGCTTCCTTAAAAACAGATTTACTTCACCAGATTGACCTGAAAATCCCAGTGTTACCTTCTGGTTTCTTGACACCCATTTTCTCTCATTCCTAGGCTGCCCACAGTTGTATGGGATAGTAAAATGGGTGGATCTACATTTATTAACAAATACTTTTACAACATGATTTAACTAGTGTAATCCCATTGGTTTATGTTTTACAAATAAATCATTTTTTCTTCCTGCTCATCATAGAACCATGATGGAAAAAAATAAACATGGTAATTCTGCCTCTTTGCAATCTGATTTTTGAGGGAGTTAAATTCATGTTACCAGGGCAGATTTTAATTGGTAGATTCTCATGCCCAAGTGATAAACTACTGTGGAATGCAAAGAAATGGAACAACTTTTTCTTTGGCCTGTCCCAATCTTTCCCATTCTTTTGACCTCTATATACATTGAACCTGGAACTCTATATACATTACACTTGGAAATTGACCTCCCAGTGTGACCAATAGATTTGCTGACTGGAAATTTTGGACATTATAGTCTGCCATATCTGGGGAGTACAGAATTCAGACTAATGCAGCCTAACACTGGTGCATGTCCAGTGTATCTTGAATCACCCTGCAGCAGTTAATTGCTATTGTCCAATCCATACTGTTTTGTAAACATGCTTGCCTTCTGTCCTCATGAAACAGATGTAGGTACAATATTGGCACATGGTTGGCTCTAAATTAGCATAGGATGGTTTCCTTGCCAAATTATCCATTATTGGTGCCGCTATCATTAATTTGGTTTCTAGGCTATGCAGGTGTATAGATTTTGCACCAATAGGGACACATCCCCAGTTACATACAATCTGTTTTGACAGCAACAAGCTGTTTGGATGTAACTCAGCAGAACGAAGAGCAACTTTTGCCAAGTGATGGTTTGGAATTCAACTTCCATATCAGATGTTTTCCCCCACCCACTTCATCTTTCTTATTTAAATTAGTTCAGAAAGTGCCTGCCAAGATTAAGGTCAGATGTGTGAATAGCAAATGTCTCCTGAACTTCGCTCAAGCTTTGCTTTAGGCCTCCTTTCCTCTTCTTGTTTTAAAGAATTGGTTTCAAAGCAACACATCCCAAATGGCTTTTTTTTTTTAGAACTCTACAGATGTGGTGAAATCCATTTCTTTTTACTATCGGTTCTGTGGGCATGGCTTGGTGGGCGTGGTGTGGCTTGGTGGGCATGGCTTGGTGGTGTGGCAGGGGAAGGATACTGCAAAATCCCCATTCCCACCCCACTCCAGGGGAAGGATACTGCAAAATCCCCATTCCCACCCCCCACTTCTGGGGGAAGGATTTTGCAAAATCTCCATTTCCACCTCACTCTGGGGCCAGCCAGAGATGGTATTTCCCGGTTCTCTGAACTACTCAAAATTTCCGCTACCAGTTCTCCAGAACCTGTGAGAACCTGCTGGATTTCACCACTGGTCTGGGCAGTCTCCTCCTGTATTAAAACTTTCAGCATACAACATTGTTTAAAAGGCAATGAGAAATTAAGACTCAGTGCCATTGTTCAATTAGTAGTTCACGGGGGAATCAAGAGGGAAAAAGTTGAAATGTGATGACAACCCATCTCAAAAGCTCGGGAGTTACATCAGAAGAAAAGCGCACCACAAGGAAAGGGTTAATTGTGGCATTTGAGCATCAATTTGATTATTCTGAAAGATGGACTTACTGCTCAGTGACAAAGATCTAGAAGTCAATTTTGTCAAACTTTTAGCAGCAAAGGAAATTATTTCCAACTTGTGAAGCGGCTTAATCTGCCACAAAGATCAGCAGGTATGATTGAGTCTGATGATCTCTGACTCTGATATATTTGCCTCACTTTGGATATAAGAAATAGAATGATTGATTCCCCTGTAAGCAAAACATTTAAAAATCAAACGGTTGATTGTCTACAGGAAGATAGAGTCAGGGAGAAAGGGTCAATCCACTATCAAGCATCATGCCTGATTTTTCAATCTGTTTGACTTGGAAAGGTCTAATAGCAATAGTAGAAAGAAGCAGAGAGAGAAAGCAGCCTACCAAGACAGGTATGTATCCGCAAAGTGGCTAAATCAGCCTTACTGATTATAGCAGAAATTTGCTAGATGTGAAACCTTATAATTATCTTTACCAGCTCCCACTGTGTGCTGCACCACAAAATGGAAAACCATCTGCATCTATATCTTACCCTCTCCCATATGTCCCTCGTTGCTGTAACCTCACAGCTGTTTTACATTACCTCCCCAGGGCTTCATCCCCATCCCCCAAATGTCACTCTTGATTATGTATTAATTACTCATCACCCAAAATGTGGAGGCACTGTACTTAATACCCAGCTTGAATGTATACATCTTCCAGTTTGTCATTTAACTGCCTCCAGCAATGGCTGCCTTTATAAACTGCCTCATTAAGTTTAATTTAGTCAAATGCCTTTGCCTTGTCAAAAAAAAAAAGAGAGAAGAGGGTTAATAAAGAGAACAAATATTTCAACTGGTCCATGCTTATTTTTTTAAAAAAAATTCTATCCAGAAATTGGAGGAGCGTATTTTAATATTGTAAGCTGCCCAGAGTTGCCTTGCAATGAGATGGGTGGTTAAATAAATAAATAAATATTGAACTTATACCTTATATTGTCTGTTGTCTACCAAATATAGCCGAGGTAAGCAGTTCATTGCCTGCTATCTTGAAATGTAGGACAGTATTTTTGGAATAAGACATACTTAATGACTACAAAACAGGACATTACAAACTCAAAGAATATATTCAACTGTAGAAACATGTATTTAGAGATCAGATTTATTTCATAGTGCACGTTTATGTTAGAAAAACTGATTTTTTTTCATGCTGCTGTACTCTGCCTTACTGGAATAGTAATGATTTTAACAAATTTAAAAGTAGTGATTTTACCTTTATTCTCTTGCCTATAATGAGAGGGGGGGGGAGAACTAGGATGAGTTAAGGAAGTAGAGGAAGCAATTAGCTATAAAATAAATTTGTGTAAGGGGGATGCTAAATGAGGATTCAGATTCTCATTTTCACTTTTTTTAAAGTTGGGAGCCAGAAAAAGGAATGAAGAGCTAAGGCAGCAGCAAAAATATTTTTTAAATATAAATTAATCTCTTGTATGTTTCTGGGAGGGAGAGGATGGGATTTTTATTAATTTATTTTGTTCTTGGATGGATGGGAGAAAGCAAAAGAAACTAGGTACAAGACACTATAAAGACATTTTAATGGTAAAAGTTAATGTATCTTGGAGGCAATGCAAGGGTGAAATCCAGCAGGTTCTGGAGAACTGATAGTGGAAATTTTGAGCAGTTTGGAGAACTGGCAAATACCACCTCTGGCTGGTCCCAGAGTGGGGTGGGAATGGAGATTTTGCAATATCTTTCCCCCAGGAGTGGGGAGGGAATGGGGATTTTGCAGTATCCTTCCTGTGCCATGCCCACCAAGCCACACTACACCCACCAAGCCACAAGCCACACCCACAGAACCAGTAGTAAAAAAATTTGGATTTCACCACTGAGGCAAGGAGATGGGTGATTTTTAATTTAATTTTGATTTTTTAATGGAGAAGAGGAACCATCCACTTCCACTGGTATAGTTTTACCTGTTAATGTTTTGTTGTTGTTTGTTGTGGGTGTCACTCAGTACACTTTCTGGGAAATTTTTACTGACCAGAACAAAAGAATAGGATATCTGAGGGCTAAATATCTTATTAAAGACAGGCTATCCTGGATACAGGTCCCAAATGAAACCAGCGAAGATAAACAACAACAACAACAACAAAAAACAACAGAGGAAAACAAAGGAGATATTAGAACCCAAAGGTAAAAATGCATAAAGAGAAGCCAAAGCCAAGAAAGACACTGGTGTCTGGAAGGATCTTAGCAAAGAATGTCAGAGAGCTCTTAGAAGCAGTATTAAATGACCTTTGTAAAGACAACAAAGATGGAAACAAATACAAAGAAAGAAGAAAAGTCTTCCAAAAGATCTCGAAATGCAGAAAGTTGAAACTCTGAATTGGTAGACAAAGGACACTAAAGAACAAATAGTAAACTAGCTGTTTCAAAAAGATCGAATAAAGATGGAAGTGATATACCGAAAATTCTGAACAGCAGAGATGTCAACATTCATGATACCTTAGGAAATATTTTTTTACTTATCAGATGTTTCAGGACTTGGAGCTAAAGTTGAATCAGCACTCACTCCAATTATTATCAAGTTAAAAGACTACAAAAATTAATGAAATATCTGTAGAAATATGGCAAGGAACAGAAGAAGAATCAGTAAAGGTTCTCAACAAGCTCTTTCCAGCAAATCTGGGGAACAAAACAATGGACAACAGATTGGAAGAGGTCAATCTACATATCAGTGCCCAAAAAGAGATTTAACGGAATGTACCAACTATTGTACTCAAAGCTTACTATCTCATGCTACCAAAATAAAGTTCGGGGTTATCCAACACACTTTAGGAAAGATTGCTAATGCATGCGGGATAATTGAGAAAGCCAAAGAATACCAACAAGAAGTCAAAATGTACTTCACTGATTATACAAAGATCTTTGATTGCATGGGCCATGTTAAGCTGCATAATGCCTTTTGAAAGATGGATATCCCAGAACATTTTCCAGTCCTCATGAGAAACCTACACACAAGACAGGAAACGACAGGAAACGATATCTCAGACAAAACATTTCGTTTTCCTTATTCATTTGAACAATATGCTAAATAGTTACTGAGGGAAGTTGGATTAAAAGGAGGTGGCCATGGTTTAAACTGAAGGAAGAAATATCATTAATCTGCTGATGTCATTATTCTGATAACTGAAAATGCAAATATCCTGCCAGCTCTAGTAATGAAAGTCAAGCAACACAGTGGAAAAAAATTGGATTAAAATTAAATATAAAGAAAATCAAAATAACGACAGCAGGTACAACAGCTAGCTTTAGAGTTGATAATGAAGATTCTGAAGTAGTAGATAGCTGCTGCCTTTTAGGATAAACTATCAATATTAAAGAACCAGCAGCAAGAAATATGCCATAGTAGCTCTTAGCAGAAAAACAATGAAGGCATTGGAACAATTATTCAATTATTCTGATATGTTTATAGAGATCAAAAACAATAGGCACTGAATTTCCCTTTGACATTCTGTTGATATAAAAGTTGGAGTTTGAAGGAGAATAAAAAGAATATTGACACTTTTGAACTTTGGTGTTGGAAAAGTCTCCTGACAGTAAACAGTAGATAATTTAAAACAAACTAACAAATGGATATCAATAACGCTTAGACATATACCACCCCATAAGCACTCTCTGGGCAGTTTACAGAATCAACATATATCCCCCAACAATCTAGGTCCTCATTTTACCAACTTCGGAAGGATGGAAGGTTGTCTCAACCTGAAGCCAGTCAGGATAAAACTCCTGGCAATTTGAAGAATTAGCCTGCAATACATCATTCTAACTACTGCACCACCATAGCTCATGCACCAATTCAATTCAAAGTTCTTACTGAAGGTCTAAGATCAGACTTAAATTATCATTTTTTGCACAGCTTATATTTCTCAGCTTTTTTGAGAAATTTATATTATTTATTTATTTATTTATTTATTTATTTATTTTGTGGAGTACATATAAAACAATATATACAAGTATAAACATGATTTGAATACATAAAATGAATACAATTAAAGGGAACATTAGGACAGGGACTGTAGGCCCGCTGGTGCTCTTATGCTCTTATATAATGTTGGGAAAGATGGAAGGAAATTGAAAAGGATGACCAGCAACAAGGTGAATGGTCTTGATTAGAGTGATGATGGGTGCACCCATGATAGACAAAGGATTTGGTTGGAAAGTAAAGGGCTAAAGAAAGTCTATCTATATAGTCTACCTATATGATGAGAATCAACACACATAATGGCTTATTTATTATTGTTGTATTTTTAATATGCCTGTGAACCGCCCTGAGTCCTACGGGAGATGGTGCGGTATAAAAGTATAAAAATAAATAAATAAATAAATAAATAATCAATCAATGAATTAATATGTTTTCTACTCTGGTGATTGTTAAAAGGTATTTTATTTCAAAAATAGGGACATCACTTTTTGAAAAACCTGATCAGCCACTATATTATATCTCAGTTCATTAGAGAACCAGTGAATCATTGTGCGAGCTGAATATTAAGGTTGTATATTGATTTTCTGCTGTTATCTTTTCCCTTTTTTATTAACTGACACAAGATAATTCAATGCAGCTGGTAAGGAAAATAAATTAAATAAAACTTCAAAATGCATTTTAATTAAGGTTTACAACATTGATTTAAAACTTGTTGGTGGACTAGTTAACAAAGAGAGCAAGCCCCCACCCCCACCGCCTGCACTTTTTTTGGCTTCTATTCTTCCCACGCTTTTAGGTTACCTATGAGCCTCAAGGTATTATATATCTTATCAATTCTTCATCTTTCTATATTGAAACCTTTTGCCAAGATGTTCTACTTGATCTAATTTTTCAGGAATTATCTATATTTTGCAATTGGTCCTTGTGTTTTTTTGATGAACACAATTACATTGATATTTAATATATTAATTTTCAGATCCATATTTCTCACTGTGCCATACATCTATGTAAAGTTCACTGCAAACCATTTAGGTTTTTATTATTAATAATAATTTTTATTAAAATTATTCCTGTACAATGTACAGGTAGTCCTTGACTTACAACCATAATTAAGCCCAAAATTTCTATTGCTAAGCGAGACAGTTGTTAAGTGAAGTTTGCCCCATTTTACAACTGTTCTAGCCACAATTGTTAAGTGAATCACTTTCATTGTAATATGATTGCTAAGTGAATCTGACAGAATTAACTCTGCTTGTCAGACGGTCACTAAAAGTGATCAAATGATCCTGGGATATTGCAACCATCATAAATATATGCCAAATGGCAAGCGTCCAAATTTTGACCATGTGACCATAGGAATGCTGCAATAGTCATGTGAGAAATGGTCAGAAGCAGTGGTGGGTTGCTACCAGTTCGCCCTAGTTCCGGCGAACCAGTAGCAGCAGCGGCGGGAGGCTCTGCCCACCTGCCCAGATGTCATCAAATACGATCTGCGCATGCGCAAGCGAACCGGTAGCAAAGGTAAGTGAACCCCACCCGTGGTCATAAGTTACTTTTTTCAGTGCCTGTAACTTTGAACGGTCACTAAACAAATGGCTGTAAGTCAAAGGCTACCTTTATGTGTTTATTTACATTCCCAACACACATACCTCTGCTGTCACCACACACAAATGCATTCCTTATGCATTTGTCCATAAATACCTTAAACATCCAACAGAACATCACACATCGTTGCCTCACTCTCTGCCCAACGGTTAGCCATTTGCTAAACATTGCATTCCACCCCCCTCCCCTCTTGAATTCCATTATCAGTTATCACTTTCAAGCACCAATCTGCACATTTCATACAAATGTGAAAAGGAGAATGAGAATATCCAGTTTTGGAAAATCAGAGAATCTAAGTTTTAAGAAATGTAAAAACAATGTAAATAAAGAAAAAAAAAGGAGATAGTCATGGGAAAATATATAATAGTTGAAAGTGTAAATGTGGTGTGGAATTATGCTCCTAAAAATGTTGATACTCAATGGATTTTGATATTTTATTGTGAGCTTCAGCTTATCAAGTCTGGGGTCTGACAAAGAAAATAATTCTATGTAAATGGAAGAAAATTTATTCTGCTATCAATGAATGGATTCAAAATACATAGTCTATCAACATTTGCAATCCCTTTATATTCTAAAATACGATGAAGCAATATGTTTCTACATTTAATGACAAATTTAAGGATTGAAGTAATCGTTCACTGAAATGAGTTTTTGCTCCTCGTTTCTTTTATATTTTCCTTTGTGTTCAGTTTACTTTAATCATTGTAATGTATGTAGCTTTTTTACTGGCAAATTATTTTTTGTTTGTTATCTTACTTATACTTCACTTAGTTAAAATTCAGTTCCATAGTTTCCAAAACATTTCATAATTTCAGCCTTAATCCCTTGCTATAAATCCATAAGCAGTTAATGTATTTCTTTCTCATACTCATTCAGAGTTCAATTACCTGCTGAATAGCAAATTTCGGATGCACATATTCTCTTCTCAGCATTAAGATTCACCTTCCCAGATGTTCATTGCTGCCTCTGAGACCTTTTCAGTTAGAATTATGCCAAACACCTCCCCAGCTCCATTCTTTTGACCTTTCCCTTTGTATTAAGGACGTTGCGCAGGCATGCATACAATTTTCACACATGTTAAAAGGTCACATAAGCGACACATATTCATTTATCAACTTTCTTCAGTTGATATGCCGTGTACTATCTTTCAACATAGTCACAGAATGCACTGGATAATTTTGTTTTCGTCCAGTTTTTTATCAATTGGACGTTTACATATATATAGCTCTTGTTTCATGTTTACTTCTTTGACATTTTTGGTCTCCTAAGGATCTTTAAGCTTTCTTTTGCTTTGGTTTTATCCCAAAACATTTCATTCTTAATTGCATTCACTTTGCTGGAAGCTCTTTTTCTCAGCTTTTTTTCACCTGCTTTCAAAACATTTTTTCCCCCAATCAAATCATTTTGTATTTTGTCAGAGTCTTTGATCTGAACCACTCCTTATTCTCTTTTGACTATTGTGAGGCAAGGTTGCCCTACCAAAGAGGACGCAGGCACATAAGCCGGATGGACAAAAGCCAGGAATATTATCTGAATCTTATCTAGAGCAGTGGCCCCCAAACCTTTGGGCACCAGGAATCAGTTCCCTGCAGAGAGGTTTTTCTGCAGACCGGAGGGGGTTTCGTATGCTGCCTGCATACCATGGATGGGGCTTTGCTTGTTTGCGCAGCATGGTTTCTGGCATGCTGCAGCCTGGTACCAGTCCATGGATCAGGGGTTGGGGACCCCTGATCTAGAGGAACCCTTCAGAGAGATAGTTAAGAAAAGGGCAAGTCCTTAAAGAAACTTTTTTAAAATGTCACAGGAATCAGACAAAAGAAGCTGGGCCTTAATAAAACCTTAATTAAAAAGCAAGGACTTCTGGGAGAATGAATGGGAACTTAAGCCCACCCACTCTTTGAGTTGTGCTTGGATCCAGACTTAGCAGCTTGTGTCCCTTTGGCATGTGTGTGTGTGTGTGTGTGAGAGAGAGAGAGAGAGAGTGAGAGAGAGAGAGAGAGAGAGAGAGAGAGAACCAATGTAGATTGTAATGTAAACTTTTGCTATTGTTTTAGATTCATTCGGTCTCCTTGTACTCCAAAAAACCAGTTGTGTCTCAGTATTCAGTTGAAAATGATTTGACTATGGCTATTGACCAGGGCTGTGAATGTGGGAGTGAGTGACCATAAAGTGAACCTGGGAGCAGGTGTAACACTATTTGCTTTGCAATTATTGTTTTCTCTCTATGCATATTATACAATAGCTTTTTCTCATCCTCATTTTTGTAGCTGTTATTGTCTCGCGTGCATAGTTTCTTGTCTGCTTCTTTCTTTACTACATCATTCCACAAAGCATTTGTCTTCATATTTCCCATTAACATTAAGTTCACATCCTCCCATTGCATTTTGCATCACAATTATTTCCACTGTGTTCTAAACAGCTTCTTCATCTTTTTCTCTTACGTTCACTTTCCATTCATTTACCTGCGAAATTACTCTATTGCTTAATACATTTACAGGACTCACACTGTTTTTTTTCTTAACGTTGTTTTACTTTTCTTTTTTCTTTTCTTAGAATTATTTGTATTCTTAAATTCCTATTTGCATCTCTACCATATGTAGCTTAAACTGTATATTTGAAACAAAATGAAACTTTCTAAGAAGATACTCACTAGCCACTATTTTTATATATTCTTGGTCTCTGCAACCATCAACTGACCAATGTCATCCCTGCTCCGGGGGATGCTTCATTGGCAGACGAGCTGAATCATTTCATTGCTCGCTTTGAAGTGGAGACATCAGAGACAACTGAAATACAGCCACCAGGCCATTGTAGCCCCCACCTCATTGTGGAGGAAGAGGAGGTGAGGAGCATTCTGAGGGCTGTGGACCCTAGAAAGGTTGCCGGTCCTGACAATATCTCTGGCCGAGTGCTTAAAGACTGTGCTGATCAGTTGGCTGGAGTCTTTACCAGAATCTTCAAACGGTCTTTATCCCAGTCCATTATTCCATCTTGTTTGAAGGCTTCCACCATTGTTCCACTGCCAAAGAAGTTCCCTATCAATAACCTCAATGATTACAGACCAGTGGCACTCACTCCTATCATCATGAAGTGCTTTGAGAAATTGGTCTACCGGCACATCATTTCTGGTCTTCTGCATTCATTTGATAAACACCAGTTTGCATACAGAAGAAATAGATCTACAGAGGATGCTATAGCCATCACTATTCACACTGCTCTGACTCATTTGGAACAGCGGCAGGCAGGGGTGAAATCAAGCAGGTTATGACAGGTTCTGGAGAACCGGTAGTGGAAAATTTGAGTAGTTCGGAGAACCGGCAAATACAACCTCTGGCTTGTCCCAGAGTGGGATGGGAATGGAGATTTTGCAATATTCTTCCCCCAGGAATGGGGAGGGAATGGGGATTTTGCAATATGCTTCTCCTGCCACGCCCACCAAGCCATGCCCACAGAACTGGTAGTAAAAAAAATTGAATTTCACCACTGGTGGAGGGGCTATGTGAGGATGCTTTTTGTAGATTTTAGCTCTGCATTTAACACAATAATTCCACATAGACTAATGTAGTGGTGGGATTCAGCCAGTTTGCACCACTTCAGGAGAACCGGTTGTTAACTTTCTGAGCAGTTTGGCAAACTGGTTGTTGGAGGAAATCATTAGGGCAAAGAACCGGTTGTTAAATTGCTTGAATCCTACCACTGGACTAATGTCTAAACTTATGGATCTTGGGCTTTCATTTTCAATCTGCCTTTGGATTACAAATTTCTTTTCTGGCTGCTCTCAGAGGGACAGATTAGGTAATCATATCTCTTCAGCCCTTATTCTTAACACTGGTACACCACAGGGTTGCGTGCTGAGTCCCTTACTCTATACTCTTTATGTGAATGACTGCATTTCCACTCATGCTAGTAATACTATTACTAAATTTGCCGATGATACAACAGTGGTGGAACTCATCTCCGGGGGGGATGAGTCTGCCTATCGAGAGGCGGTGGAATGGCTGCTTTTGTGGTATGGAGACAATAGCTTGGTCCTTAACACAAATAAGATCAAGGAGCTTATAGTGGACTATAGAAGGAATAGATCAGACATCCAGCCCTTGCTTATCAATGGAGACCTAATGTAACAAGTAGCCAGTGTTAAGTTTCTGAATGTTATCATAAAAGATGACGTGACCTGGGGCTTTCACATTGCAGCACTGGTCAAAAGGGCCCAGCAGAGATTATACTACCTGAGACTTCTCAGGAAACAACAACTGAATGAAAAACTGCTGGTGGCTTTCTACCACTGTACTATAGAGAGTATTTCAATTTACTGCATATGTGTATGGTTTGTCAATTGCACAGTGGCAGGTAGGACAGCACTCCTGAGGGTCAACGTCACTGCCCAGAGGATCATTGGTTGCCCTCTCCCCTCTTTGGAAGAGCTTTATAGCTCCCACTGCCTTAAGAAAGTTCAAAACATTCTTAAAGATCCATCTCATCCTGGGCACCCTTTTTTGGAACTATTGCCATCTGGCAGACGGTACAGGATAATAAAAACAAGGCCAAATAGGCTGAAAAACAGCTACTCCTACTGCAATAACCATACTGAATTCTACAGTATAGTGCAATATTGGGTTTTCAATTTCAATTATATAGAATGTAAAGGATGCATGTTTGTGTTTTTATTTTTATAGTTATAATGTACACTAAAGACAGCATTTAATTTCATTGTACCATGTGCAACAATAAAGTAAACTAAATAACTAACTAAAATAATTAACTTTGGTCATACCTGTACCTATTCTACATGCAGCATTCCTTCCTAACAGTACCACGTTAGTTCTGGCCAATATTTGCCGGTATAACACAAGTGCAACCAAAGCTTAGTTTTACCTTAAGTATGTTCATGCTATTTTGTGCCATGTGACTAGCATCTAAAGCCAGTCTAATCTAGAGACTGCCATAAAAGACTATGCATATTATAACAATTAGAAGATCCAGTAATTGTATTGACATATACAGGACACAGGTACGATACTATATATATTCCTCTTTTTATTATGTTTTAACAGTGTAGAATAGCATTTAAATTCTATGAATATAAGGAGGCAGATTTTTTTTTACTACTGTGCCTTTAATAGTTGCAGAAACATGGCTGACTTTATACATATCCATACTGCAAATTCAACTTGAGAAAAGCTGTTCCTGATCATTCCTTTTTCTAGTCATCCTAGTGCTGCAACTACACTCCAAAATTCTGCTGGTGGTCTGAATCCTGCCATGTTCATTCAGTTATGACATTCCCACCTGAATTTTCACTGATGGAAATAGGCAGAGTCTTTAGAAAAGAGGAGAGCGGGTGACTAGCAAGGCTCCCTGTAAAACAGAAGTATAAAAGGGAGAAATTTACAGGTACAACTTGTCCTGAAATACATAGTATTATTTTATTTATTTATTTATTTATTTATTTATTTATTTATTTATTTATTTATTTATTTATTTATTTATTTATTTATTTATTTTATATAAACATTAAAAGAAGTTAAAAAGAAATATTATAATGTGGCCGAAATTTTAACACCATTTAAAATCTTAAAACATAAATACCCCAATAAAATTTCAATCCAGTCCCGCTTGAATAAATAGGTGCGTTTTCAGCTCACGCCGAAAGGTCCGAAGATCAGGCAATTGATGTAAACCAAGTTCATTTATATTGATATATTGATCATCAATTGTGTTGTAAATGTTGTACCTTGATGAACGTATCTTTTCTTTTATGTACACTGAGAGCATATGCACCAAGACAAATTCCTTGTGTGTCCAATCACACTTGGCCAATAAAATTCTATTCTATTCTATTCTAAAAAATAGGCAGAGTCTTTAGAAAAGAGGAGAGCAGGTGACTGGCAAGGCTCCCTGTAAAACAGAAGTATAAAAGGGAGAAATTTACAGGTACAACTTGTCCTGAAATACATAGTATTATAAATGAAGCTCTGCTCCAGATTGACTTTAGTAACTACATGTACATGAAAGAGGTTTGCCAATTGCTTTCTTCTCATGTTTTTTTTAACTTTCCAGATTCCCATCTAAATATGAATCCAGTCTGATTCTGCTTAGTTTTAAAAATAAGCTCAAATTAGCCAAGTATTACTATGTCTACAGATAAGACACCTACTAAAACTGCAGAAACACCTATTAAAGTTTCAAGAGCTGTATTTAGTCTTTAATCTTGCCTGTATAAGAGGGTCATATGGGAATTGCCTGGAATAAGCAGTTATCATCCTTTTCCTTGCCTCACCAATGGACTCTTTGGTAGACAGGCTAAGCAGGAGCAAACTACATCTAGCATTGGGAACAACTGAATACTTTCTGTGCAAGCATCTGAACTAGAACCTTTTTCTGCTGATGCATTGGCTACTATTCCCATAATACTCAGTCAGCATGAATAGGTTACCTAGAAATGGTGGAAATTCTGGTCTACCATATGGGGCATGTGGCGCTTGAAAGAAGGCCAAAAGACAGTTACCTATCAGGCTAAAGAGTAAAATGACCGTTCTGGTATACAGCAAGTTATGTCTGAAGAGAATAACATGATCAGACAATTGAAACAGCATGCAGGAGGCTCTTAATTGACACAGGGGGAATTGCCAGTCGCAAGCTCTGTTTTGTGCATTTCCAATTGTCTGAACACATTATCCACTTTACCTTTTAAAAATGTCCCCTTACTTTCTGGGATTGTCTTCCCTTTCCAACAGGAAATTATAGGTAAAAACATACACCTTTAGTGTTTAATCCATATCTCTTAATCAGCTATTTAAAATGGTTCAGTGTTTTGTCCATAAATCATTTTATGGAGTTGGTGTTCCAAGCATGCATTTCACAGCAAATTTACCACCACAGGTTCCCACAGGAAATGTATCAATCCACTATTTACTTTTTAGAGGTATGATATATTCCTGGGTTACCTTATGAAAGTTTCCATATCTGCTTTTCCTAATGCTGTATTATTTTATAAAAAGATTCTTATCCCGCTATACTATGAACAAGTCAATGAGGTTTACACAGGGAAAAACACCCCATCCAATAGAATAGAATAGAATAGAATAGAATAGAATAGAATAGAATAGAATAGAATAGAATAGAATAGAATAGAATAGAATTTTTTATTGGCCAAGTGTGATTGGACCCACAATGAATTTGTCTTTGGTGCATATCCTCCCAGTGTACATAAAAGTAAAAAAATACATTCATCAAGAATCATAAGATACAACACTTAGTGATAGTCATAGGTTACTAATAAGCAATCAAATCATACTAGAATAAAACAATATAAATCGTAGAGATACAAGCAACAAGGTTATAGTCATAAGTGGGAGGAGATAGGTAATAGTAAGAATGAGAAAAATAATAGTAATACAGTCTTAGTAAATAATTTGACAGTGTTGTGGGAATTAGTTGTTTAGCAGAGTGATGGCATTCGGGAAAAAACTGTTGTGTCTAGTTGTTCTGTTGTGCAGTGCCCTATAGCATTGTTTTGAGGGTAGAAGTTGAAACAATTTATATCCAGTGGTCTGTAGATATTTTCACAGCCTTCTTTTTGACTTGTGCAATATACAAGTCCTCAATGGAAGGCAGGTTGGTAGCAATTGTCTTTTTTTGCAGTTCTAATTATCATTGAAGTCTGTGTCTGTCTTGTTGGATTGCAGAGCCAAACCAAACAGTTGCAGATGACAGACTCAATAATTCCTCTGTAGAACTGAATCAGCAGCTCCTTGGGCAGTCTGAGCTTTCTAAGTTGGCGCAGAAAGGGGTCTATGACAATTCGGCACAGCCAATTTGCCACAGCCAACTCACTGCGGGACAAAGAGTTGCACTAATATCAAAGAAATGGTGGAATAGAATCATTAAAGAAAGAATGTAAAAGGAGGGATAGAATAAAATGTGAATGACAAAAATTAAAATAATTTTTATTTATTTTAAATAATTAAATTGAATTGTGAAATTGTCCTGTGGCAAGCTGGCCATGGCAAGTGGTTTAGTGGCAAGTTGGGCATGGCAAGTTGGCTGCAGTGAGTTGGCTGCAGCAAGTTGTCCCATTCCAACATGACTAGGTGGCCTCAGCACAATTAACATTTCTTGAGGACAGGAAGATATTATGTCATCTTCTAGCATTACTCTACAAGGATGATTGTACAATAGTTTGCATACTCTTTAGAACTCCTTTTCTTGATATTGGAATGTAGTTTGACCTCTTCCAGTTGGCTGGCAACTGTGTCATTCTCCATCATTGGTTTAGTTTTTTCACTTGGTAATAACTGAAGTGCTGATTTAATTTCATCTTCTAATACTAGAGGTGCTTGTAGATAAGGAATATCTTCTAAGGCAGGTGTCCTCAACCCCTGGGCCACAGTTTACTACTGGACCATGGCCTTTTCAGAACCGGGCTTCAGAAGCAGCAGACTAGCGTGCACGCGCAGCTCCACTTGTGAACATAGCGGGCAGGTGAGCATGTGAATACAGCTCCATTTGTTCTTGCCCACCTCTTGTGCAGAACTATCCCCTCTCCTCTCCCCACTCCACAAAGCTGGAAAGGTTGGAGACGGTTCTTGTAAGGTATCTTGGATATTGACATCTCTACTATACAGTATTTCAGTATATGCTTTCCATTTTCCTTTGATCTCCTTTGAATCCGTTACTATTTTTCCAATGGTGTCCTTTAGTATTCCAATTTGAGGTTGAAACCTTCTTCTGAGTTCTGAGTTTTTTTCTAAGACTTCCCTTTGTAGGAAGTTAGCACCCACCCCTCTCCTAGAAGAATGAAATATTTTAGAAAATATTAAAAAGGGAAGAATATTACAGTATATTTCTCTGGATGAGAAATGGAGAAAATGTTTTAAGGACAAAGCAGCTCCCTGCAGCTTCCTGACTCCCCCCACCTTTGTCAATGGGCCAGAGGCAGAAACTCATTCTCCCCACCTTCGTCAACGGACCATCATCTGCAACACAATAGGACCCATCTAGCAACAGAAACTCATCACATGGCACCTGGGAAGATTACATCAGCCAGCAAGGCTAGCTAAGACCCCCACCCCCTGGGGGTCTGACAACCAATCAGGATATGCTCAGGATACTGCTCTTTGGAATGAGTTCCCTCCGGGGTTGCGTCAACTCCCTGACCTCCGGACCTTTAAACGCGAACTTAAAACCTTTTTGTTCCATCGTGCGGGTCTGGCCTAATACAATTTTTTAAATGTGGGGATTTTTATGTGGGTTTTAAGACAGTTTTAACTATTGTGGCCAAATTTTAGAATCAGTTTTTTAAAAATGTTTTAATTTTTATTTATGTTCTTTTATCCTGGCTGTAAACCGCCCTGAGTCCTTCGGGAGAAGGGCGGTATAGAAATCAAATAAATAAATAAATACTCTTCCTGTGCCCCAGGAAGTTCAAAGTTCAGAGAAAGCATAAAACCAAGGCACGCTCAGTATCTCGCCCCTTTTCTGTTCAGGAACTCAAACCATGTGAACCTGTCCACCATTAAACCATCTTTCCAAGCAGTCTCCATGTTTCCAGTGTCTTTTTCCCCACTTGGAACTGAACCCAGATGGACATTTCTTCCAACACCTTGTTTTTCCATGTTTGTTTCTATCTTCGTTGTCTTTCTAGATGTTGCAGTACTGTCCCTTGACTCTTCTAATAGCACACTGAACCTATTTATTAAGTTCTTTTCTGACATTTATGCTTTTCTAGGCTTCCACAATTTGTTCTGGCATCATTATTCTCTTTTTTCAGTTTTGGCAGGTTTTTTTCACATTCATCCTTAACAACTTTAAATTCATTCTGTGATTCCTCCGGTTCTCTATCATTGAAGTTGATGTTCTTCTTGAAAATGGGGAGTATATGTTTAAGATCATATTGTGGAAACTCACTTGCTTTCTTGAAGTCACTTCTGTGTGGAATTTCCTGTGAACCATAGGAGACATTATGACTGAAAGGCAGCTCAGTTATTTATTTATTTATTTATTTATTTATTTATATTTATACCCCACGTTTATTATTTTTATAAATAACTAAGGGCAGTAAAAACACGCAATATACCTTCCTCCTACTGTTTTCCCCACAAAAACTCGGTGAGTTGAGTTGGACTAAGAGAGAGTGACTGGCCCAAAGTCATCCAACTGGTTTTCATGCCTAAGGTGGGAGTAGAACTCACAGTCTTCTAGCTTCATTTCAGATGAAGGAGAGATCTTGAGATCACCCATAAGGGGCATGCATAAGAGCACCAACGTGCCTGCCGTTCCTGTCCTAATGTTCCCTTTGGTTGTATTCAATTTGTGTGGTTACTTCATGCTTATACTAATATATATTGTTGTATTTGACAAAATACATAAATAAATAAAATGTACTTTGGACAGCTGTTTTTTTGTGAGCAAACAGCAGAAATTGACATTTTTGTGGTTGCTTGCAGTCAGGTATGAGTAACAGGATTCCATCATGCTATGAGCCATTCGACTAACCTTATCCATTTAATCACTTTGGAATTTGCTTTTTTTTTTCTTATTGTTTGTAAAACATTGCAAAACCTTCAGAACTGCAAGTTTGGCATTTGCTGGACAAGTTTCTTTTCAATCCATTCATACACACACACACACAAACATATACAGTACATACAGTTTTAATCGATTTTTTTTGCAATATAGAGCAAAGGGATGATGTAGTGTAGATTTTAGAAAGTTTTTTTTAAAAAATAGATAAAGGGTTAAGATTTGAATTAAAGAAATACTTTGAAATTAATTAAAAGGATCTTTCCTCATGGGAAAAATTTCTTTGCTTACATTACAAACTGATAATAGAACTTTGAAGTTTGCACATTTGTGGGTATCAGATGTCTATTGTAAAGGAAACAACTGATGCTTGGGTACCAGAGATTCTCAAACTGATTATAATGGAATCATAAGCTTTTATTGAAGAGGAATACTTAGAACTTACAAGAAAGAGGGAAATACAAATAAAGAGGGGGAAAACAAGAAAGAGGGAAATACAAAATAATAATAATAATAAAGATATACAAATAATAAACCAAAAGAATAATATGGACATGATAGATAGATAGATAGATAGATAGATAGATAGATAGATAGATAGATAGATAGATAGATAGATAGATAGATAGATAGATAGAAATGGATGGGTGGGTGGATGGGTGGATGGATGGATAGATAGATAGATAGATAGATAAATAGACAGACAGACAGATAGATGACAATAAGGAATTTACTGGAGCTACTTCACTGGAACTACAAATGACTTTGATAAAGATGACAAGAATTCCGAGAGAAAAAAGACTATGAGAAAGGGAGCCTCTGTGGCTCAGGCTGCTAATGCAGCCTGTTATTAACAGCAGCAGCCTGCAATTACTGCAGGTTCTAGTCCCACCAGGCTCAAGGTTGACTCAGCCTTCCATCCTTTATAAGGTAGGTAAAATGAGGACCCAGATTGTTGGGGGCAATAAGTTGACTTTGTATATAAATATACAAATAGGATGAAGACTATTGCTAACATAGTGTAAGCCGCCCTAAGTCTTCGGAGAAGGGCGGGATATAAATGTAAATTAAAAAAAAAAAAGACTATGAGAAAGCAGATGTTAGAACTTTATTTGTAGGAATTAAAGATTACTAGCAAAAAGAAGAAAAAATACATAATTGGTTTATTTGATTATGGTTAAAATAATGGTTTGCTATTATAGATAGTCCTTGATTTACAACCAAAGTTACAATGGCCTCAGAAGGGATGCTTTATGCCCCATAAAGCACTTTCATCCATCATAAAATGTCGTTCTGACCCTCTCCTGCAGTCACATGATTCCATTTCAGCAACCAGCTTACATTTATGAATAGTTGCAGCACACTGTGGTCACATGACCATGATTTGCCATATTTCTGGCAAAAAATGCCCATTCAGGATAATAAATTGGCCTAATGCTGTGTGATTTTCTTAATGAAGAATGAATTTGCTTAACAGCCATCTGATTTGCTTAATGTACTCTTTAAAAATGATAAAAAGAATCACATTCGGTCACTTTGTTATCTCAACTCACGATCGAAATTCTGGTTCTGACTGTTGTTGTAAGTCAAGGACTACTTCAAATGTTTGTTTTTTAAAAAAAAAATGATTGGATGATGGTGGTTATTTATGATAATGTTTAATTAGGTACAGTGGATTAATTTGTAAGATTATTTTTCATAATGTTTAATTGTTGATTGGGATAGGATTTTAGTACTTGAAGAAAGAGAGTGGGGCAATTTGCTTAAATGGAAATGGAGATATAAATATTTCAGTTGTTATTTCTGTTAACCCTTATTGGCTTTAGCTCATTAATAAGGAGAATTGAAGATTTAGAGATGACTTTATAGAAAACAGGATGAGGCATGGAAAGTGTAGAAGTATTTAGTTCTATTTTAACAGACAGCAATGTTAATATTGACTGTACTTATTGGAGAGGAAGGGAAGTTTTGTCTTCTAATTTGTTTCTTCTTTTTTTTCACATATATGGTCCAGGGGTGAAATCCAGCAGGTTCTGACAGGTTCTGGAGAACTGGTAGCGGAAATTTTGAGCAGTTTGGAGAACCGGCAAATACCACCTCCGGTTGGCCCCAGAGTGGGGAGGAAATGGGGATTTTACAGTATCCTTCCCCTGGAATGGGGTGGAAATGGAGATTTTGAAGTATCCTTCCCCTGCCATGCCCACCAAGCCACACCCACCAAGCCACACCATGCCCACCAAGCTATGCCCAGAACCAGTAGTAAAAAAATTTGGATTTCACCACTGATATGGTCCCATGCAATATGAATTGATGCCTTTGCCATTGTCACTAGAGTGATCAACTACCTCTGGCTTCTTCCTACATCACTTGTTGTTCTATGTCGATGCCTGCCTGCTTCAACTGAGCTGCTGGGATGATTTTCATGCTTTGGGTGACCCTGCTGCGAATATTTACTCTTGGTGTTCACTCCAGATGTTCTTCGCTCATCCCTCCCAGGAACACTCCTTCCCCATCCATGATGCACAGGGGACTTTGGTGGGGTGGGGTAGGGGAGTAAAGCAAGGTATGCTTTCAAAAATTAATTTCAAAAATAGTATTTAAAGCTTTTAATCTTCAAAAGTAAGATAAATTAGCATGGATATTAAAGTTTTGATCTCTTATAAGAAAGGAAGATAATAGGGCAGTACCTAAGAAGAGGTGGGTTTCAGCAGGTTCTGACCAGTTCTGGAGAACTGGTAGCAATTTTGAGTAGTTCAGAGAACCAATAAATACCACTTCTGACTGGCCCCGCCCCCATCTATTCTCTGCCTCCTGAGTCCCAGCTGATCAGGAGGAAATGGGGATTTTGCTATAACCTTCCCCTGGACTGGGGAGGGAATGGAGATTTTACAGTATCCTTCCCCTGCTACATCCACCAAGCCACGCCCACCAAGCCACACCCACAGAACCGGTAGTAAAAAAAAATTGAATCCCACCACTGTACCTAAGTAATTATTGCATTATCATCCTGACTCATCCATGGGGTTTTATAAAAGTTCAAATGCTGTGGGAATCTTTTTCTGTCTTGATTCTTTTTGTCCATACTTGCAAAAATCTTTGCAGAAAATGTGGAATAAATGTATAGGGTTTTTGATTGATCGCATTAGGGACAATTCACTTGGGGCTGGCTGGTCCTACCTAAAGCTATGTGGTCATGGGGTTCTGCCTTGATAGACATACAGGAAAACGGCAGTTTGGTCCTCTGTGTGTGTGTGTGTGTGTGTGTGTGTGTGTGTGTGTGTGTGTGCCACAGATGCAAAAGGGGTGGTGCTGCAAAAGAGGCAGGAGCATGAAAAAGGCTCCCATGAAAAGGAAACCATCTTGGTCAGCATAACATGAATGTTTCCTTTCAGGGAAATGAGCGCTCATGTGATGCTTGTGTTGGAGGGGAGAAATGGGGAAGTGAATGCAGCACTCAAAGGCTTTGTAGAAGAGAAGAGATCAGGAAATAAAAGCCAGCATAGAAAGATCCAGAGAGAAATGGCAAAGAAATAAGATCCATAGAGAAGCAAAAACAAGGATTCTGAGATCAGGCCTCCACCATGGCCTCTCGGCGAACTGAAGAGGAGTGCAATCCCCTGTTAGAGCAGAAAAGAGCCCAGCTCAAAGGGCCAGCCCCATCCCTCTTTGAGGGCAGAAAGGCTGCCTGTCTGGCTGTGTTGCTGGTGGAGATCCTGGAACGGGCAGCTTTCTTTGGTATCGTCTCCAACCTTGTCTTGTACCTCAACAGCAGCACCTTTAACTGGGGTGGCTCCCAGGCTTCTCAGGCAGTTTTAATCTTCATAGGTGCCTCCTACCTACTCTCACCCATTGGGGGCTGGCTCGCTGATGCTTGCCTAGGCTACTACTGGACTATTGTCTTCAGCTTCCTGCTCTACCTTGTCTCAGCGTGCCTGTTGCCCACTGTGGCCTCACAGGAGGGGCGCCTCTGGTTGTGTGGAGAGATGCCATCATACCCTATACAGCCTTTGTGCCAAGGTGACATGTCAGAGTGTAAACAAGAGCTGCCAAGTCCATATTGTGCCCCTCTTCTGTACACTGGTCTGCTGATCCTGGCCCTTGGCATCAGCTCCGTCAAAGCCAATCTCATTCCATTTGGTGCCGATCAGGTAAGAGATAATCTCTCTGATTTATCCTTTCTTTATTTCAAGGCAAGCAATTTGGAATTATGACTAAATTTTTCATTGGGTTGTGGGATGATTCTGTCCCAATAAGCCTCGGGGTTTTGCCTTAAAAATGTGTTTTCATGAAAAATTCTATTCTATTCTATTCCATGTAACATCTTTTATTATTTCGCATTTACTGATTTCAAATACTTGTGCCATATTTTTCAATACCCGTTTTCTAAATTATTGCCATCTAAAAAAAGTTCAAAGCAATAAGACTAGAGGGAGACACAATACTATTTTGGTTTAACTAGCCAAAGATAGAAAAGGCCTCTGAAAATTAAAGGCATTGTACCCGGGATTGAAAAGGCAAGCCTTGGTGGCTGGAAAAGCTCTGAGGGACAAAAGAGTTTTAGAACTGAAGAATGTTAGCAATCATGACATCATGATATTCTCCTCCCCATCAAAATATCTCTAGGCCAGGTAGTTAAAGTAGCAGCACTCTTAATGCAGAAGTGAGAGAGATTAACAGCCTTGGAGGAATCCTGAGGATCATATGACACCCCTCCCCAAAAAAAATCTTTAGAGTGGAGGAAAGAAGAGCACCCAGTAAACTTTCTGTAAAACAATTGGGAAACAATCAGTGGTTAATCTGCTCTGTGGAAGCAGGGACAACCGTTAAGTTTTTTAGGGTTTTTATAGTTTTTTTTTCCTTTGAAAAACATAATTTTCATGATTTGAATCATGATTTGAAATCAGGGGTTTTTTCTTTTGAAAATCAGAAGTCCTGTAGCACTTCTGTAATGCTAATTTTTCGCTGTTTCCAGAAATCCTGAAGTTATTCATTTATTCCTCTTTTTCAATTCACAAGGGCCGTTCCCCACTATTTAATTAAAACAGTGGCCTTATGTTGTCAGGCAATTTACTGTCCCTTGCGTCAATCTCTATCCCGCCTCTGAGTCACATCCAAATGGTGTATTTCCCAATTGACACAAATATTGTGTCCAGTATTACAGCAAAATGACAATGCATGTATAATGACATCGTGAAATGATCTCCATGGTTGCATACTGAGGTCTGATGGAAGTATATAGGTCATGGGATTTATGTCGGGAGGACACACATTTTGTTACTTGTCCCCCTTGCCGTTTCTATAGATGCCTGTGGGGTCGAATCACTGCTGACAGTCCTGCTTTGTTCCTGTTACCTTTCAGATCATCAGTGGGGGAAATATCTACCGATCAGAGCACAGCAGCAGGAACAGGGGAGACCTGGGGTGGCTAAGCAGACTAGAACAAAATACACTTCCTTTACTCTAAATAAAATGTTGGTGGTCTGTTCTTTTGTCATCGGCCTTGTTGGAAGCTGGGGGAGAAGCTGGTGTCAAATCAGAATGGAAGGTGGGGAGATGACTGCTCTAAAAGGAACTCGGGAAACAAAGTGTTAATGGAGAAAACTAACTTCTCCATTAAGGGGTGTGCATAAGAGCACAAGTGTGCCTACCGTTCCTGTCCTATTGTTTCCTTTCGTTATATCCAATTAATATAGTTATTACATACTCATATTTGTATATATGCTTATATATTGTATAATTATTTCATGCTTATGCTTATATATACTGTGTGACAAAATAAAATAAATAAAAAATAAAAAATAAACTCTGGATGAGGAAGATGCCCAGTGACTACAGAGAATGTGCCTCTGCTTCCCAGTATGTCTCTAATAAGATCCACAATAGCTGACTGCACCTCCAAGCTAGTTTGTGGCAAGGCATGAGAGATTTTACACCCCTTGGGATAATGTTGTGGGGGTGGATGCTGCTTTAAGACCAGTATATCTAATAAAGGTTTAAACTAAAGTTGTTTCATACTACAGCACAACCTGTAGACAATATGAAGGCAATAACATGCAAACAAATGTGTGACTCTGTTGTATAAAGTACAAGTAAGCCTAAGGATCTGTTTTCAGTGCCACTTATTACCTCAACAGCTGGAAGACCAGTGCCACTTGGAAAAGGACAGTTTTAATACCCACCCACCATTCCTTCTCTTGCCCACCAGCCAACAATTACCCTTTTCTTTATCGAACGTGGGCTTCCCTACTTTCCCATATGCAAAGAACTTCTGCTTTTTGTACAGTGCAATACAGACTCATTTCCTTTCCCAGGGGATAAAACATGAGAGAAGTTTACTCATATTCTCATTTTCTGTTTTTTAGCAGAAAAACAGCCATTCTTTTTCAATTCACAAGGGCCGTGATATAATTGCTAAATTATATAAATGTTTACTAATCTGGATATGCATTATACCTGGATACAAGAAGGAAGGGGAGGGGAGATAAAGAGAAAAACAAATAACTGGACAATTCTTGCTGGGCTTAGCATATTAAGGACTAATTCAATCAAGCCTGATTCTGTTCTCTCTCTCTCTCTCTGTTTTTTTTTTCCATTACAGGTGACAGACCGTGGCCAGGAAGCTACCCGACGTTTCTTCAACTGGTTCTACTGGAGCATTAACATTGGGGCTGTGCTTTCGCTGCTGGTAATTGCCTTCATCCAACAGAATGTGGACTTCCTGATTGGCTATGCCATTCCTGCTATCTGCCTGGCCCTGGCCCTTGTAATCTTCCTTCTGGCTGCCCCCATCTTTGTCACAAAGCCAGCTGCTGGCAGTCGAGTCCTCACCATGTTGCATTTGGCTCTCCAGAACAGCTGTTGTGGCAAAGCATTGCAGAAAGTCACCATAAAAATCAGGTAAGGTAGACGGAGGCCTCTTCGCACAAGGTGGCTTTATGCTGCCATATATTTCTGGTGGCTTGTGTGGCATTAGTGTCCCCTCTGTGGTAGCAGCAATCTTCATGCATTGGAACTGAATGAATCTCAGCAGTGCATTTCCATCTACTTGGGCAAGGCCTTTGAAGTAAACTTGGCTTCGCTGAACTTAGGACTGGGCCATACACTTCTTTAAACCTGTGATTCGCCTTGCAAATAATTGCAGTGACTTGGGTACATGTCCAGGAGAAGGAAATTGTAGAACTCCTGAGTAAATACAGACTTTACTATTTTTATGGTGCAAATGGAATATCCAAAGAACTTCTTGTGGAATGTCACCAAAAAAGGACAGGATGTAATCTAGTCTAAATACTAATGGACTTTGCTTTCTGCTTTCAGAGCACTAATTTTTTTAAAAAAACAAACAAACATACATGAGGAAGCATTATAAAATGGCAATTCCTAACTGCAGCTTGAAAGGATATAGCCCATTCTACCACCTTAAGGAATAGCTTACCTCATCCTGCAGTTGGACCATATTGTGTTAAAGTGATGAACTAATAATTTATTTTATCTTCTAATTTGCTTAAATGGATAAATGAAACTCCACAATTAAATCATGGGTGGGGAGAGAGATCTGTTCTATTATTATTTGGATTTGATGATTAGAAATTGCAGAAGATGAGGCATCAAATAAGGGAGAGAAAATTGCAAATTGCATTAGGACAGTGTTTCCTGACCTTAGCAATTTTAAGGTATGTGGATTCTGGGAGTTGAAGTCCACATATCTTGAGTTTGTTAAGGTTGGGAAACATTGCATTAGGTGTGGTAGTGCAGACTCCTCTCTCACCAGGCACATAAGAAGCTGCATTCCATTGCTAGGCCTTGCGTACTGCCAAAGGCAATAATATGTTGGGGTGAGGCAGTCAGAGGTTATTTTGACAGGTCCCAATGGATTTACGGCTTAGCATTCTGCGTGATCCAGGCAAATTGTGGTTTATTCAATGAACTGGTTAAACTTCATACCATACCTCAATGTTTGAGGGCTGAGTCAGAGCAGTGGTTCATCCAGCTCAGGAAAAATATTATCTTGTTATAACTGGTGGCTCCTTTTCTAGAATTTAGGTTTTCCCAGCCGTGACCAGAATTGCTAAATGAAACTTTTGCATTCATATCATGAACCAAATTACTGAGCAATGTCTTTCACCCATGAGGTTTCTCTGACAGCGTGAACAGTAGGAAGAGAATTGCTCCCTTTGCTAACAAGGTTTAAGTACTTATTTATAAGATCTAATTGCCTTTCCTTCAGGAGCCCCTAGCAGTGTACCAAGTTCTTCCTTCTCCCATTTCCCCCCACAACAGTGACCCTTTGGGGTAGATTGAGCTAAGGAAAAGAGTTTCCATCACTAGGAATTGAATCTGTGTCTCGCCAGTGCCAGTCCAATACATTATCACTGTGTTGGCCCCGCTAGGTAAATCAGGTTAGGAAATCAGCTCCACAGGCAGACTGATTGCAATGTATCTTTTCTTCCTCTTTTTTTATAATTCAGTGAACCAGTGTCTACCTGAGCCACTTCTGAATATTTTCTCATTATTCGTGATAAGATTTCAGTTGCCTTTACCTGGGCAATCAATTCTACTGGTAGTTCTCAATTTACTACTATAATTGAGCCAACAATCTCAATCATAAGTTATGATGGTCATTAAAGCGGGCACCGTATGATCAGACCCGATGTTACAAACTTTTTTGTGGGGGTCATTAAACAAATATGGCAGATGTTACACAAAGACTGTCTACTGTTGACCTCACCCCATTCCTAAGAGGTCTTATACTTATATACGTGTTTGATAAATAAATAAATAAATAAAATAAAATAAATAAACAAACATTGGCCAAACATTGGAAATACATGCTGGTTTCTGGCCAAAATGTTGTAAATTGCAGTCACTTGACCGCAGGGTGTTTCAAACAGCTGTAAATGCAGGCTGGGTGCCAAGCACCCAAAGTTTCATCGCATGACCAGGTGGGGGTTCTAGACATTGGAATTTCAATTCCAGGATGTAAGTAGGGGTTTTTTGTGGGGGGAGGGGTTCATTATGTACGCTTGCACAGAGAGGGACTCCTTAGGGTGCCGTCCGCCAAGCAATGTCGGCTGGCGGCCCCCAGGGGAGGGCCTTCTCTGTGGGGGCTCCCACCCTTTGGAATGAACTTCCCCCTGGACTCCGGCAACTGCCGGACCTTCGGACTTTCCGCCGCGAGCTGAAGACCTATTTGTTTGTTCGCGCAGGACTGGCATAGGATTTTAATAGGATTTTAATTAGTTTTAATGTTTTAACATTCTGTAATTCGGGGTTTTATTTTAAATGTTTTAATGCGGCCATTTATATAATAAGTTTTTTAATTATAGTTTTATGTGTATATTGTTGTTGTTTTTTATTATGGTTGTAAACTGCCCTGAGTCCTTCGGGAGAAGGGCGGTATAAAAATTTAATAAATAAATAAATAAATAAAAAATTATAACTTGAAGTAATCTGTTCTCTGTCTGGTGCTTTCAGTGATCAGACAACAGATTTCAGCTGGCTATGGATTATGGGATATGTAATCTGACCCATCTAGAAGCTGGCTCTCCATCTTGGGGAAAGCTGTTTTAGACCCAACATCTTCCTTCCTCCCTTTTCTTTACAGGGCAAGGAATCCCCTGCTGGAAGCAGACAGCCCCAATCCCCTTTCAAGGGAAAGCAACCAGCCTAAGGGGTCATCCTGTGAACACGCCTCCAACCTCCATGTGATGGCAAAGATCCTGCCAGTTCTGCTGACTCTCATCCCCTATTGGATGGTTTATTTCCAGGTAGCCACCCTACAGGACACTATTTCTTTCATATGGGAAGATGCCTTGACTGATGGGCAATAATGCCAGCAGCAGAGGGAAGCAATAGGGGCTTGTGGTGTTCTGGGAGGCAGCATTTAGCTGGGAATCTGAGGAGGATGCCAGTTTTAATTTGCATTTTAATAGTAAGCACTTACTTAGTATTTATTTAGGGATTTATATTCCATCTTTCCCCGCTATCTATTTATCTACGCGCAATTGTACAATAAGATTAAACAGTAATAGCGTAAAAATGAACTTGTTAAAACTGAAGATGTGCAAGGACGGCAGCAAAAACTCAGCATCAGAAGAAGCCTTTTATTTTAACTGTTTAAGGGAGTTGCCTAGCAACCAAATTACCCCCCCAAAAAATGGCCAACAAGCAGCTTCTTTGGGCAAGCCTTCCCTGATTGCAGGGCCATTTAGAAATGTTCTCTCTTCACCATTTGCAAGTTTCACCCCAGGGGATCGCCAGAGAAGGCTCTTGATGTTGATTTCAGTAAAAAAGGAAATTCAAACAGATGCATTTTTCTTCTTTGCAGGTTAATGCAATTATTAGAGGATTCTTTGTCTCACAGGTGCCTCAGAAAAGAGGTAGCACCTTCAGAAATGTTAAAAACATTTTTTAGTAGATAGTTTAGATACATCTGTATTCCCCCCCTCAAAAAAAAAAAAACTTTTTAACCTTAGAGATGTGTACCTAAAAATACAAAGTCCTGCCTGATTAACTGGGTCATAGGTATGGAGCACTTCACATTTGCTGCAACGTGTTAGTGGGGTAACCTGGCAGATGGCTATAACTATTGTTCCAAGGAAATTTTATATTAAACATAATATTCTGTTGGCTCAAGAACTGGTGGATATCACTTCAGCATGCTGTCTGGCTGTGCCCCAGGGCAGGCCTTGGGGTAAACGAGGCTCTGAGGACTAGAATTGCTTTGCCCTTATTAAGTGCAGAATTTTGTGCAGGCTGATCGTGCCCCTTCCTGCACTCATCGAGTCAGACCCTCAAAAGTAGCTGCAGGTCAGTTTTGAGGGTTTGAGAAAGTATAATGTTGCCCAGTTGGAAGATGTGTATTCTAATGTTAGGTTGTGGCCAGTGGTTCATAAAACCTGTTTTCATATTTCCAGGAAATGCCAAAGACTGAATCTGATACCGTGTTTCCCTGAAAATAAGACCTATCTTGAAAATAAGATCTAGCTTGATTTTTACATGTGCGCCCAATATAAGCCTATCCCAAAATAAGTCCTACTTAAGACCCCACCCACTCCAGGGTGAAAGGGGTAGGGTGAGCACACGTGTAAAAATCAAGCTAGGGTGGGGATGGGGGGATGGAGCTGCCCTACTGGTACTTACCTTTGGACAGTTGCCTCCTGGCCTTGCGTGCGTCAATCTGGAGCTCTTTTATCAGCTGCAGAGGCCTTTCCTGAAGGCCTCTGATGGTGAAACGAGGCTGGGAATGTCACGTGCATCAATCCCGAGCCTATTTCTTGGCTGCAGAGGCCTTTTCTGAAGTGCTCTGACACGAAATGGAGGCCAAGGGCTGCTGCAAGGTGAGTCAGTAGACGACATCTCCCCAAAATAAGACCTAGTGCCTTTTTTGGTGGCAAAACAAATATATGACTGGGTCTTATTTTTGGGGAAACACAGTATCTGTTAAATGAAAAATATGTGCTTCATCACCAGCCTTCAGTCCTTGTTATGCGTTTTTCCATGCCATGCATTTCTTTGTATGGTCAATTTCAGTAATGCTCTGGTGAAGGACAATTAACATTGTAATTTTGGGGTGGCAGCCTGTATATACAATGTGAATCCTGGGGTGGCTGCTGCTTTCTGTAGATTGCACATTCGTGGCAATTCAAGTTTGATCTTTGAAATGTTGTCGAGAGGCAGGAGAGCAAGAAAGAATCTTTTGAACATGTAGAAAAAAGATTTCAACTCATGCCAGGAAAAGAAGTTTCCCTTTGCGTGTGTTTTTTTCTATCATTACTCATTCAATTTCACAAAAGAACATTTCCTTTAGAAATTCTTTCAAAGAAAAAAAAAGCATTTTAATGAAACATTCATTGGTGTGGCGGGATATTCCTGCCCCTTAGGGAATTAGTTATAAGATAGCCAACCAAAATGCAATTATTTTATTGTATATACTTTCTTCTGGATATTTGAAGAAAGGGTTGCCATGCTTCTATTGAATGATATTGTTGGCATTAAGAGGAGTCCAATACTAAGAAGTGAAAACATATTTTTTTTATTCTTAAATTTTTTTGGATAAATCATCCACCTAATATTTATGTCCTTAAATTGGATATAGACCCCTGAAAGGCTAATCTAGGGGTAGATTTTTTTCTGTGTAGAAAAACAACCTTCATATCCATACGTTTATTTATTTACTTGATATAGCCATGATTTTACTTAATCTTCAGAGAGAATCCTGTACGCTATCCAGCCTGATCATGCTGAACATGAAAATAGCTTGGTTCTTTCCCTCAGTTAAATTCCGCCCAATTGTTAGCAGGAAGACAGATTCCATTAGGCTTCAGTCCATGTGCAATTCAAATTAAACCCACTGAATAAATAGTAGGCAGATCCACCTCAATACTATCAACCTGCCAGGTTTTAGGTTTTCTAAATCGTTGTGAAAGATTGGTTGGAGAAAAAGAGAAGCCTGCCACTTTCATTTCTCCCCTGATGCCTGTTTGCTATTATAGCACAGCAATAAAATTGATAGATGATTGCAATAAACTGAATGAAATGTGCACTTAAAAAAACAAAAAAAAAAGGCTGGTTTTTTTTCCTATAGTCTTTTTTTTTTAAAGAATTTCAAATCCTTCTTATGCAATGAATTTCATTTGCCAAGAAAATTTAGAAGCAATTATTCTAAAGAGATACATGAATGAGGAAAAGAAGAAGATGGCAAAACTACCCTGGATTATCCTTAAGCACTTTCTCCCCCTATTTTGGCAATAGGGTTCATCAAAAAGGAGAAAGGAGAGCTGTAGGGACAGTGTGCTCAGCTATATGGGTTGAAAAGGTCACCTCTTAAGTAGCTGTTGATTGCAAATGATGTGTCCTGAAAATAGTTAGCTGCTCATTGTGAACGATTGAGTGCTTCCTGCTGAGTAAGCAGAGGCTGTTGCAGAAACTGTAGAAAGAATATAAGGCAGCTGGGATAGAAGCCGTGAGTGAGCAAGCAATGAGAACTAAAAGGAGTTTGTTGAAATGCAATTTGTATAAGGAAAGGTTCAGAAAAAGGAGAAAGCTAAGGCAAGAGTGATAAACTGCGTATTTTAGATTTCAACATATTTTAGCAAACGTAAGTATGTTTCCTTGGTAGAAGAAACTAATCAGAGGAGGCAATCAGGATGAATAAGAGATCCTAAAAACAGAAATAATAAAAGTGCAATCACAACCATTCCAGATGGCAGAAAATGGGGGTGGGGGGGAGGAGGAATGCCAACAGAACAACCTGCGTGATGATACACAAAACACTTAAGTGAAAATCAAACAGAATATATAGTAATGTGGATAAGATATATATATACGTTTATTTAATTTCTTGTCTTGTAAAACATCAATCAGGTAGCAGATGATATAGGAAGTAGATGGGATGACTGATATTCTGAAAGACAAAATTCAAATTATCTCGATGTATTAGAAAAATGGCCTAATAACCATTTTGGTCTCATGGTTAAGGTGTTAATCTACAAACTGGGAAACTGTGAGATCTACTTTTGCCTTAGGCATGAAAAACTGATTGGGTGACTTTGGGCCAGTCACTCACTCTCAACTCAACTCGCAGGGTTGTTGTGGGGAAAACAGGAGGAGGAAGGAATATTAGATATGTTTGCCACCTTGAGTTATTTATAAATAATAAATTTGGGATGCAAATCAAATAAATTTAAAGTTCTTCATTTAAGAAAAATAAATTAAGCGAGCATGCATAGGAACAGAGACAACCTGTGTGCTAATCATCTACGTGTAATCACATTTGTATCTATGAATGTTGGGGAAAGTTTCTCAACAGCAATTCAACAATGAACCAAATATCAAGACAAGAGAGTTCATTTTCACTAGATGTGTTCATACAGAAAATTAACAAACATTAGTCAGGGATACTTTCATATGTTTCCTTTACTGACTGGGGGCAGGCGGGGGAGGAGTTCAGTGGTGAAATTCGGCCGGATCTATCTGGCTCGCCTGAACCAGTAGGGCCGGCAGTGGGAAGCTCTGCCCACCCACCAGGATGTCATTATGTCCCATTGATCCTCTGCACATGCGCAGAAGGCTCTGCGCATGTGCAGAAGAGGTACATGTTAGCATAGTGCGCGAGCATGTGCACTCACATTTCTGAACTGCTAGCGAAGGTAAGTGCATTTCACCACTAGAGGAATTGATAGTCTAAACTACTTTCCAGCTCATCCCATGTCATAATTGCCATATCTAATTACCCATGTTATGATATTACTAAGTCCCTATTACAGGATGCTGGCATTACTATGTGAAGTGTGTAGATAATAAGACTCATTGTTCCATGAAGATGGATAGGGTCCTCTTTTAAGGTTCTGGATAAGAACATTAATTTTCCCCCAAATAATTCAAAACTTCAAAACTTATTAACTTCAGTCTGGTGCATGGATGATAGTATTTTGACTGGGCTTTTTTAAAGAGGAGAGCAGAGGTCCATTTTCCCCAAGTGCTTTGAAAGGATAAATTGCTGTCTATATCAGGAATCCCCAACCTCCAGTGGACCGACACTGAGCCTTGGCCTGCCAGCAACTGGGCTGCACAAACAAGTGAAGCCCCAAATGTGCAATGCAAGCAGCATGTAAAACCTTTCTAATATTTTAAGCTTCAGTTCCCATCATCTCCAGCCACCATAACAAATGGACATATTAGCTGAGAGAATATGGGAATTGGTTTGACATGTCTCAGGCTTGCCAAGTTTAGTGTATGTTATTTTTATTATAGGAAAGCTCCATATAGAAAACATTTAGGTCTTGTGTTTATTTCTTTAACAATGTCACTTTGGATTTTATTTTAGATGCAGTCAACCTACTACTTGCAGGGTCTCCATCTCTCCATCCCCAACTTCTTTCAAAATAGTCATATGAATAACAGTGCACTCTCAGTAACCAAAGGGACTGTCTATATGGTAAGTAAGCTATGGGGCAGGTGAGCCAATTGGTTTGGGTTGTTATGTTCTAAGAAGTTTGGCTTTCATTCAGTCATTCAGAAGTATGTTGGCCCTCTGAAATCATAATAAAGGTCCCTCTGATGGAGAAGCTCTAAGTGTCCAACAGCTCACATAAAGGGCCACCATCAAATGTAGATGTGTTAAGAGATAAATAGCTCTGTTGGGTAGAAGGGAAGTGATTGTTTATGGAATGAGGCTGTATGAAACAGATCCTTTCAGTTGTCTTCGTCTCCAAGAATCCAAGTCCAATCCCTAATTTTATAACCAGAGAGAAATCTCCTGACCAACTGCATATGTCATAGTTAAGATCATAGACCTTGGTTACCATAGATCAGGGCTGTCAAATTCCAGGGTGTCATGCACTAGCCATGCCCATGCCCAGTTTAGCAAAGGGGGAAAAAGTCTTGATACATCATGTGACACCGCCATGATGGCGTGAGTTTGACACCCCTGCCATAGATGGGAGACAATTCTATTTTCTCTCAAGCCACAAGCTGGGTTGTGGTAGAGGAATTGCTGAAACATTAGAAGAGCGTGTGTATACATAGGATAGTGAGGATTCTAAAAAAACTAACGCTGATGATTTCAATTTCTTTTTCTCCTCAAAGTGACCCTGTTATTTCAGGATGAAAATAAATTGCTTCTTCTTTTAATTTGTACTCCCATCACCATGAATTTAAATCTAGCTGGTAAATATATTTGATTGTGGTTAAGAGGCTTCTACTATAATTTATCTGAACTCTGAAGCAATGGTTGCTCATTGTTGCCAAGAATCTGCGGAATGTTGTCTTGAACCATAACCACACCCAAAATCATACTATCCCTCCTCCCCCTAAAAATAGAGGGGGAAGGGTTCCGCACATATATGATGCAGCACAGCTAATTTGAATCACTGAATCATTCACCACACATCTTTCCCTGCCCCAGCTAACAGATTTGACTGCCCCAGTTTACCCAACTGTCTTGCTGAAGGCTGATTCACATGACTAAGAAATAGGATGTTCTGCTGAAATCTATTAAAATGTCTGGATAAAAGTAATCAAGATAAGCTTTTTGCTTATTGCAAATCACTTTCAGTGGGAACCGTGTGCTGAAAGCTTCTTGCTTGTATATAATCAATCCAGGAGAGTTAGAAGGAGTAGAATATGATTTCAGGTGATCTCTATTTGCCTGGTGGAGAAACAATTCACAAGCCTGGACAAGAACTGAGAATGTGTGCTAGTTGAGGGGATCTGACATTAAAACAATCAGCGTTATGGTACATCAGTGGGTATTCAATTTACAACTCTATCCACATCTCCTAGCACTTTTGTATCACTTCTAGTAGCCATTCCTGATGCTGTTAGTAGTAAGGGACTTGAAAGATATAAGCAGTTGCACAAGTATTGGAAACATCTGTGAAACTGCATAGGTCTATAAATATTACAGTTTAGTTTTGTTCATTGACTCTTTAGACTCTTTGTTTTGTCCAAAACAAAAAGAAAAACCCAGCCTTTTTGTGTAATGAAAAAGAGCTCAAATAGAAATTGTGGTTAAGTTGCTGAGCTAGGAGCAATGAGACTCAGATTCTAGTCCATAGAAACTCGATGAATTTCATTCATTACCAAACACCTTAAAAGTGTTTGGAAGATGCAGAATAATATTTACATTCTTTTCCTCACTCTTTCTTCAGTTTCCAGATGCCTGGCTCCTTCTAGCCAATGTAGCGGTTCTGTTGATCCTCATTCCATTGAAGGACCGGGTGATAGACCCATTCCTAGCAAAGAAAAAGCTGTTGCCATCAGCATTGAGGAGAATGGCCCTAGGCATGATCTTTGGCCTTGGCTCAGTCCTATTAGCAGGTAAGCACTTCATTCATAACCTTGTACTAACCTCACATTCCTTACCCCTAAAGCAGAGGAGGCTGTTAAAAAAAAGAAACACCAGCCATGATTTGGTCATGACCTGGTTTGCCTGGCCTGACATATTGGCTTTTGCCATAAATGGGCCTCTTGAAGAAAACTTAGCAAATGCTGCTTAGAATGAATGGTCTAAACCAAAAGTGATTAATGCACCATAATCATTTAGTAAATTATGAAGTTATTCAATTAATTGGAACAGCTATTATGTATTCCTGCTAGACTAACTTGTCTCTGGATATTTGTGAAAATCAGTTTATTATTTGTTGTCTGAACATTTTAAAAATATCTTAATCAGCCTAAGAGGAAAAAGCTTCTAACAATCTGTAATGTCTAAAGCTACAGAATGACCATTCATTCAATTAAATCTTCTAATTTCATAATTTGATCCAACTCCAATAGCTGCATATATTATACCTGAGTGACTGTTAGTACTAAAATTGTTTTGAATGATTTTGAATGTACAGTATATACAGTATATAAAATGCATAGTATTTAAAAGGTTTACTAAGATGAGTATTGGTCATTTGTGAGAAGTTTGGAATAAAATTAAATAAACAGTTTCTATAATTGTAAGATAAATTTAATTCAACAAAAGATTTTTTTTCATATTTATTGCACCCATCAGAGAATATTTAGAAAAAAAACTGTCTACCAACTTCATAATTCTACAAGTATAAAATTATGGAGGAGATACTTAGATATATGGTATGGGTTTGTCCCCTGATTGTCCAGTTTTATGTTGCTATACATAGATTTGTTAATAATCATACATTTTTTATGATTTTGGGAAGATGAATAAAGCTTAAATCTGCTAATGTAACATTGAATTATGCACTGAAAACACTAAAAGCACTATGGAAGGTAGGATATCAGTCAGCAGTAAATGTATGAAGAACTGAATTTATCAGGTATAGGATTCTGTAAAGAAATTATGTTATGATGAAAGAGCACCAGCAAGAGATCCCCACAGGATCAGATATTTTGTTTCAAAATGAGCTATAAAAAGACTCTCCAGAGGAAAAAATGGCAGACTGAAGAAGGCTCCACAAAAACCTGAGCCAATGGCTGCAGGAAACAACAAAGAGTCATTGAGTAGACCAGCTCTTCAGAACCTCTCTGGACAAAAGAGGATGGGACATCATCCACATGCACTCTGAATAGATGCTCCTCACAAGAAATCCACAAAACAGTAGTTCCCAGTAGATTTTGAGAACTGAAAGACAACAAGAACAGTCATGCCGATCATAAATGTGATTTTTGCCCTTTAAATGACATTAGGTTCATGAATTTTCTTTTCTAATCACTTTTTAAATTTAATTAATTTTAATTGTAAAGAGTCCTTCCCAAAGGAAATAGATTTGTTTGGACTTTTAGCAAGATATAATAAAGATAAGCAATTTTAAAAATTAGACACTAGAGGGAACTAAAGATTTTTTGTTAAAGAAGAAAAATACATGAACCAGCTAATTAATTGGGATTTGTAAAATGAAAGAAAACATTAAAACATTGAAAATACTGATGGACACTTTTGAAAAATGGAATCAGAAGTTAGTATCAACAATGTCAATAATAATGTTTGCTTCCATGGATAGATTGTCCAAAAGATGTTATGGAAGTAATGGCAGATATGGAATAAGTTCTATTTGAAAGGCAGAGATGGCATCGAAAGTAGTTCTACCAATGACAGGCTACGAAAGTGACATGAAAACAATGTCTCACTCGATATACAAAAGAAACCAGTTAATGATATAATGAATATGTATTTCTGAATTAGCTTTCTATTGACATAAAGGAAAGATGGGCTAATATTATTCTATGTAGTCAAAGTTTAATGCAATGCTAAAAAAACACTAACGTCTAATTTCCTCTTGTTTCTTCCTTTCCTCTTGTTTGTGTTTTTTTTCTTTTTATTTCCATCTTCTTGCTTTCTTTTTTGTATTTTAGAGCAAACAAAGCTTTAACAACCTATTTCTCCTTACAGCTAAATGGAATGTTGGCTACATTCGTTTCTGCACCTCAAAAATGGCAATGCAAACCATTTCTGCATTGTATGAAAATGCTACTCATGTAATTGTTGACACTGTGCCCCAATTTGGTTTACTGTAATCAGCTCTACACCTCCTTGAAAAATACAGCAGCCTCTGTATTAGCAAATCAAAATTACCGTAATCAGCTAACATCTGTTTTATGGTTACTGCACTAGTTACAAGTAGCTTTCCTGGTGCAATTCAAAGTGCTATTTTTGACCTATAATAAACCCTTGTAATGCTTGGCACCAGGGTACATACAGGATTCCTTTTCTCTATAGAAGTAGCAAGCTCACCCAGCACTATCAACATCTTTTAATGCATCCTAAATTCACAAGTTGAAGGGTCATGGACAGTTGCAACTCCCATATTATGGAATAATCTTCCTCTGAAAATTAAGCTACTTCCTTCATTGTTAGCCTTCCAGAACAAAGCAGTCCTGAGGAGATTTGTACAGGGAATAGTCATCATGATGCACTTATATTGTTATAGATCTTCTTTTACCTTGATTTGTAATCTTTTTTTTTGAGGTATCATGTATAATGTAAGGAGTTAGTTTTTTTTAAAGTCTGGCAGTATAAAAATGTAGTCAATCAATCAAGTAGTTAATAGGTGCCTGACTCAAGGGAACAATGCCTTCATTCTGTATGGTACTGTCTGTGCCTCAGTAATTAAAAATCTTGATCATTAACATTTAAGCCAACTTAGTTATATACTCTTCAGGGAATGAATGTTCAAGAGCCTGGCATCCCAACCTGTCCCTGATGACAGCCCATGGCTGTTCTGAGGATATTCCAGTGATCTCCTTGAACCCCATCAATCTCTCACCGAATCTACAGCTCTCATCCTTGCCAAACATAATCTGTTCTTCTAGTTTATTTATTTATTTATTTATTTATTATTCATATTTGTATACCGCCCTATCTCCCGAAGGACTCAGGGCGGTTCACAGGCACATAAAATATTTATATACAAATTAAGATAATCATTAAAAAACTTATTCTAATGCCAAATTATTAAAAAATATAAATATAAATATTAAAACCAATTTAAAACCCCTATAAATTTAAAATCTAAGCCAGTCCTGCACAGATGAATAAATGTGTCTTGAGCTCGCGACGGAAGGTTCGGAGGTCCGGAAGTTGACGGAGTCCTGGGGGGAGTTCGTTCCAGAGGGTGGGAGCCCCCACAGAGAAGGCCCTTTCCCTGGGCATCGCCAGACGACACTGCCTAGCTGACGGCACCCTGAGGAGTCCCTCTCTGTGAGAGCGCACGGGTCGGTGAGAGGTATTCGGTAGCAGTAGGCGGTCCCGTAGATAACCCGGCCCTATGCCATGGAGCGCTTTGAAGGTGGTTACCAAAACCTTGAAGCGCACCCGGAAGGCCACAGGTAGCCAGTGCAGTCTGCGCAGGATTGGTGTCATACGGGAGCCACGAGGGGCTCCCTCTATAACCCGCGCAGCCGCATTCTGAACTAACTGCAGCCTCCGGATGCCCTTCAAGGGGAGCCCCATGTAGAGAGCATTGCAGTAATCCAGGCGAGACGTCACGAGGGCGTGAGTGACCGTGCATAGGGCATCCCGGTCTAGAAAGGGGCGCAACTGGCGCACCAGGCGAACCTGGTAGAAAGCTCTCCTGGAGACGGCCGTCAAATGATCTTCAAAAGACAGCCGTTCATCCAGGAGGACGCCCAAGTTGCGCACCCCTTCCATCGGGGCCAATGACTCGCCCCCAACAGTCAGCTGAGGACTCAGCTGACTGTACCGGGATGCCGGCATCCACAGCCACTCTGTCTTGGAGGGATTGAGCTTGAGCCTGTTTCTCCCCATCCAGACCCGTACGGCCTCCAAGCACCGGGACAACACTTCGATAGCTTCGTTGGGGTGGCCCGGTGTGGAAAAGTACAGCTGGGTGTCATCAGCGTACAGCTGGTATCTCACACCGAAGCCACTGATGATCTCACCCAGCGGCTTCATATAGATGTTGAACAAAAGGGGCGAGAGGATCGGCCCTGCGGCACCACAAGTGAGGCGCCTCGGAGCCGACCTCTGCCCCCCTGTCAACACCGTCTGCGACCGATCGGAGAGATAGGAGGAGAACCACCGATAAACGGTGCCTCCCACTCCCAATCCCCCCAACCGGCGCAGCAGGATACCATGGTCGATGGTATCAAAAGCCGCTGAGAGGTCTAATAGGACCAGGGCAGAGGAACATCCCCTATCCCTGGCCCTCCAGAGATCATCCACCAACGCGACCAAAGCCGTCTCAGTGCTGTAACCGGGCCGGAAGCCGGACTGGAATGGGTCTAGATAGACAGTTTCATCCAGGTGTAAGGGAAACTGATATGCCACCATACTCTCTACAACCTTCGCCGCAAAGCGAAGGTTGGAGACCGGACGATAATTACCTAAAACAGCCGGGTCCAGGGAAGGCTTCTTGAGGAGGGGTCTCACCACCGCCTCTTTCAAGGCAGTCGGGAAGACTCCCTCCACCAAGGAAGCACTCGTAATTGCCTGGAGCCAGCCTCGTGTCACCTCCTGAGTGGCCAGCACCAACCAGGAGGGGCACGGGTCCAGTAAACAAGTGGTGGCATTCAACCTACCCAACAACCTGTCCATGTCCTCGGGAGCCACAGGGTCAAACTCATCCCATAAAATGTCACCAAGACCACCCTCAGCCGTCTCACCCGCGTCACCGCAATAGTTCTTCATCTGCTTTATGTGGGGGATGTAAAGAGAGCAATGTCCTGGTTACCAGTTAAAATTTTGAATGGTCTGTCTTGATATTGTTCTGAAAAGTTGCAATCTGGACACTTAAGAAAGTAAAAGAAAACAGATACTTTCAAATGGTAGCTTTGGAGATGGTTATTCATTGTATCATAGGCTGAAATAAGAACAAATTCTGGACCAAATTAAAGCTGTACACTTGAGACAAGGATCAGCCCACAAGTGTGTGTGAAGTGCTTCATGTGGCTCCTTTTTATACAGGGTATACTATTGAATAGAATAGAATAGAATAGAATTTTATTGGCCAAGTGTGATTGGACACACAGGAATTTGTCTTGGTGCATACGCTCTCAGTGTACATAAAAGAAAAGATACGTTCATCAAGGTACAACATTTACAACACAATTGATGGTCAATATATCAATATAAATCATAAGGATTGCCAGCAACAAGTTATAGTCATACAGTCATAAGTGGAAAGAGATTGGTGATGGGAACTATGAAACGATTAATAGTAGTGCAGATTCAGTAAATAGTCTGACAGTGTTGAGGGAATTATTTGTTTAGCAGAGTGATGGCCTTCGGGAAAAAACTGTTCTTGTGTCTAGTTGTTCTGGTGTGCAGTGCTCTATAGCGTCGTTTTGAGGGTAGGAGTTGAAACAGTTTATGTCCAGGATGCGAGGGATCTGCAAATATTTTCACGGCCCTCTTCTTGATTCGTGCAGTATACAGGTCCTCAATGGAAGGCAAGTTGGTAGCAATTATTTTTTCTGCAGTTCTAATTATCCTCTGAAGTCTGTGTTTTTCTTGTTGGGTTGCAGAACCGAACCAGACAGTTATAGAGGTGCAAATGACAGACTCAATAATTCCTCTGTAGAATTGGATCAGCAGCTCCTTGGGCAGTTTGAGCTTACTGAGTTGTTGGTTAGAGATACTTTCATCTATATACTACTAAAACTCTCGCCATGGCTTTTAACTGGGCGAAACAGTGCATCATTGGGAAATGATTTTTGAACCACGGTACCTCAAATGGGCTATTTACAGATTATGTCTAAAATCCACAACTCCAGAGGGAATGAAATTTGGGGAAGTTGTAACTGCTTTAGTGTTACTGGCTGCTGCTGCACTGCTGGGCTACTACTGAGGTCACATGATCTTTATTTTTAAAGTTCCATAACAGTTTTTCAACCTGTCTCACAATCCCTTCCTCCCCCCACTCCCTCAGCAGTTACTTATCTGCCTGCAGAGAAGGAAAGGGAAAGGGAGGGAAGGGAAGGGAGATTTCCAAAGCTGCCTGCCAGATTCGCACATGGAAACTCAAAGGGGAAGCAAGTGACAGGATGTTGGAAGATGGTCATGCTTTTTGTCCACCCTTTTCATCGTATTTCTGTTTAGGGTAAGGAAATATCTCTGAAGCAATAACCCAATGGGACATGGGTTGTCTGGTAAGTATTTTTATGCCTACAGTAAATAGTTTATACCTAATATAACAAAGATATGACCACTTATTTTCAAATTTTTAAAAATCTGCCTCATCTATGAGAATGTTCTTCACAATATCTTATTCTGGGTCCAAATGCTTTTCTCCTATCTAGGTTTCCTGGAAACTAAGCGGCTGCAATATGTGAACAACAACCAGACAATCACGCAACGAATTGGGAAAGATGAATACTTCGCAGCCCCACTCTCCATTTTTTGGCAAATCCCTCAATATTTATTCATTGGAATCAGTGAAATCTTTGCCAGCATTCCGGGTAAGCCAGGGAAGGCTTTATTGACCCTGTTGTTCCTATATCAGCATTAAACCAGAATTTCCTGATCCGAATGTAGTACAGCTAGTTGCACCAAAAGACGAAAAAGCACAGAGTTCTCATCATGACTTCAGAAGCCTTGAACTATCCTTCAACCCTCCTTTAAATGTGCTCATCTAGATTGCTAATCCTTTGAATTCTTTCTACTTTTCCAGGGCTGGAATTTGCCTATTCTGAAGCTCCCAGAACCATGCAAGGAGCAATCATGGGTCTTTTTTTCTTCATTTCTGGAGTTGGATCTCTTTTAGGATCTGGCCTCCTGAGTTTACTCTCCCTGCCAACCAGTGGTTGGATGCACTGCCCAGAAGATTTCGGTGAGCATCTGCAATACCGTTTAGCCCCTTCCTCCACTAAGGAGAATGGAGAAGCCATTTAAAGAGTTTTCACTGTTCTCCAGCAAAGTTGAATATTTTGTGGCAACAGCAGATAGACTGGAGAAGACCTTGAGAAAATTATTTTAAAACGTGTTGTCAAAAGACTGTTGTACACAAAGGATTCCTGGACTTGTGAAGGCTTCAGAATGCAAGAAGACATCTTTCTGCTGCTGTATACTAAAGGCTTTCTTTCTCTCTCTTTCTTGTCTAGGAAACATCAACAAATGTCGGATGGATTATTATTTCTTCCTCCTAGGTGGGATTCAGGCAGTAACATGCATCCTCTTTATGTTCATCTCCGTCCGCTATGAGCGTCAACAGCGATCCACCAGCTGAGAGAACAACTGATCACATTTTTCAGGACTGCAAGAAGGCACACATGCTTCTCATCATGATGTTCAATGCTATGACTGCTGCAGAAAGTTAACTGATTCAAATGTTGTGAAAGCTATATTAATGAAAATTAAGAGAAAGTAATCCAGATTACTGACAATGACAGCTAATCAGGGTACTAAGAACTACAGTTTTTTATGTGAGGTATTAATGTTTTCCAGAAACTCAATATGAACAGTGGAGTTATGGGAAGATTGAAGCTAAGATATTAACTACTGAATGTAAGTTAAACAGATCATATTTAACTCTTCATAATACTGAAGAGTACAGAAATATCATATTACACATCATATAATGCATCTTTATCTTTAAAAATCTTTAAAATTTTTTAAAAAGCAAACACCTTTCAGGAAATTGTTTGAAATTGATATGAAATCCATTATTCCTTTCAGGATGGCAAGAATGGCAAAATCTTAGAGACAAAATTGAAAAAGAGATTTCCCCAAAGTAATTGGTATGAAAAATGCCCAGCATGTGCAGATCCAAAGAGATGCCATAGTTACTTAAAATGGAAGGAAGGGAGGGAGGGAGGGAGGGAGGGAGGGGGAGGGAGGGGGGAGGGAGGGAAGGAGAGAGAAAATACTTTTAAGTTTTTGATCTGGACTGGAACATTAAACCTACTGTATTGGGGTTGCTTATTTCAGATTCAGCTTCCCAAGCTTTCAGTTTGCTCTTGAATTTTTAAAATTCAAATTAGTGTTAACTCTAAAAAATTTCATTCTTGGCAGTTCACCAGTTGTTTGCCTCATAAAGTAGACCAGATTAAAAACAGATATCAAATGAGGCTAAATCTATTTTTATTAAAATAGCTACAATAACTAAATCTTATGCCTCCCTCTTCTATCTTTATGTGAACAGAGAGAGGAGTGGGAGAATTGTCTGAGGTGCTTTTGTAAATCTCTTTTTTGGCCTGGACTCAAGCCATACTTGTCTGATTGTTGCCTTGGTAACAGATCTGCCTTCTGTCTTTCAAGACCATCCTGTATACTCTCCACACTTGTATAATCCTAGACATAACCAGGCGTATAGGATTGATGAGAAGTAAAGCTATTTTAGCAGTAACATGAAATTTAATCTGGAAAAAAAATGCAATTAATGATCTGTAGTTTACTGTAGTATGTGAGGAGACAGTAGGAAGGAGAAAGTTGGTTAAGGCAGCTGGGGAAGGTTTGCTCAGAGCTGATGATTTTTAGAATGCAAGAAGTCTAGAAATTGTTGTATAGAAGAGAAAAATTTTAGCAGATACAACATGGAAGGTTATGAAAAGCAACTTTCCCAAAAGCTCTTTTGCCTATATGCACTGGAAAAGTACAAGGACCGAATAGTGAACCTGGAAGTCCCCATTGCACCTGGAAGAGAAGTGAACCCAGTGTAGCTGCTAGTAAGCCTAGGGAAGCAGCAACCAAACATATATCAGTTGTGCGATTTATACACCAGCTGTATCACCCAATATGCTATTGCCCTCAATTGAGCACTATTGTTTAGTTAGATGCTACATCCTGCATGATGTTGATTTAGCAATTCACATTCCCCACTGCCTAGCAGTGCCTGTTAGTACATGTCATAAATCCATTTCTGCGTTTTCCTTTTCTATAAACTGCCTCCTAGTTGCAAAGATAAGTAAATAACTAGACAGAACAGTGTTTCTCAAACGCAACCATTTTAAGATGCATGGACTTCAATTTCCAGAATTCCCTGGCCATCTCCGGCTGGGATGCATCTTGAAAGTAGCTGAGGTTGAGAAATGCTGATAGAGTTCTTTGCTAGGAATTGATTTTATACTACATGTAGTCCTCGACTTACAATTGGAATTAGTTCCAGAATTTCTGCTGCTAAGCAAGGTGGTAATTAAGTGAGTCACACCCAATTAGCAAATCTGGCTTTCTCTATTGGCTTTGCTTGTCGGAAGCGGGCTGGGAAGTTCGCAAGTGATCACATGACCTTGGGAAAGTGCAACCACCATAGATAAATGCTGGTTGCCAAGTGCTCAGATTTTGATCGAGTGAGCCTGGGTATGCTACAAGTGTCGTAAGTATGAGAACCGGTCATAAATCACTTTTTTCAATGTTATTGTTCAAGTAGTCCTCGACTTACGACCACAAATAAGCCCATAATTTATGTCGCTAAGTGAGTATTCCCCATTTTATGACTTTTCTTGCCACATTTGTTAAGTGAATCATTGCAGTTGTTAGGTGAGTGATACGGTTATTAAGTGATGCTGCAACGGTCATAAGTGTGAAAAACAGTCCTACTTCACTTTTTTCAGTGCCGTTGTAACCTCGAACGGTCATTAAGTGAACTGTTGTAAGTCAAGGACAACCTGTACATTGAAGGGTAGCTAAATGAATGGTTCTAAGTCAAGAATTACCCATATTTGTAGTTTAAACTACCTTCTTGTAAAGAAAGTTTATCTAAAATCATGCCAAAAGCTATTCAGAGGATCTCCTGCATTGCAACAGTGATGACACATTGGCCACACTGGCAATAGTGATGACACACTTAGGCTAGGATCAAATCCACAAATATTCGGAATGAAAGGGACTGTCAGGTGTCTGGACTTAATCCCCAGAGCAGAGATGACCGCTTCTCTATTACCAAGGAAACACAAATAAACCAGACTGCACAAAAATGACACGCCTTTCATTTTTAGTTATTATTTATTTTACTTTTTTTTTTAACAATGTAAGAATTAAAAATCTTCCATAAATAAAGGACTTGCCTGGCAGCCTCCCAATAGTACAGTATAAAATATGAGCGATTGTACAAAACTCTTAAGGACATCAGGCACAAAACCAGGGTGGAAAAGGCCCAGCCAGTGCTCCCTGGAGCTCTGTCCTTGCCCGGCTTTAGGGGAGGGATCAGGGAACTGGGGGGGGGGGATAGGGGCAGAGCCCCAGGCTCAGACCACAGGAAGGACACTCATCGTTCATACCATCACAATGGACACACACTGGCAATGAGGGTCAACATAATATGTGAGGTCTTGGATCAGCCCCCTAGATCACCTCCACAGTACATTGCAGCCAGCCTACCTCTCACCTGCAGCTACTTTCCAGTCTGCAAACTCCACATCCACCCCTTCTAAGGGGGTAGAGGGAGAAGCAATGAGCACATGTGGGCTCTCTTCCCAGGAGGAATGTGCTAGTTCTGCTAAGAGAATAATAGGTGGAGAGAATGCCTCTAACCAGAATGAAAAGGATAGCGCAGCCAAGGAACTGGATCGGTAACACAGAGACCAGCAGAAATATCTCTGGCTCATTTGCTCCTCACAAACTAGTCCAAGGCTGGTGTCCTGTGGTGAAGAGCCCTTATTTAAAAAGAAGCAGGTAGAGAGTTCAGCTGACTGATCCTAGGAGAGCACCTAAGGGGGTGACCATCTTATTGGTTTGCCCACATGAATGGGCTAGGGAGATCAGATCAGGAGCTACCTCGAATCCTTTCCATGTAGCTGCGCAGCTCATCTGGGTCACGCAGCCCCATGTCCTCACACACCCAACGAATGTCATCTTCACTGGCTACCAGAATGGACTGAACTACTGGTCCAGAAGCAGGGGGGCTGGGAGCGGAGTTGGACGGGGAAGCAAAGGTCACAAATTCTACACGCTTCCGCCGACCACCTACATCCCTGCCCTCTTTCTTCCTGGACAAGGTGCTGGTAAGCACTGGGTTCCCTGGTGCAGTCAGGCCCAAATTACTAGCAGAGACCCCTGTTTCTGGCTCTGGTAATGGAGCTGGGGCCTCTGGGGCCAAAGCTTCCGAAGTTCCATCTGGCCCTGCACAGCAAGAGTACCCATCATTGGTGGTGCTGGACGGGCCCCGAGGCTGGTCTTTGCAGTGTTGCTTGCACAGATCTAGCTGCCGACTAAGATCCTCCTGATCAGTGCCTAGCCAGACCCAATTGTGAGGCTGCTGGGCAGAAGAGGCTGGACCTGATCCAGCATCAGGAGGCTCCTTGCGCTGATAACGAAGGACAAAGACCACACAGTTGACGAGGAAAATAAAGATGGCAAGGCAGAACACTCCCAGGAGGACATACATTCCAATCTCTAGATCTGTCACCCTTGCAGGTGCTTTCACCATCTCATCTTCCTCCACTTCTTCCACTTGTTCAATATCCTCATAGGAACTAACACCAGCTCCTTCAAATTTAGTCATTGGCGGCCCTCGTGCTACTGGGCCATGCCTCCTTGAACCTCTGCCATGCTCAGTGATAGCTGCAACAGTCACTGCTTCACCTGACATGGCACCTTCTGCTCGCTGAAAGGGGGCCTTACCATGTCGATGGAGATCTTCTTGCTGTGGGCTCTTAGTGGTCAAGAGATGCCAGCCAAAGTTCACTTCCAGCCATGCTGTCCCCTGGGAAAGGGGAGCCTTATGCTTCCCCTTGCGGCAAGAGTCTGGGGAATGCAGGCTGAGCTGCAGGAGGGACCCCTGGCCTGGACCTTCAGCAACGATCATTGGATAAGCATGTTCCTCTTCCAGCCGTACGGATATTACTTCAGGATTCAAAGAAGAAAGCAAGAGAGATGCATCCCGCCAGCCATAAAGCTCTACTGGAGCCAAGGTGTGATCACTGAATACCAACCAAATGCTCAGAACTGCTTCCTGCAGAAAAAGAAAGAAAACAAAACTAGGATCTCAATTGCCTTAAAATGGTAATGGTGGGTTGGGCAAGTTGAAAAAACAAAGGCATTGTTATCCACATTGGTAGCAGATGTAAATCATGCCACCCAACTCAATGAAGCAGCTTCCCCTTTACCAAATTTCTATCCCTCTTCTTTGACTACTACACATCATGGCAAGAAAACTCACTATACATTGATCCCCTGTCATGATACCCAAATAAAACAGATTTTGCAAATCTTGGGAGAAAACAAGACACATGGACACATTCCATGTTTGAAGACACATTCTATATTTGAAGATAATTACAACATGACATTTCTATCAAGTCTAACTCTAGCTTAAGTGAGCCATGGAAGGACTAGTATGCACCCTTAAAATGCAGTTTAGTGCTTCTGTAACACAGAAGGATAGAAAATTAAATTCATAAAGCTATGAATGTCTAGAAAAGCTCCTCACCTGTTTCGGGGAATGCAGAGCAGAAGATCCTTGGCACATTGCAGTGAAAACATTCGGATGTCCTGGTTCTGCAAACAGTGTGAGTGATAGACCTGATACCAGCTGGGCTTGCAATTCTGAAATTGAGACCTTCTCTTCTGACACCACCAAAGTCTGTTCCCCCAGGATAGAATCAGAAACAGGAGAACGCACCTGAAAAAAATAGGGAATATATTGTTATTTCATAAGGAGACTTTGCACAGAAACTATACCCATTTTGATGCTTCTTCTCATCCATTGCAACATCAAGTCATGGTTAAAGGAATGAGTAATTTGCCAATAGGGAGAGTGAGTTCCCCTCAATGATTGACAGATAGATATAAATGATAAATAGATGGTAGATGGATAGATGGATGGATATATGATAGAAGATAGATAGATAGATAGTGTCGTGTCCCACTCCCCCTCCAACGGCCGGGTCTGGGAAGTCTGTATCAAGCATGGCCACGAAGCCTCTGCAGCTTTGCCAAATTCCTGTCAGAGTTCTCAGGGCAGGCAGGAATCCAAGGTGTGACTTCAGCAACCCAGATGAGACTTTGCTTGACTCAAATTGCTTGACTCAAGCTGGTCTTTTATATAGGCCATGGGGTGTGGCTCCAGGACTCAGCACTTATCCAGGCCTGCCCCTCCCTTCCTTTTGCTGACGTCGCCTCTCCATTCTCCGGAAGCGGGGATCCGTCCACTGTGACTTTCCGTCCTCCTGATCTGCTGCTAGCAATTCTAGCACGTGGCTGGCTTCGTGCTCACATGCTGTAGAAGGAAGGTTTGTTTGCTCATTCCTGACATTCTGTCCGGGCATGGTGCCAAGGCTGGGGGCTGGAGGCATGCCAGGCCGTTACTCTTCATTATCACACTCTGAGTCAGATAGCAGGAGATGGGAGGGGCCCGGCTGCGGAGAGGAGGGCGGGTGAGGCACAACAGATAGATAGATAGATAGATAGATAGATAGATAGATAGATAGATAGATAGATAGATAGATAGATAGATAGATAGATAGATAGATATAGATAGATAGATGGATGATAGGTAGGTAGGTAGGTAGGTAGGTAGATAGGTAGGTAGGTAGGTAGGTAGATAGATAGATAGATAGATAGATAGATAGATAGATAGATAGATAGATAGAAAGGTAGGTAGGTAGGTAGGTAGGTAGGTAGGTAGGTAGGTAGGTAGGTAGGTGGGTGGGTGGATGGATGGATGGATGGATGGATGGATGGATGGATGGATGGATGGATGGATGGATGGATGGATGGATGGATGATAGATGGGTGGGTGGGTGGGTGGGTGGAGGGAGAGAGAGAGAGAAAGAAAGAGAAAGAGAGAGAGAGAAAGAGATGGAGGGAATAGAGATGCTTACAATGTACAGTACGTTTCATAGATTGCTTTGTAATCCCTCTTCCTTAATAGTCGCTTTCTTAATACCCACACTCATCATATTATCCCACCATTTCCCCAAACCGGAGACAAAAGTTAACATCCACAGCATGTGCACAGCTCATCCCTTTGAACAACGATCATCATGCTCCAAGCAAGCTACTCATTTCATTCCATCCCATCTCAGCAAGGAATCACTCAGTCCCCATTTTTTCCTCACATGCTTCTTACCTCCACAGAGGTCATTCCTACTTCACGGCCAATCACCACCTTTCCACCTTCCAGTGTTGCTATTCGAGGATCTTGGATTCTAGCATGCTTTTGCACCAGATGGGAAACATCTAGCAGCCAATCAGAGCTTGGCATATAGGTCAGGTGACGTCCACCATCTAGAGGGTGAGCTACAAAATGGGTGAGGAAACGGACCCCAGCACGCTGGTATTGCAACCGACAGCCACGTGCTCTCCTCTCAGCTTCTTCTCCACCTTCTTCTGGTTCTGCTGGACTGTTCAGAGAAGAAATGCAAGAACCTAGCACATTTACAAAGGGTAAGGCAGCTTTCCTCAATTTAATATCCTCTTGATGATTTGGGGTCACAGCTCCCAGTATTCTGTATCAGCATTGGCCTTGGTGATAGGGAATCTAGAAAGCATACTCACAAAACATCTACAGGGAGCTAAGATGAAGAAGGATGTCACACCTTTAACCCAGTGTTAGTGATTCTCTTGGAATCATGACACTTACCTCTCGGATGCTGGGCCAGGTACCCTCCAGCCTCGTATTTGCTCCAAAGAGGTATCGGTCAGCTCAATACGCAAAGGCAGAAGTGGAGCCCAGACAGTAAAGAGTAATGATGCATGCAGACGACGGTGCCAGAAATCCACCCTTACACCCTGTGCCCCTCGGCTCTCTTTTCCTCCTACATAGACAGCATCACATACATCTGATACCTAGAGGTAAATTAGAAAACACATTCAGGTCCATAGATGTACATCCAAAGGCCTAAGGAAGTGTTAGAAGAAAGCAAGAATGCCGATACTGATTCCTTAACTCAGTATGGATTTCTTTCTTTTGTTTTCCTCTAGAACAATTCAAGATGGAATCATAGCTGGAAAATGTTGTGAGTTCTTATAATCTATCAGTGTGAGACTGAATCCTTTTGGGTGCTATAGAGAAATGGGTTGTAAATGCCAAAGGAAATGAGGGAAGTCACACGCTATCATTGGATATACTGGTATAATAATTTTTGTTGAGTTTCAACATTGCTCTGCTTCATTCTAGGTTTCCCATAGATATGGTACGTGCATGAAAACATGGAGGAAGAACATTAGATAAAGACAATGCTGTGGCCACTGATGGAGACCACTAGAAGGGAGCATCCTAAAAAATACAGCCCAAGCTTGCTAGATTAGTGGAATGCAGGGTTTTAAAATGTACGAGGAGAAAAGGTAAAATTAAGGTGAAGTGTTATCAAGAGGAAGCTACATGGATTAGGAACCAAGATTTCAAAGCATTCCAGGTAGTAATGCAGGGTCTATTTTTTTCGCAAATACAGTAGACAACTGGAAATATAAATAAGACAAACAGGCTATTTGATTTAGAATGGGACCAAGTTTGTCCTTGATTACTAATCTCTTCTCTCTATTTGCACAATATACTAAGCCATAAAACTAACTGAATTGGCTGAATATGCTAACATCCTAAACTACAAATATTAACTAAGGTTAAAACTAAGACTACATTGTTGTGAGAATGCAACCCCTAAAACTTTTAACTGAAGTGATCAAGCATGCTTTGTAACTCTGCATCTGACTCATTTGAGCAATAATTTGGCAATGAGAGACAAAGACTGCAGTCTTAAAAATGTTGCTGATTTTGATCCAGAAGCTTTTATGGCGGTACTTGTTTCTCACCTGTAGGACCTGCTTATTAGAGGATTCACATCCCATCTGCTGAGTTACTTCTGATACAGCGCCTCCTGTTTCAACCACAACCAGCCTCACAGGCACAGACTGGGGGATTCCTGTGAGGAGTGCAGTGTTCACAATTTCCTGCTCCTGGAGAGAGTCAAAGGAATTGTGTAAGGATCTGTGCTACAAGTTAACCATGAGAAGAAAAAATACCAAGTTTCAGGACTTACCTTTACTAATGGAACCAAGGCCCGCACATCTCTCTCTGATACTTGGATCTCCCACACCATCTTGTCCTTCTCAGCCTCAGGATCCTGTCCAGGGTACTCCACTTGCCAGGTAACAGGGCGTGTAGCAGCCAGAGCACCTGTACCATTCTCCACAAGGAAATCCAAATATAGGAACTCTGGAGAATCTGCTGCCCTAAATGGAGAGGTTAGAAGCGGTGGTGGAATTCAATTTTTTTTTTACTACCGGTTCTGTGGGTGTGGCTTGGTGGGCATGGCAGGGAAAGGATACTGCAAAATCCCCATTCCCTTCCCACTCCTGGGGGAAGGATATTGCAAAATCTCCATTCCCACCCCACTCTGGGGCCAGCCAGAGGTGGTATTTGCTGTTTCTCCGAACTATTCAAAATTTCCGCTAATGGTTCTTCAGAACCTGTGAAAACCTGCTGAATAGCACCCCTGGTTAGAAGTCAACACTCGAAGAGATTAGAGAACCCAGAGAAAACTGAGATGACAAAACATCTGGAACAGTAATATGTCTACCTCACTTATCTTGATCATCATGGAGCTGAAAGAGCTGAATAGCATTCGGAAAACTGGTTTGAAAAACAAACCCATTCAGACTTTCAAAATATATTTCTCATATTGCTGGCTAGAAAAAAATTGAAAAATTTGTGGCAGCTGAACACCTGCTACTACATAATGGGCACAATATTTAGTTTTAAAGACACAAAAATACCAGCAATCTTATCAAATCATCAAATATGACTACTTAGAAAAAATATAGAAATGCATAAACTTCCCAATAACTTGGACAAGGTTAACGAAGCCTGGTTTTCAGCATTACATCATACCAAAATAAAACAGCCCTTAATTAATACACTTTATAGCAATCTCATCTGAAATATAATAAACAGCAGCGTGTTTCAAAGACCAATGAAAAAATGAGATGCTTTGAAACTTCCTCAAATCAGACAAATTTATCTGGATAAAAATTCAATCAGAAACTGGCTTTCCAGAATAGAAAGTCCAGTTAGAAATTAGTTCTAGTGCAAAAGTTCAGTCTTCAGTTTGAGCTGCCAAGAAGTGTAGTGATATAAAAGATCATTTTCACCTCTGAAGATGCCAGCCATGGCTGGTGGTGAAAAATCAGAATACTAAATAATTAGCCCCTGGTCTATTGACTCAAAAACTTAGCACTAATAGGTCTGTTTGATATCTTTTCTGTTCTGGAGCATGATTGATGCAAAGAAATACACACTAGATGCTGCTCAAAATGCCTCCAAGATTCAAAACTCAACCAACCATTCTTGTCTTACTTTTCTATAGTAGGAGTCATGGATGGTGCCAGAATCACACAAATGCCTTTAACAAGCATTGGAGAAATGGATATTCTTTTCCAAGTTTTCCTATTTCCTGCCTCAGGGATGAGCAATCTGTGGCCTATGGATTGCGTGAGCCTCTCTCTATTTTATGACTCTGAGAAGCCACAATTTTCAGTACAACATCTTCTTTCTTAAAAAATTCCACCTCTCCATTTCGTACAAAAGACTTAAGGGATGAAATATTTCAGTTGCATACCCGGGCCTACTTTTCTTTGTTTATCAATAAATAAATGTTGAGACAGCATAAGCCAAAAATTTGGCCAGAGGTTTTAGCACTAACTGAAGATGATAATAATGATTTTCATAACTGAGGTTGCACTTTGTATCTCAAATGTAAGTTCTTTGTAAAATACAGTAGATCTCTGGTTTTGCTTTGTTTTGAACCTTACTCTTAGGTATTGTTTTTGAGCGTGTTCTTTTTTGGAAGGGGTACAGGGTGCCAATGCTACCACTGGCTCCTGTGTTGAATCTCCCTCTCACTCTTAAACCTCCCAGGTTGTCTTCACTTCCCAGTTAGAAAAAGCCTAGTGAGGGAAGATCCTCCAGAATCTCTTTTCCTGAAATTTGGTGGAAGTATGAGAAGCCAGGGAGGCTATAGACCTCTGGAGAGGCAAGTGTGCAATGAAAGAGGGGACAGTCTCTCTCATGATGTACCTCTTTTGTCACTATCAAGAACATGACATGCTAGGCCTGGGTATTTCTCTCAAATGCTCAACTCCTTGAGAAGAATTTTTCAAGCAAATTCTCTTCCGTTAAAACTGAATTGACAACTGATATTAACAAATGCAGAATGGCGCTGGGGGTGGAGGGGGGGAGAGGCAGGATGCTCGATCCAATATGATTGGCTGGCTTTTTGGGAAGAACTGTCTCCTCATTCCCCCTCCCTCCATGATTGTGCCTACACAGGAAAAAAAACCAGAGGGGAAGAACTTTGAGGCTGTCCAGCTGAAATCAATATTGCAGAGGGGAACAACAGATGAGGATTCTTTTGTGGAGGTCCAAGGAATGAAAAACTCAAGTATATGCGCTCCCTGGATTTCTGTCTAAACTTCCTTAGCTCTTTTTAGATTCTTGGCCAGTCAGAGTATTCAGTATCTAAAAAATCAGACTTGCCTGAATAACACAAGGAATAAGGTAAGTCTAATTTAGCGGATAAAATTAATACGCTGAAGCAGTTAGAGAACTATGCAAACAATTTGAATAGCTCTTAAAGACATAGAATGGAGTGCTGGGTATAGACCTACATTTCTAGGGCATCTCAGCTTCTGTTAACAACTTCTGCTCAACAAGATTTTAGTTCTTGTGATGATGATGAAGGAAACAGCAAACGAACATTTGTTGGAAGGAGAACTTGTCCCTTCTATTGCTAACATAGAACTATGCAAACTAGAACAGTTGTGCTATTATGTAAATCAAGGAACAATGAACTTTGCCCAGACTATATAGTTGATAAGTGATGCAGTATTCAACTTCCTGTCAAGCAAAAAATGAACTGCCCTTTTACAAGGAATGGGGAGAGACAGAGTACGTGGACTCCTAGTTCAGTGCTTTCTTTATAGGTACAGTATATGTAGTTAAGAGCAAGGTTTTTCTTTCAAAAGAAAAACACCCAATGCACTACAATGCAAACTGTTCAGAGATGCTGCCTGGTGCCTCATCCCAAGGTGGACCAAGCAGTTCTGTAGAAACAATTATGAGCCTCAAAGGCTACCTACTTCCAGTCTAACCCACTGCCAGAAGAACGACGACAAGTGATCAAAGCAGTGTGGTGTTTGGCACTCTTGAACTTGTCCAGCTTTGCCGTCCAAGCCTCTGGTCTGGTGGGGCGAGCAGCCAGAACCTGTAATCCTTTCTTTACCTTGATTCTGAAAGGAAGCACAAGTAAAAAAATAATAAGATGTACAGACAGAGAAGCAAAGACTATCTAGAACAGGGCTGTCCAACTCCTGGCCTGTGGGCCGGATGCATCACATACTGGCCACGCCCACACCTGGTTTAGCAAAGGGGGGGAAAAGTCCCGATATACCACGTGATGACATGAGTTTGACACCCCTGATCTAGACAGCTTCGTTATTAAGGTTAGGATGAGCAAAGAGAAGTCTTCGAAGGATGAGGAACTTTGGAAGAGATGAAAACCTGGATCAGATTACCCAGAGAGTAAATGGGCATCAAGAAATCCATAGGTTTGCTGTAAATCTCAGCTCTCCCATCAACTAATTAGGCAAGCCACTCTCTCACAACTTCAATCTCATCTAGAGGAGTAAGCTGAATAATATAGAAGTTCAGAGTGATTGTATATTTTACAACTAAGAAATGTGTGCAATGAACTTGAAACAGTTGAAAACAATATGATATGTAATTGTTCACAATTATGATTATTTATCAAGATTGTGTTCACTGTGACTGAAAAGACTTCTGAATTGGAAATCCTTTGTCTGTCATTCAGGTAAGTGCATGGCAACTGTCACTCACCGGAGAGTCAGCAGATCAGCTGTGAAATTCTGCTGCAGAATGAGAGTGGCAGTGAAAAGCTGTCCTGGGCGCAGGGCTGTGTCAGGAACTCGGACCATCACATTGTCATCCAGCCGCACTTCATGCCGCCGTGGAGGGCTCATCACTCTAATGTCCACAGGGCCCACATAGTGTAGCTGCTCCTTGGAGCTTTCTGTACCCGGATGCGGCCTCTGCTGGGTTCGCACATGGGGACAATCTCTGTGTACCTTCCCAGGTAGAGTGGCCTCCAGCCTATAGTACAACTCTGCCCTTAGAGTTGGGGTGACTGAATCCTCAGATCTGCGATGAAGAGTGCCAAGTGGAGGAGAGAACCAGCGAGGGGGAAGTTCTAGTTCCACTACACACATGCCCAGGGGAGCCTAGATAGGAAAAGAGAGAAACTCACATGCTATTGACTCATTGTAAAGCCCACCCTCAAGCTATGCAAAGCTTATACTGTGTAATGGCCTGGTCTATCTTGCCCAATTCCACCTTCTCTAATAGGCAACAGGTCCTTGAGAAACTGACGCATTCAATGTCTCTCACACAATTTCTCACATTTACATTAATGAGTGCAATATCTGGATCAAATGTGAAACCTTATACAGTTGGTACCTTGGTACTCAAATGCTTTGAAACTCATCGAATTTAGTACCAAAGGCATTTTGATGTGAAAATTTTGTCCCAGTACTTATCGTTTGTTCAGTACTCAACACATGAGATAGAACTTGTCAGTGCTGGCTGCCTTGTGACTCACTACCTTATTTCCTACGGGAAAAAATTGGTTGGTACTCATCGTTTGTTTGGTATTCATCATGCTTCCCAGAACCAATTAACAATGAGTACTGAGGTACCACTGCAAATACCTGATATATGTGCTCTACTGCTTAGTTATGGTCCCTGCCCCAATTATCTGCTACTTTTAGATAGTCTTCTGAAAGCACTACAGTGACAATTCTCTCTCTCTCCTATCTTTTTAGGGATCAAGTGATTCCTTTTGAGAGGAATCACTTCCACATTTTGGAGTACAAGTAATCCTCAACTTACAACCACAATTCAGACCAGAATTTCTATCATTAAGCAATACAGTTGTTAAGTAATTTGTGCCTTATTTTATGATCTTTCTTCGCTGCACTTAATGATGTCAGCATCTCCCACTGACTTTGTCTGTTGGAGGCTCCCTGGGAAAGTTGCAAATGGTGACCACATGACCTCAAGATGCTGCAACAGTCATAAATACATGTCAACTGCCAAGAGCCCAAGTTTTGATTACATGACCTTCAGGGATGCTGCAAAAGTTGCACATGCGAAGACTGGTCAATGTCACTTTTTTCAAGGCTGTCACTTTGAATGGTCGCTAAATGAATGGTCATAAATCAAGGACCATCCATAGTCAGGACAATGGGATCAGCACCTAACAAACAGCAAACATTCCACGTCGAAAGTTGGGAGTTGTTATTACATACATCTAGCACAAATATCCTGGCACTAAACTTGGAATCATTGCAGGAATAAAGGCATTTCATGAAAGTTGAAGAAAGGAGCAATTTATTCCATGCCTTATCCTTCATGGCATTTGTGGATGAGGGATGAGAGCGTTTAGAAAGACAAATATATTTGAGAAGAGAAAACAATACTCCAGACCAATCAGATGCTTTGCATCCTACTGCTTTAAGCAATATTTACCAGAAGAATGCTATTATTTAATATTTAACTACTTTTTAATATTTAATACTTAAATATCAACCTTTTCTGCTCTAGAATCATGGATTCCTGGGATTAATTGCATGGCTCTTTAGCACGCACATCATATCAGAGGCTTGTGGAATTAAATCATCATATAGATGATCCATATATCATCATATATTGGCCATGATCTCTTAGAATCTCCAAGCAACTTGCACCACATAACTTCTCCTCACTTCCATATATTCACTTCCACGGTCTTCAACAGAATGCAGCCAAACAGGCACAGCAGAACTTTACTTCCCAAGCCATCTGAGAGCCATGTACATAATTTCTTCACAATTTGTGAGAGTGTAAACATATATACTGTGCCTACCTGAAGGTGGCAGGCCCGATGCACAACCTGAGCCTGATGAAAGACATGCAGGCTGACACAAGGCAGAGGCTGTCGTTTTGACATCCAATCCTGCCCTTGGAGGTGGAAAAGAACACGAGCATAGGGCTCATAAGGAGATACTGTGCCTTCAATGGATACAGCACGGATGTCCCAGGTAGCAGAGACATCTGTGAACTGGGAATTATCTGCTGGAACTTCCTGGAAAGAAAAAAGAATCTGAATTCAGGATAGAATCTCATTAAATAAATCCATGGAAGAACAGAACTTGGCACTGTTCCATTTCTTACACTCACTGGAAATCCTCAGTGTGGTACCCATAAGTAGCTCACTTGGTAGCTATCATGTTTCCTGCTCCAATTTTAAAACAAACAAATAAACAAACATATAAATAGTAAACTAGTTACAGAGCAAAGTGGCAACCTCTAGTATCATTCTACATTACAAGCATGATTCTGGATCCCACATGGATACGATAAGCATTTTTTGAAAAGAAATACAATAGGTGGCTGCAAATTTTTATGTTGTTAAAAGCAAAGTTTATTTTTAAAAAGATAAAACTAAACAGAAGTAATTAGCAATAGCAATAGCACTGAGATCTATATACCACCCCATAGTGTTTTACAGTACTCCCTGTGCAATATGTCAGCATATTGATCTCCAACAATCTGGGTCATCATTTTACTGACATTGGAAGAATGGAAGGCTGAGTCCACCTTGAGCCCTGTCTGGATTGAATTCCAGACTGTAGGCAGAGTTAGCTTGCAATACTGCATTCTAACCACTACGCCACCATTGGGAACATGCTGTAGGTATCCATTCCTGACCATAGGGACATCAAAATGTCAAAATATTACTTTGTGACATCGCATAAGCCCCACCAAATGTATACTTTTGTTGTAAATCGTATTTTGACATTTTCTTCCTTGCCTCTCCCCCCCTCTTGTTGGGGGAATCCTGAGAGAGGGTGTAACAAAACACAAAGTCACCAGTTTGGGCCACACAATAGAAATTTTATACAAGTTTCTATGATATGTTCTTAAAGTTCCAAATATGACTTAAGGATTGTGGTTTCCGTTTTACATTGAAGCATCTTTGTAAACAATAATAAGGCGAATTTACCTGTTGGGCAGTGAAAGGAAGGTAGGTAGCCTGGATACTGGGTTTTCCTACAAGTCGACGATGAAGGAAGAGGAATGTCTCCGAGCGAGAGCTGAAGGAAGCATTTCCCAGTGAGTAACGGTCAGTACGCTGAAGACGGAAATACTCTGAGCCATTGAGTACTTTTAATTCAGCCGGCAAATACACCGTGTCAGGAGGATCAGATTCACAATCCGCTGCAAACAGGAGAACTATGTCCATCAACATCAGACATGTAACTTCCTCACTCCATAGACACTTACATTTGTGACCCCATTCCCACTCCCGATCCGTCTATGAGATGGAAGGAAACCCTAAATAAAAGAATGGAATGTATTGTGTTCAAGGTCATTTTGACAAAACTAGATGGAACTCAGACTTGGATCAGAGATAATCAATAAGTCCCCAAAGGAACCATCTCTAGCTTCAATTACTCTAAAGTTGTGCTAAAAGATAATAATTCATCTGTATAATAGTTTTTATCGGTGTTGTTCAGAGCACTTTCAAACAACAAAGTAGGGCTTCAAGAATAGGACTACCATATCTTGCTGTAGTAAGAAATATGGACCACTCTGTTTTCTGCAATTTAATACAGCTTGATTTTTGCAGTCCAAATACTATACTCTTCTGCAAACAAACAATCATCTAAAGGTGTAGATTAATCCCTCATAATGAAAATCTATTTATATGGTTGTTAAGAGTCAACACTGAGTCAGTGACACATAACAAATCAATGAAATTAAACCCATATAATTGGTGACCTTATCAGAATAAATTGTGACTGTGACCAACAAGTGTTTTATATACCATACATGTAACCTCTACAATCATGGACATTCAATTATTGATGTAGAATGTGGCCCTCTGCTGATCTCAATCTTGGAGACAAAAAATACATTTTTAATTGACAGCCTCTTCTACTTCACAATCAATCTGAGCAGAACGTCTATTAAATATAAGTCCAGATTTTCTGCCTAGTGATCAGTTCTTATAAGTAAATGGTTGCATCCATTACACTGTGCTTATATATCCAGAATGATAGATTAGATTAGATTAGATTAGATTAGATTAGATTAGATTAGATAGACAGACAGACAGATAAATACAGACAGACAGAGGCAGAAGTCTCAGAAAATCTGGACTTATATTTAATAGATGTTCTGCTCAGGTTGATTTACCAAATTGATTCTGGTATATACCAAAATGGTGTGGGTGTGTATGTACATATGCGTGCATATGGTACCTTATTCTGATATACATATATAGAAAGAAACATTTCCTGGTATGTAAGACTCGGTACACTGAAGACGGAAATACTCTGAACCATTGAGTACTGTTAATTCAGTTGGTGAATCTGACAAATGACTGATGACTTCTCCTATTGGTCTAATTCAGCACCATGGAGAGTACAATGTTGTAACTGTATTGTGTCATCATCATCTTCATCATGTTTTGCTATTGATGATCTTTATATTAAAATTTCTATCCTATGTTATGGAGTTTTAATAGCTTTATGATTTAAAAAAACTAGATAATATTTTGTTATATTTAAAAATGGTTTATCCATGCTTTGGATTCTACTATCAATGAAAAATAGGTTATAAATTTTGTGAATAAAATTAATAAGAAAAATAAAAATGAATGAAATTGTTACTATTGAGATTTCATATAATATATTTTTTTTATTGAAAAAGTTTTACAAAACTTTTTTCTCCCCGTTCCCCCAGCCCCTCCCCTCCTTTCATAAACCCCTTCCCCTCCCCTGACTTCCCAGAACAAACACAAGGTATAGTTAAAATAAAACAAACATGCTAAAAATTTCCTCCTAACTCAATTATACTCCTACAATTCTCATCAATTCCTAACCTCCCCAAAACAATCAAAATAATACATCCTAATCATTCAAAGGCAGTCTGATAACTCTTAGTCTGATATCTGTTTTGAATATAGTCAATCCATTTTTTCCATTCAGTTAGATATTTTTCTTGTATTGTGTCTTTCAAAAAGGCTGAGATTTTTGCCATCTCAGCCAAATTGGCAACTTTCAATATCCATTCTCCTATTGTAGGTACTTCTTTTTTCTTCCAATACTGTCCTATCAGTAATCTTGCTGCTGTTATTAGATTTAAAATCAGTTTAGTCTCAATTACTGTACAGTCCGTGATAATTCCCAGCAGAAAAAATTGCGGCAAAATGTTCTTTTTCAGAACATTTTGTAGAATCCACCAAATTCTTATCCAAAAAGCCTTAATATTCTTACAAGTCCACCAAATATGAAAATATGTAGCGTCATCACAATTACATCTCCAACATTTTGCTTGCATATCTGGATACATACACGATAATTTCTTAGGATCTAAATGCCATCTGTAAAACATTTTATAAAAATTTTCCCTTAAATTCTGTGCCTGCGTAAATTTAACATTTCTAACCCAATTTTTTCCCCAAATTTCCAATAATATTGGCTCCTGAAAATTTTGTGCCCACTTTATCATACAGTCCTTTACCAAATCCCTTTCAGAGTCTATTTCAAGTAACACATTATACAATCTCTTTATATGCTCCTGAGATTGATTTCTAATTTGCTTTACCAATTTTCCTCATTCTGGACTATACCAATTTTCTGATCTTCCTTCCATCTAGCACGTAATTGCCCGTATTGGAACCAAGTATAATTTTTCCCTTCTTCTTTTAATATGTGCAAGGATTTTAGTTGCAAACTACCACTTTCAGTATACAAAAGATCTTTATATGTAATCATTTCCTGATTCTGTTCTAAATTTATATTCTCTATTGTATGTCTAGGAGTTGCCCACATGGGAGCCTTATAATTTAATTTATAAAAATATTTCTTCCAGACACGCAAGAGAGCAATTCTTAGCACATGGTTTTTAAAAGCCTTATCCACCTTTTTATCATAAATTAAATATGCATGCCATCCATATAATAAATCATAACCTTCTATATTCAAAATTCTCTCCTCCGTTAGATTAAACCAATCACTTATTGCGGAGAGAACAGCTGCTTCATAGTATAATTTAATAGATTTCATATAATATTTTAAGATACTCATATATTTATTCTATTTATTGCCTATATATTATCTCAAACTTTCACAAAAGCAACGTTTATTGAGAGCAGTCTGATGTTTACTTTTTAGTGAGCTTTTCCTGTCCTTTTTACATAGGTGTGTATCTTGAAATTCCTTCAAATTTTTCACTAACTCTTAGGAATTGCATTATTTTGATTAACTAAACAAAAGGACTTTCCCTCTAAATATTGAAATTGGTAAAGTATAGCTATTAAAATTTTATATAAACATGTGTCTTGAGTTCAACTGGACATTTCTCAATTAAGTGTACATTATTCAGGGAGTAAATCCTAATGAATTCAGTTTAACCTACTTCACAGAAAGTATCCTCAGGATTGTATTATGAAGTGAACTACTGTTGTATTCTACAGTGCAGCTAATTGGAATTGCACTAGAACAAAAATCTGTAGCACAATTTTACTATGGACTTTTTTAGGGAAATGGCTTGAAGATTACTGTGATCAGTTTACTGGTGGCACGTTGAAAGTACGAAATGATAGCACCACACGTGCAGGTTTTTTAAAACCAAAATTACTCAGGTGTCAACAATCAGGAATTCAAGGTAACTGACATGGAGATTTCCTTTCATTTTATTTCAAAAACAACAATCCTGCAAGGTATGCTGTGGGGGGAGAGAATGACTGGCTCAAAGTCACCCAGTAACTTTACATGGCTAAGATTAGAATGCAACCTGGGTTTTACCAATCCTTGCCCAATATAGCCCTTTGATCGCACTAGCTGTTAGGTGTCTCATACATATTCCACTTATAAGTGAAAGTAAGCTATAAAATAAAACATGCTTCCTATGCTCTTGTGACATTCTGATTGAACTGAGGCCAGATTAAGTCACATTTAGAATAAGACCTACTGAACTAAATGAAATTTAGGTCAATGGGCTAATTTAAATCCAATTGATTTCAATGAGTTCCATCTAAGCATGGTCAAGTCTGAATCCAACAAGGGAACTGCCCCTGAATTGTGCTACTAGCTATTTTAAATCCTTAGTTCTTTCATAATGGTGTGCTATTTTGTCAAAAGATGCCTATGGGAAAGTTGAAATGTTTTCAGAATGAAGGGTTTTAAAAGATTAAGCAACCCAATAGTACAAGAAAAATCAAATCCTGCTATAAGATGCAGTTATTTGCACTACCTAGGGCCAACAAATCTGCCTTTGTGATACACAGAAAGGCATAGTACAAACATCCTGCCTCTATTTCAGGTCTTTCCATGTTGCTTTTCCCACTTCCTTTTATAAATTCAATTCTCATCCTTCTCAGAATTCTCTGGACACCCACAGCTTGATAAAAAGTAAATGCAGGCAACATCTGATGAGGGAAGGGGATGAAAGCCGAATAGATGAGGAACATCAAGGCTGTGTATTTCCAAACTATCCTTTCCAGTTCCCTGATTTTAAAAGCTGTTCTGTAAAAGACAGATGTGTGAACCTGTTGGGAGGCGAGAAAAAAATCTTTGAAACAGCCAGGACCCAAACATGCCCAGTAGCCCAGAGCCTGGACTACAGCCAACTAAAGCAGTAGTACAGGAGACTGGGAAAATATAGATGAAGAACTGCATTTTTACATTATTTTTGGTAATTATGGAACCCAGTATATTTTTGAGGGGAAGTGGGAATGTCTGAAGAGTGTGCTAAGGAGAGAGGCTTTATTACAGAAATTTTATTTTATTACTTAAATAATAAAAACCATTATGGCAATTTAGATTTCAAAAGGGCAGGTGATCTTGACTGCCATAATTTATTTAATCTTTTAGTCCATCCCTCATTCAGGAAAACTGAAAAGGTCTCTCTACAATCCTCTCAAGTCTTAATGTGTTCTTGAGAAGTGCTTATAAACAGAGATCTAGTTAGGGAAGCCAGGGATATAAACACCTCACATGGTTCCTCTAGAATATGGTATAGCCAGTGGGGGAGACAATTGTGTAAATATGGCAGGCGTGACCAGACTGTCTGGGCTCTGTCCCCCTTCGTATGTGCATGGGATACCCAAAGGTGCTTTTTAAAAGGCAACTGGACTTGGTTTTTCCTTGAAGACATTTCATTTCTCATTCAAGAAGCTTTTTCATTTCTGATGGAATGGTGGTGGATGGAAGGATTTATACTCCTTGCAATAAATCCTTCCATCTTAAGCCATTCCATCAGAACTGAAGAAGTTTCTTGGATGAGAAGCAAAACATCTTTAAGGAAAAACTACGTCCAGTTGCTTTTGAAAAAACACCTTCGGGACAATCATGACCTGGATGACTGAGACAATGCATTGGATACATGTTAAAAGGGAATGGGACTTCAATTGTCCATTTTAACCATCCTTTAGATAACCCTGGATACAGCAACAATTACACCTTCAGATTTAAAGGTAGTATCCCCTGTTATCCATGAATATTCTGTATGACATGAGAACAGAGTAACAGAATAACAGAATTAGAAGGGACCTAATCCCTGCTCAATCAGGAAACCCTATACCATGTCAGACAAATGGCTGTCTAATCTCTTCTTTAAAAATACCAGTGAAACCCACAATTTTTGAAGGCAAGCTGTTCCAGTGGTTAATTGTTCTCACTGTCAAGAAATTTTTCCTTAGGTCTAGGTTTGATCTCTTTTTGATAAATTTCCATCCATTGCTTCTTGTCCTGCTTTCAAGTGCTTTGGAGAATAGGTTGACTCCCTCTACTCTGTGGCATCCCCTTAGATATTGAAAGACTGCTGTCATGTCATTCCTAGTCTTTCTCTTTATTAGACTAGACATACCCAATTCCTGCAACTGTTCTTCATATCTTTTAGCCTCCAGTTCCATAATCATCTTTGTTGCTCTCCTCTGCACTCTTTCTAGAGTCTCAACTTCTTTTATATATTGTAGTGACCAAAATTGGTTGCAGTATTCCAAGAGTGGTTTTACCAAGGCATTATAAAGCAGTACTAATACTTTACAGGATCTAGGTTCTTTCCCTTTGTTAATGCAACCTAAGACTGCATTGGTCTTTTTTGTGGTACATTGCTGGCTCATATTTAAGTAGTTGTCCAGTAGGACTCCTCGATCCCTGTAACAGAACAGAACAGAACAGAACAGAGCACTATGGCTTCACAGCTGGTTTATAAAAGTGAAAGACTGATTTCAACAGTGCTCTTCATACCTTCATACCTCCACCTCCTTCTGTAGTAATTTCCTGATGTCTTGAGATAGTTTTCCATGGAAATGATTAGTATCTCTCATCCCCATTTTTTGTAACCCACAGAATTCCCCAAAATTGTCATGTTGAATTTTGATAGAAAGTGGGGTTATGGTCTCTCACTTTCTTCCAAACAAAATGACTATCAATGAAGTTTTAAGCTTCTGTTTAGGTTTAATGCAGCAAGAATAGGTTACATACAAAACTTAGCTCCTGAAAAAAAGGCATTCCGATAAGAAATCTTGTTGCACTCAATTTGAGGATGGCCTTTTGCCACTGTTCTGGCCACCACAAAAGACTACCTATCAAGATTATCTTTGGCTCATCAATAAGTGCTGTTACGCTAATGGATATAGGGAAAGGTCTCCTAAATGGGCCTCTTGTGGTTCAACAGGCTAATGCAGTCTATTATTAACACAGCTGCCTGCAATTACATACAACTACTGCAGGTTCGAGTCCCACAAGGCCCAAGGTTGACTCAGCCTTCCATCCTTTATAAGGTAGGTAAAATGAGGACCCAGATTGTTGGGGGGGGGGGGCAATACAAGTTGACTTTGTATATAATATACAAATGGATGAGACTATTGCCTTACACAATGTAAGCCGCCCTGAGTCTTCGGAGAAGGGCAGGATATAAATTCAAATTTTTTAAAAAATGTCCTCTTTAAAAACAAAACAAAGCAAAATTCTGAAGACACAGTTGATCCTGTTTAGTTTTTAAAATAGTGATAGGTTTTTATTCTGCTTTTTCATTTTTTTTAATTGGAACTCTTAATAATTAATTTTTCATTCAAATTCTCTGCCTTTGATGGATGCTTTGCAATCATCTAAATTGCTTCAAGAAGACAAGATGGGTTAAAATATTTTATACAAATAGAAAATTGACCCTGACTCATTACTAAATAATTGATGGTAAAGACAAAAATAAAAGAAAGCCACTGTAGCACTCAGGTTGTGTCATCTTGAACTATGTTTTACTTTGTAGGTTGCATAATCAAAATCAAATGAAGGGGGGGGGGGGAAATTAAGTGCCAGTCAAAATATGATTGTTGATCATGCTAAGGACTTTCTGCAGGTGACTCTGCCAGAGTAAATTCTGTTTTATCAACGATCACTAGCTGTCTCTACTTAAAACTCCCAGATCTGAGCAGACAAACCTCAGAGTTTGACACTTGATAACAATGAGTTTACCAAATGATCTTCCAAATGTTTGCAGTTCAAAGCTGCTAGCCCTGGCTTTCCTGTCTATCTGCTTGATAATATACTTTATCCAGGTTTTCCTCATTTTCTGATCAACACTTCAGTTTCATTTGACTTTCCTGTTCAAAGCAGCCATTTTATTTCTTTGGGATGCACAAAGGACTAATTAGAGTTTCTTGGAGGGTTTTTACTCCCTGCCCTCAATCATTTGGAACAGTAATATTCAACTAGACTTGAATTTTGAGTTTTGGCATGTTTCCAGCTTCCAACAATGTTGAAACTGATAAGACATTGTTTTAATTAACTGAAATCTAATGAAGTGCTCTGCGAATTAACTGTCTGGCAAAAGGTAGCATTTTCCTAGCAGTGAAACAGCCATACGTGGAGAATATATATATATGATGTACTGTAGATAGTATATGGAAAATATTGTCTTCATTGTCCATTTTATTTGGGTGTCTGGATCTTTACCGGAGGCAAAAAGTTTAGGAATCCCTGATATACTAGTCTCTGGAATTTTGAAGCTTGTAAGCCAAATAAAACCTTCTGGATCCTATCTTAAATACATGATATGGTCACTTCTCTCTAGTTCAAGTCCTCCTGGACTGCTGCCTGGGCAGGGGATAGTTACAAAGTGATTAGTATTTGCAGAACAACGTGATCATCCCCACCCCAAAGTCCCAAAACATGCTGGTAATTCAAGGAGTTGAAATCAAATGCTTCTATAAAGCATTAAGCTGAGAAAGACTTTGGATAAATTCTAATGTGTGGTGTGTGGTGTGTGGTGTGCTTGACATATTTAATTACAATTTGGCCATAGATTGTGTGAGAATAACTATATTCGCTGCACTACCTTCTCTTCAGCAATCTGCAGCTTGCTGGGCTTCTAATGCTTCCACGAGAAGTTATTAGGAAGAAATTCCTAAAACAGGACTTTTGTGGAGTGTTGCAGCTATCACCATTAAGGGATAATCCTCCTCTTGAAAAAAATGATAGAAAAATTCTTCTTCCTCTGGAGATAATCATTTAGCCCAATTCTCTGTCCAGAAATTCATTGAATTTCGAAAGGCAATTGATATTCAACTCTAGCCCAAATGTCGCACTCTAGGAAGCCAAATTGCTCTGCCAAAATTGTACTTCTTTATCACTGATACTTCTTTTCTTTTCCAACAATACACAAGATTTTTCTAATTCATTCCCAAAATACAACTGTAAAGTGGGGTCATCCGAAAGATAATTCTCTGCCTAAAAGAATACTGAGCTCCATGATTGGGTGGAGATGTGCACCAGACCTTCCCTGATTCAAATCCAGCATCCCACTTGGTCTTCCACTCACATCATCCTTCAATGGTCATATTGCAACACTAACTGCAGGCATGAACAATGTATTAGCAGTATCCAGGACCTGGGAATTGAAGTGGGCAAAACAAAGAAGGATGCACTGCTTCACTGAACAACATCCTCTTGCAAATTCAACAATTCATCAGTGGAACTGGTTGCCTTCAGAAATTGTGGGTGCTGCCCCACTGAAGATTTTATAGAAGAGATTGGACAATCATTTCTTTGAAATGGTCTCCTGCTTGAGCAGGGGGTTGGACTAGAAGACTTCAAAGGTCCCTTCCAACTCTGTTATTCTGTTATTCTATGTGTGTTAATAAAAAAATATAAAACTAAATGGCATACAAAATAAATGTGGTATTATTACATACCCCATCATATAAAGCCTACTGCCTTTCTCAATGTCACTTCTTGGATTAAAGCACCAAACAATGCATAACCATTACAGTTGTGTCCATGGACGTGAACAATTAAAAGGACTTTCTAACCAGGAAAAATCCATCCTTATTATTAAGAACCAGGCAAGTTATAATATGTGAAAGATTTATGGTAAACTTCAGATGTGATACAAGTCCAAGTGCAAAATTGTAGTCCATAAATGGGTTATTCTCATTACACCACATCACCTCCATGTTCAAATACTTTATACCTATTGATCCACTGCAACTACCATCCCTTGAAATGGAAAAGTACAGACCAACGCAATGTAGACTTACATTTATTTGGAACTACCTTCCAAACCACTAAATTGATACTTTTCTATGTTTGCCCATTTTAGGAGTTGAATAATAGAATCATACTGCTGGAATGAAAATTGGGACTTATTTATTCCTACCCATTGCTTGACACAAGACCTATAATGGAAGATATAGCTGCACCATCCATGATACTTGGTCATTTAGTCTTTTTTAAAATGCCTTCCACTGAATGGTTCTTGCCATCTCCTCAAGCAGTTTGTTCTATTGTTGAACATTTTATATTTTCAGAAAGGTTTTCCTGACAGTTAGTCAGAGACTACCTTCCTGCAATTTCCAACTATTAGATTCCCTCCTGCTCTGAGGAGAAATAAGAATGTCTGCATGGTGGTCATTGACATATTCAGAAACTCGGGTAAAACAGGTTTGGGTTAGCATCACCTCAGCTGGACACCAGTGTTAAAAATCAGTTGAAAAGCAACCTGAGAATAAGAGGCTTCTTTCAAGGAACTAAGTATTAGCCTGATTAAAAAGTCATTAAAGTTGAAGTTATCATTGGTGACTGCTATAGTCTTGATATCTATGCATTAGCTTTGGATCAGATATGGTGAATGTCTTAATACTAGTGCCTGGGCATTGGTGGTGCTTGTGGGAATCCCAAAACATTTGGTTAATCCATGTAGAGACAAAGTGTCAGATTGCCAAATTGCAGCTCATCTGAGGGTTTTGTATTCCTGAATCCCTCTCTTCTAGCATCCAGCACTGCTATAGATGTGACATCTTGGCTCAAAAAAATAGGAAGAATTCCCCCCCCCCCAATTTTGAAAGGTGAGACATATCCAAACATTCTTATGTCTTTATTTTCTGAAAACTAGAAACATTAGACTAACTCCTAAACAGCATTTTCAGCTTTCTAAACTGTTGCAGAAGACGTATTCACTAAAATGGTGTGGCTATTAATTTAAATTACATCACTACATTTTTGATCATAGAAAACCATGAGTTAAACTGGCTGTCCATATGATCCCATCCTCATTTTATGCCAGATGAGCAAGGATAAGAAAGAATCCAGATTTCACTATATAGTATTATATTGAGGTTAGTGGCCAGAGGCATAATGGGAAAGTGCTCAATCCAACAATGAATTTCTCACACACACACATGCACACACATGAATCTGTATCAATGGTTATAATGCAACCTCCATAAAACAACATCTTTTGCTCTCTCCACCTGCTCCTCTCTCTGATGTGAGGCCAGAGCAGCAAACAAATACACCCCCCTCTGATCTAGAGAACAATCAGTCCATTAAAAGATGCTGAACCCCATGGGCACCCTTTATCAAAGCTCCCTCAGATTCTGTGTTACAGGATTTCGTTCTGAAGCAGCAGCAGATGGTTGAGAGATACCATGACATCACTCCCTGCCCTGTTAGGTTCCAGAAAGGGGGATGACAGGAAAGGAGCAAGGGACTCCTTACCAATCTGGTTTCTTCCTCCCCTGGGCTGTGACCTCTGACACCTCTCCTCCCTTCTATGCTAATAGATGTTTCTTCATCTATTTTCCCCTCATCAACTTGACATGGTGATCCAGCCACAGGCTTCCACTTCATGTTAAGAATGGAGTATCATCTCCTTTGCAATAATTTTGGGTCCATCTCTCACAACATGCCTGTTTTCTCTCCTCCTCTGTTGGCCATAAGAAAAACCTTTCAGATGTCATCTTGGCACAACACAATTTCCTTTGGTGAAATAGGTCTCCATTTCACAGTCACAGCAAAATCAGGTATTACTGGCAAATATATCCCTCTCTCCTCAATTGAATATACCCTCTTCAAGGTTTCAGGCAATAATAAAACTTTCCTGCTTACCTGTATAACCTTGCTTTTAAGAAGAGAACTAGGAGGATTGATTCAGTACTATAAAATGGATCCAATAGCTCTTAGCCCCAAAATGTCTTTAATTCAAACCAGCATAGGGTATAATCTACGGTTTGGAACGACGATCTCACATGTGCAAAAATTATGCTGAGAATATTACTGGGAAACATTTTCATATATTTAATTCTTCAATATTACTAAGGCAACTAATATTCTGATGTAATCCTGATCATTGGTATTTAAGGGAGCCAAGCTGGCTATGTATCTTTTGTTTATATGACTTCAGAGAGGGCTCAGAAATCAATTAAAACTGTAGTGAGAATCCAGGAATGTGGCTTGTTGTCTTTAGGCTCTTATAACAATTTATACCACAACAGAAAGAAATAAAGGGTAGCAAGTAGCCTCTGTATCTCCCCCATGTGTGAACTTCAATGCTGAATAATCAGGTTAGCCAGGGAAGATTAATGTTGTAGTCCAGGACCTCTGGAGGGTATCTGCCAGGGGAGGAAAGCTGCTTTGTCCAAACCGAGGGTCTTGTCTTAATTCTTAAAACATAAACCTTGGTAACTACTTATCCTCACTAGAAGAGCTGTGAATATAAATAAGGGGGATCTGAATTTTTTCCCCCTGGATTGCTTTGAAAGAGAAAGAATGCAAGGAGTGAAGTCAGAGAGCAGCAAGTAGGTCAACGATAATTATATTTGAAGAGCTTTTCTAGCCATCTTCCATGAGCTTTTCAGTTAGTTGGAGAGTCGGACGGAGTATTTTCGGGGAACAGTAACGGCACAGCTGTATTTGCTTTTCTAGGGAATTTTGTTTCCCGAGGGAAGCCGCATCCGTTTCCCTTCTTCGAGACTGGGAGGAGAGAGAAGAGAGCCTCTCCTCGGGGATTGACCCTGCCCTGCTGGAAGGTGGGGGGAGGCGTGGACTAAAGAAGCTAATTGAATCATAGCGATCCCAAACGGCTCCTTTGCCTTTCAAGGTAAATTTAACCCTGTCCTGCAGGTGGGGGAGTTGCATTTCCAAGATCTCAACGGCACTCTCAGGAAAACCCACGACTGCAGGTAAAGAAGGTGGCGGGAACTTGCGTGGGGAAAGAATTAAAAAATCCTGCAGCATCTGGGCATGTACAACCTGGGGGGGTGGGGAAACGCCGCGGGGGAAACCTCTGGGCTTTGGTAAACAGCCGGAGGGCACCTTCTTTACGATTCGTGCCTAGGAGTCCGAGAGGGGGAGCCTACGGCGGCGAGTCCCAGCTGCTCGGTCTACACCCACACCCACACACCCAGCCGCCGGGTAGACGCGTTCAGTGTTTACACACACACACACACACACACACACAAAGCTGCCGGGTAGACGGGTTCAGTGTTTCCATGGTGATCACCCGCGAACGCGAGATAGTTTTCGGAAGCCGAAACCAAGGGATTCCCTTACCCAACAAGTCTCGGAGGTGGCCGAGATCAGAAGACCCGAACTGGCCGATTCCCGTCGGAACAGCAGACTCGCCCTCCCCCGCCCTCCACACACATACACACTTCTCCTGGCGGGACCCGAACTCACGGGACCCTCCCGGGGAAAGGATCGTCTCCCTTAAGGTTAGGACCGAGCTGGGGAAGTTTCCCACCGCCGGCAGCCAGACGAACAACCAGGACTTACCTCTGGGAGCGCTCAGGAAAAGAACCGCCAAGACCAGCCAGAGCCCGGGGGGGGCGCGGCTGGAGCCCATTCTGCCGGACCCGACCCGCCTTCTCTCCCTCCGCTCAGATGCCCACTGGCGCCGCTGCAGGACGCAGGTCCATCCCCGCCGGGCCTGAGCGCCCGGCGCGGCTGCAGAATTCGGCTTCGGGGAAGCACCCGTCGGAGCTCTGATCCGTGCGCGTCCGCCCCTCGCTGCCCCAGTCGCACAACGCAGCCCGGCCAGAGAGTTGCTGAAGCTGTAGGTGTTGCTGCCGCCGCCAGGCTACTCAGACAATAGGCAAACGGAGGAGGGGAGCGGAGCACATGGGCTCCGCTCCTGCCCGGATGCCTGCTGGGTCCTAGAACTCGTCTGTCGACAGCCGAGGTGACCCAACCGTCCCGCTGGCCGCGCCTCCCCGGGACTGGGACGAGGCCATCGGCTTGGGCAGAAATTGATCGTGATCGGAGCCAGGCTGGGCCGCGGCAGAAAAGAAGAAAGAAAGTAAAGAGAGGAGACGGGAAAATCTCCTGTGGAAAATCACTTGTGATAAAAGGGAAGGAAAAAATAAAAAGACCCAACAGATGTCTGGATACTCTCTCTCTCTCATTCCTAAAGCAGGAGCTTGCAAGAATTGAAACAAGACTTTACTGACAATAATAGTTCTAACGAAGTGATGATGCCCGTCTGCCATAAAGAATCAGAAAGTGACCGAATAACTGGACGACAATAACAAAAAATGGACCCCAAGCTCTCCTTTGCAAAACCGCTGTATACCCAAATCGAGAACGATCAGCCAGCAACTGGGATGTTCCCGTTGCGGTGAAATTTGGAAATTCCTCCAGTCTTTCTCAAAGTGATGTCCTTTAGATGTGTTGAGGCTTTTGGAATTTTTGAATAACGTGGATTATGTATCATGGACCTCATCTCAACACATCTGGAGTTAGATTAAGTTAGATGAGACTGGTCTGTAGCAATTCCTAATCATTCATTGGTTTTTCACAAGATAGGACATAATAATGTATGTTCATCTGGTTTTGGTGTAGCTTGTTGTAGGAAGTTTCCCTTCTAAGATTTCCTTCCTTGGATGCACTTTCATCAGACTGGTAGAGTTAACATGCCAGTCCACAACTGACCTCTATATTGCTGGGTTTTTGTTGTGTTTTTTTTACAAAATATTCATTAAAAGAATATTTAAAAGTGACAATGTTTCAAGTAACATCCTAAATTATGGTTTGTTAAACCAAAGACAATAGGCTGGCTTCATGATAAAATATTATGTTAGTCAAAATAGATCTGAGCGGATTAAAAATGGCCCACTAAAATGTCATACCATGGAAGTCAGAAAATTCTTCAATTCAATAACCTGAGTGTTTTAACTCACTCTTTAATTCTAGGAGTCAGCAGATTGGGGAAAGCTGCTCATTCACTTAAGTTAACAATAGATGGGATCCCTTTCAGTTGGTTCAACTGAGAGTTGATACTATTACTGTGAGTTGGGAAGCTTGTTCAGCGTTACCTCAATCATAAATTCTCATTGTCTGATGATGATAAACTAACCTCAGTAGTTGAATGAGAGACCACTAGGAAATATCAGGACTCAGAAATCAGTAAAACATCTATGGGGAAAATCAATTCTTAGATGCATGGAATCAATTAAATCAAGTTTATATATACAGATATAAGGCCACAGCCTCATTAGAACAATCCCATATTTGCAATGAGAACTTTTTTCTTTTGTGTCTGGAATTCCCAAACTGCCTTGTGCTCTTGATTTATGGAGATGTTTTCCTCCCTGTTTTAATGTTTTGCTGCTTTTGGTTTCTGAAGGGAAACAGGCACAGGAAGTGACCAACGGTCCATTACTTATAGTAACTTGAGATCCTCTATCTACGAACATAAATGCTTACATCATCTGTTCCTTATGCATTAGTCTCTCCTGCCTTTTTGAAATGTACAAATAGGAGTGCATCCCTTTGTTCAGTATTCTTCAAAGAGAGTCCCACCAGAATGTGCTGTCTAATAAACACTGCAGTAAGCCTTGATTATTTGCTTTGGGTCCTATGTTTGATTCCACATATCCCAGAAAAAGGCAATGGCAAATAACTTCTATACTAATACCAAGAAAACCCCCAAATTTCTCTAGGAGAGCCTAGCAAGATAGGAAAAAAGGAAGGTGTATCTGCATAGTTTCTATAAGACTTCCTACCCTCAAGCTATTAACAGCCAGGCCAAGATAGCCCTAAAGGTAAATGCACTGTAAAGTCATCAAATGCAAGACCTACTCATTCAAATCCTTATTAAATGTCTGTGCCTGAAGAATCCCAATAAGGACCAAACTGATTGTGATCTGGATCCAGTATGATATCATTTACCAAGGAAACAGGAAATGTTTATGAAGCTACTAGAAATCCAGCTTGACTCAAAGAGATTCCATCTAATTGCAATGCTGTGCATTGTAACCTGGTTGATAAACCAGACTAAAACCACTTTTTCCTAATCACGGTGGCTGGGTTCACAAAATTATTCTCAGCTAAAGAATGTGCTTGTGTGTATGTGTGCGCGTGTATATTTGGCATTGGCTGGACAAAGCCAGCTAATGATACTATCTGACTACTATCTGACTTGTTTTTTTTATTTGTGTTAATTTCAGAATTTCAAATCTTTATTTTCAGTGCACAACATATGTACAATGAGATTGGTTGAGCTCCCTCAGAGCACCCCTCCAACACAATACAACTCACAGTGAAGACAGAAAATCCCTAATCCAATAAATCGTATTAGAATAGAATAGAATAGAATAGAATAGAATAGAATAGAATAGAATAGAATAGAATAGAATAGAATAGAATTTTATTGGCCAAGTGTGATTGGACACACAAGGAATTTGTCTTGGTGCATATGCTCTCAGTGTACATAAAAGAAAAGATACGTTCATCAAGGTACAACATTTACAACACAATTGATGGTCAATATATCAATATAAATCATAAGGATTGCCAGCAACAAGTTATAGTCATACAGTCATAAGTGGAAAGAGATTGGTGATGGGAATGATGAGACGATTAATAGTAGTGCAGATTCAGTAAATAGTAAATTCAGAACAGTAAATTCTGTTGATGGAATTATTTGTTTAGCAGAGTGATGGCCTTCGGGAAAAAACTGTTCTTGTGTCTAGTTGTTCTGGTGTGCAGTGCTCTATAGCGTCGTTTTGAGGGTAGGAGTTGAAACAGTTTATGTCCAGGATGCGAGGGATCTGCAAATATTTTCACGGCCCTCTTCTTGATTCGCGCAGTATACAGGTCCTCAATGGAAGGCAGGTTGGTAGCAATTATTTTTTCTGCAGTTCTAATTATCCTCTGAAGTCTGTGTTTTTCTTGTTGGGTTGCAGAACCGAACCAGACAGTTATAGAGGTGCAAATGACAGACTCAATAATTCCTCTGTAGAACTGGATCAGCAGCTCCTTGGGCAGTTTGAGCTTACTGAGTTGGCGCAGAAAGAACATTCTTTGTTGTCCTTTTTTAATGATGTTTTTGATGTTAGCTGTCCATTTTAGATCTTGCGATATGATAGAACCTAGATATTTGAAGGTTTCTACTATTGATACTGAGTTGTCAAGTATTGTGAGAGGTGGAAGTATGGAAGGGTTTAACAAAATTAACAAAACACCCAGTCCTATTGCACCCGTGTGAACATGTTACATGTTGCGCTGGCCCTGCAAGTCCATCATACTACGTAGTTATGATGTCATTTCACATTCAGGAGTTTGACAGCCCACAGATAAAAACTGTTCTTCCAGTTTGTGCAGCTGGCTATGCTTCTATATCTTCTTCCTGATGGTAGGAGGGTAAAGAAGTGCTGACCAGGGTGTGAGTAATCCCTGAGAATTTTCCTCACTCTTCTAAGGCAGCGAGCCCTAGTATTAGTTTTGAAAGCATGATTTCTAACTGGACTTCTGTCCAAAATCCTGAGTTGGCAAATATATTGAAATATCAGGTAAAGAAATTTAGAATGTTTTCTGTTTTGTAAAAAGCTGCATCCTTTCCCGTTTGGTTATCAGACCATCTAGAATGACAGCAGTGACAGCAGCAACCTTGGCAGTGATTGGCAGTGATCCTTGCTGGCTCCTAGGTATGCACTATAAGCTTACTTAATGAATACAGTTGCCATATCATGGGCTCACACATCCAGGCAGCTTCAGCTTCATTTGCCCAGGCTGCGATTTATTTCTGAATACTTAAATTAAAGAAGTGCCCAGCACACAGAGCAAATTAGCATACCCCTTTTCTGCTGTTTCTAGCAGATGCTTTTTTCCTGAACCAGCTGCAAAGAAAGCAGAGCGAAAGACTTATCTGCATATTTTTCAACCTAAGGGCGGTTCAGATCTCATATTCACCCTCTCTTTTATAGCATAGCAATAAGATGTATCTCTTTGCTATTCCCCGGTGTCCCCACCCCCCAATTTATTAAATATTGACTAACATTAACACTACTGTCTTAAATACAATAAAAACATAAAGGCTACAGAGCTAGCCATGAGAAGTTCTGCTACCACCTTTCTTGTTTATGAAGGGGAGGGACTGAGTAGACCGTCTGGCACCCACCCATTCTGAAG